>NC_079170.1:30970214-31290214 GCF_947568905.1 Ostrea edulis
CGGCAACTCGTGCTATTTAAGCATCGATAATTAACTCGGTATCCCTGAAAGGCAGTCTGATATAGGTATCGCTGGGTGGCAAAGCTTATCTGATATCCCTCAAAAGTAGGTGACTTTAGCGCCCGGGAACCCGGGCAGGTTGAGCCTTGATAATTAACTCGGTATCCTGGAAGGCAGGTCTAGCATAGGACTCGTTGGGTGGCAAAGCTTATTTGGTATCCCTCAAAAGTAGGTGTTTAGATCGCCCAGGAACCCGGTCTAGCTGAGCCTTGATAATTAACTCGGTATCCCTGAAAGGCAGGTCTGGCATAGGTCTCGCTGGATGGCAAAGCTTATTTGGTATCCCTCAAAAGTAGGTGACTTTAGCGCCCTGGATCTGGAGTTAGTTTGGCCTTATAATTAACTCGATATCCGTGAAAAGCAGGTTTTGAGGAATGCTCTTTTTAATGAGTTATAATGTTGAATGAAAGTTTTGTGTTGATTTTGTGTATTGAATGAGGGTGGGGGTAATTAAAATAATTAAAATAAACTTTCGATCAAAAATACCATTCTGTACTTTCAAAAATAATTTCTAAACATATTTTACTCTGACCACCGCTAGGTATCATCAGTAATGCTTTTAATAAGACTTCTTATTAAATATTATTTCTTTCCATGTTGCATTCTTTGTTTTATCTACTTCCTAGTGGCGAGATCAAAAGTTTAATGTCTGACAAAAAAGTAAATTCACATAGTTTTTACGACCCCCCCCCCCTCCGCCCCCGCAACGACCCTCTAAACTAGATATGATGAGTGTTTAAACTATAATCTATTAACAAGTAAGAACAAATGAGTATAAATAACTCTGTATACCCTATCTTCTGTTTATTCACAAATGAATGTGTAGATTAAAACTATCAAATGTTCATTAAAATGTAATATCGCCAGGTGGTTTTTAACAGTCACTTGTCTTTCTCCTTTTTCGACTAATGTGTAATCGATGTCGGATGAGAGAAACTTACAGAAGTTTTACCCCCCCCCCTTCCCACTAACTATTTGAATTTAGATTTTTATCCGAAATCAATCTTTTGATCTCGCCCTTTACAGTTTTTGATATCAAATTTCTTGCTGTTTTTAACATCTGAGAGAATTAGGATTTGATTAATTATGTTAATTAAATAATACTCTGTACGCTTTCTATCAAATCGTATTTCTCTCCATATTGCGTTCATTGCTTTATTTATTTCTTACATTTTTAATAGTTGAGCTAATTAGGGTTTAATTAGTAATCTTAATTAGTGAAAAATCCCAACAATTTTCTTGCCTTCTTCATCGTAAACACATTACTTTACGAAGTATTATTCGACGAACAACTTATCTTTCTATCTATGATCAGGGGCAAGTAACTCGTGGGTCACCTGCATTTCAGGGATACCATCTAGTCATCCCTGTTTGAAGCCGTAGAGGTACCACGTGGTGGCCATAGTGGGTTGAGACAGATTGATGGTCTTTACGTCTAGTCTTTCATATAGTCAGGAAGGGTCAAAGAGACGTGAGGTGATGGGTCTTTGGGGAACAAGCAAATTATTAATAAAAATGCAATGATTTTCCTTGAGAAAATTGTGCGTAGTACAAAGTATTCCAAGTATTGTGAACGAACATCGGTAGGAGCTAAGGAGAATTGATATAGATTTAGCTAACGACCACCCTTTAAATGAGCTGGCGACCGCCATTTAATTTAAGTGGTGACTGCCATTCATTATCTGGCGGCGCAACTTAATTTAAGTGGCGGAAGCCACTTCTTGTATGGCAACCGCCACTTTTTATCTGGTGGTAGCCACTTAAGCTGAATGGCGTCAACCACATAATTCACCTGTTGTCTAACTGCCGGCGGTCACTTAATTCAGTTGTTGGCCGCGGTTTGATGGTGGTTTTTACTGAATTTATGTGATGACAACCACTTCAGTTACTGTAAACCAACTTTTATTCGCAGCTACTTTTATTTCGCGATTTACCTGCGGTAAACTGGTTCGCGGCGAGTAATTTGCGCGATCGACCCTTTTCGGGCCTATGACAGACGTTCAAGGACTGGTTCGCGACTAGAGATATTCACGATAATGAGGTTCTCGCGAATCTTGCGAAATTTTATCGCACCCAAATAATAGTTGGTTTACTGTATCTAGCTTTCTTTAATATAAAGAAATATATAATCAACTGTGTACTGTTGTATTGAGTGCCAACTTAACATAAACTCAAATAATAGAGATATCTTTAATTATTTGAAGATATCAATTCATTTGATGCGAGCAACAAATCCATTAAATATCTCCGCAAATTATTAATATCTTCAATTCTGAATTATTGCGCACATTAATTGAATTGTTGATAGCATTAATCATTCCGCTGAATTGATGAGCGCGCATTAATTGAATTGATGCGTGCTACAATTCAGTTGAAGAGAGCAATGATTCAATTATTGCAAGCATTAAATGAATTATTGCTCTCTTCAGTTGAATTCTTGTGCGCATTTCATTCAATTATTGATATCATATTAATGTGTGACGCCTTCATATGTGTGAAATATTCTCGTGAGGGACATTAAACAATATACAATCAATCAATCAAGCAATCAATCATATTAATACGCGCAATAATATTGAATTGATGCTCTCCTCAATCGAATATCATTGATTCAGTTGATGCGCGCAATAATTCTTTTAGAGAGAGAGAGCAACTACATGAATATAATTAGAGACATCTTCAATTCAACAAATCCACAGTAATATTGAATTGTAGCTCGCATTAATTCCTTATATGAAAGCGTTATAATTAGTTAAAGATATCTTCAATTAGAGAGATTATCAAATAATTTACATCGATCTCCAAATGTAAAGTTGCGAGCAATAATTCCACCACTTTGATGCGCCCATCACTGGAATCGATGAGAGCAATAAACTGAATTGATGCGCGCATCAAATCAATCATTGCTGTCATCAGTTGAAGTAATGCATGTATCAATGTGGTGGATTTATTTCTTCAGCCTACACTATCTTTTGATGCTTGCATATTGATACATGTATGACTAAGCATGACAGGCACCGTATGAGAAAAAAGTTATTGAAGTTTTCCTTGTATATTCACTTTGTTCCATACTGTGGTCCCACCCAAAGTGAGGGAATAATTTGAGCAAACTTGAATCTACACTTCATGTGGATGTTTCCAAATTAACATTACTAATCCTGGTCGGTCGCGGTAGCTCAGTGGTAGGGCCTTCGCTTCTTAACTGGAAGGTCGTGAGTTATAGCCCCGCTTATGCCATGGCCGCGTCAAACCTAAGACCTAAACATTAGTAGTCATTGCTCCTTCGCCAAACACTCGGCATTTAGAAGTGGGATCTTCTTATATGACCTTTAAACGGAGGTCCCCTCTCCCAGCAGGCATAAGTAAATGAAAGAACCCTCACTGCTGCGGCCCTGGGCGCTAAGCAATGGTCTAAATTTGTGGTACGTTGTTCGTGAAAGAAATTTTTGAAAAATGTCTAATATATCCCAATCCCTTATCGTGGTTTCGGGACTGTTATTTTTGCATTTCATTAAGGAACCTTTCACATACGTTTTGTATTTTCTAGTTCAGTGGATCTTCAGATTGGAGATCATGTTTTCCAACAGTCTGTTGGAATTCCCATGAGCACGAATAGTGCTCCTTTATTAGCTGACCTGTTTTTATGTTCTTATGAAGCACGGTTTATTCAAAGGCTTCTACATGAGAAGAAAAAATATCTTATCTTGGCCTTCAACTGGACATTTAGATAAATCGACGACGTTTTATCTATTTACAATAATCCTTTGCATTCATGAAAAGTGAAGATAACGAACAGTGATCAATCTCATAACTCCTATAAGCCATACAAAATCGTCGCTGTAGAGGCAGACAGTCGTATGTGTATGTAAAGTTTGAGTTCACATAAGAGCGAAAAACACAAAGAAAAATAAAAAACCTGATCCAAAACGTGTTGATATGGTACAAAGTGTCTAAATCGATTTAGAAACATATAAAAATACTTTAAATGTTGTTTTATATCTGTTTTTAAACCTATTTCAACATATACGTCCTTTTGGTTTTGTAGCATTCAATCATTGTTTACTTTACTTAAAGACCCAACTTTAAGTTAACGCCCCCAAATTTTACCTGTGTTGCGATCAATGATAAGCCGCTGGTCAATCAAACTTTTAACAATAGAGCTTAGGTTGATTGACGTTTGCAGAGACCATGGTCTACAGCTACCTGAGAAAGATGTATGGCTAATGATGACCGGCAGTCTTCAGATCTCGAGGAAAGCCCCAGTATACCTGAGTTTTGATAGCATTGACTCACACCTAGAATATTTTAATTTCTAACGTCCCCTATACAATGCAATTTATCATCGTATTTTTTCTCTCCATCTTTATACATGTATTATAGATTAAACAATCAGAAATCAAATAATAATTTAAAAAAAACCAAACAAACATAAGTTATTGGAATATTTTCTATTAATGATTTATTGTGGCTTTATATTTATAAAAACATGAACAATTAATTCTTTATTGGCGCAGCACATCAACATGTATAATGGTTATATTGCCCATGCGTAAAACTGTTACAGTAGTTTTAAAATATGATTCTGTTTGAGATACCACATGGATTATAAATTACACAATCAGAAATCAAA
Source organism: Ostrea edulis (assembly GCF_947568905.1). NCBI lineage: Eukaryota > Metazoa > Mollusca > Bivalvia > Ostreida > Ostreidae > Ostrea > Ostrea edulis. The sequence goes on from NC_079170.1 coordinate 30,974,905, forward strand.
CAATAGTAAAAAAAAAAAAAAAAAAAAAAAAAAATCATAAATAAGTTATTGAGATATTTCTATTTATAATTTATCACGGCTTTATATTTATAGAGAGAGAGAGTTATTGAGATATTTCTATTCATAATTTATCACGGTTTTATATTTATCAAGATAAAGAGAGAGAGAGTTATTGAGCTATTTATAATTTATCACGGTTTTATATTTATAAAGAGAGAGAGAGAGAGAGAGAGAGAGAGAGAGAGAGAGAGAGAGAGAGAGAAATGTGTAAAACTGTAGCAATAATATAGATGAAATAATATGGCATGGCAATAGTGTTGCATACGTATGACAATAATTACTCATTTAGTCAATGATTGAGAGTAAGGGAGAGAGAGAAAGGGGGGGGGGGTAGACTAGCTATGTGTCAGCTTCTGTTTGGGATACCATCGTTACACAAACACTACGTCCACAGAAACCCTAAAGAGAGAGAGAGAGGAGGGGGTGTATACTTCGTGTCAGCTTCTGTTTGGGATGCCATCGTTACACAAACACTACGTCCACAGAAACCCTAAAGAGAGAGAGAGGGGGGGGGAGGGGTGGACTTCGTGTCAGCTTCTGTTTGGGATACCACCATTACGCAAACACTACAGCTACAGAAACCCTACAGACGGCCCATATTGAGGGGTATCTTGATCATTCTTCATTTGGTTGTACATGTACACAGATCTACTTGGATTTATTCATTCTCTCGAAACATGGATATTTTACCTACTACACCCACGACACCGCGAACTCCCAGGACACCAGGAAGTGCCCGGAAACGCCGGGTAATATTATATTTAGGAAATTATTTATATACGATATATAACAATTTAATTAGAAGTTATAAAAAGCAAAGGTTTAGAAATCAAATGGGCTAAACCTGTCATTTGCAATACATAAATATGACCAAGTTTGAAGGTTTACGAGAAATAGAAATGCGGTATGCATGTAGGTAGAAATTTTAATTATTTTTTTTGTTGTTGCACAAATCAAGACACTAAGCATAATTTGTAATAACCTGATAAATTTCCTGTGTATATCATAAAAATATACACAACAACCGATCTCTTGGCCAGGTAAATTCCAGGTAAATAACATTGACCATGGATAAGCTCCGCCCACATTCAGTGATCCGTGGAGCAACCGTACGGTGTTTTTTTGGGGGGGTCTTTAAGGTCGTAACTTCCACTTACCGCCTTTTTAAATTATCCAGAATGGGAATGAAACAGATACTACGTAAGTTAATCATGTTCAAAAAATCATTTATTCATTCCATTTATAAAATGGAACACAGAAGTTTGTACATGTGTACTTCACAGGATCTACTATTTCAAAATACAAATATTTGAATTTGTCATTCAAGAAAACACACACCCATGAATAGTGTGAAAAATATTGTTTTCTGTGACACTTTTGGTTAATTTACAAAGTGGACCCCAACCCCCACACCTTTGTAAATGTTTCCACGTTGTATAGATTCAAGTTTTTTGTATCCCCGCGATTATAGTAGGGGTATATATATTGTTTTTCTTGTCGCTCTGTCAGAAATTTTAATCTGGCTCATAACGTATGAATGGTGAGTGATAGGGGTCTCATATCTCATATGCAAATTCGTTACTTAGTACCAAATTTTTAACCAGGTGAGCTTGGTATTTAACCTACGAGTACATTTAAGAAAACCTATTTAAAACATCCTGGACTATTTCAAGTAATGTTTTCATAATTGCATATATATATTCCTTGTGGTAAGCCCTTATCATTTCATGCATAAAAGGTTTACAAGGTCATAGATCATGCATGAAATGTTAAGGGCTTACCACAGGAGAAGATGAAGGTAGAAATGGCATATATCATGGTATTGCATGAAAGTTATTGCCATAAGGAATTTATATAAAAAGTATGGAAGATCTACCTTAAATAGTTAATAAGATATTTAATCTTTTAGGCTTTCTTAGAAGTAGGAGGAACTCGACCTTCACCTTCTCCAGAAAAAAACAAGGTTATGTTAGCCATAATGGTGTTCAGGCATGTTCTGAGAATTCAAGTGCGGTTATGACGTGATCTTTTGAGCCGAAGTTGTGGCCACAATGTGTGAGTAAAATTAAAATTGCATAAGGTCAAAATCAACAGAGCCAAGGTGACTCAGATGAGCGATGTGACCCATGAACCTCTTGTTTTATAGTAGTAGTGAATGGTAGGAATGGTAGGAATGTGACCTTGAACTAAAACCAAGCCTAATCAATGATATAGAAGTTTGGACAAAAGAGAAATGTTTAAACAGTATTATGTTACATCTGACGAGAATTTCAAACCATTTTGAAGACAACTTCTGCAGTTGCCACCCCCCCCCCCCCCGAAGTATGAGCCAAGCAAAAATATATGGCCCGTAGAATGTCTACAAGCTTTTCTCAACAAGTTTCGAAGTGACATTGACCTTTTGACCAGGAAAGCAGCAAAGCTTCGACAATAGCTACATATTCAATTAGTGATAACTGCCAGTTAAACTGAGTGGAGGCCAACAGATATTAAATAACGGTTGCAAGTTAAATTACAAAGTGGCGACCACCATATAAATAAATATCAATTATCTATGCTTTCACTTGCCGCCTTTCGTACAAAATGCATAGTGTAGTTAGAGCTACGCCAAATTCTCTAACAGAATCTGTTGCATACCAAACCTATTAAAGCATTATCTTTTCTATGAGACACAAAAAATGGCATAGTTCAGGCGAGGTAAGCAACACTATCAGGTATAACGGACCTTTTGTCTGTCTGGGATCGAGTAATGAATAGGATCTCTAGCAGTATTCTAACCAATTGAAACCTTCACCCTTAGTAGAGTAGAAAAATGGAACTCAAGATCTCTCCCGAACCCCAGGGGCCACCGGGTGGTACCACTACAACTTCAAACTGAAAGCGGCAAATGATAGCTCCATGTTTTTTCTACCTTCTGTTGATGTCCTTTCCGTCTTGTCTTCAAAGATTTATGCTCTTAAAGCAGGCACCTTATCCCTTCATTCTCTACGAGATACAAAAAATATCAATGTTCAGGTGAGCTAAACAATACTTCCAGGCATCACAGAGCTCTTCTTTACATTCATGGATACAGTGTCCCTGTCACCCCTGATAGAATAGAAGTCGGGACTCAAAATCTGTCCCGGGTGGTACCGCTACAACCCAAAACTGAAAGTGGTAAATGATAGTTCTGGGGGTCCTCTACCTTGCTTTGATGTTCCTTCCGCCTTGTCTTCAAAGATTAATGCTGGAAAACCAGTCATAAAACCTCCTCTTTTATTACGAGAAACGCAAAATGTCAAAGTTCAGGTGAGCTAAACAATACTTCCGGATATCCCAGAGCTCTTCTTTACATGGCATCGAGTAGCCCTTAGTACTCTCTACTTCAATCAATGGATACATTGTCCTTGTCACCCCTCCTACAGTAGAAATGGGAACTCGAAATCTGTCCTGACCCCCGGCAGCCACCTGGTGCTACCACTACAGCCCCAAACTGAAAGTGGTAAATGATAGTCCTAGGGGTCCTCTACCTTGCCTTGATGTTCCGTCCGCCTTGTCTTCAAAGATTAATACTGTAAAAGCAGTCATAAAACCCCCTCCTTATTTACGAGAAACGAAAAATGTCAAAGTTCAGGTGAGCTAAACAATACTTCCGGGTATCCCAGAGCTCTTCTTTACATAGCATCCATTAGTCCTTAGTACTCTTTACCTCAATCAATGAATACATTGTCCTTGTCACCCCTTTTAGAGTAGAAATGGGGACTCGAAATATGTCCCGACCCCGGGAGCCACCGGGTGGTACCACTACAGCCCCAAACTGAAAACGGTAAATGATAGTGCTATGGGTCCTTTACCTTGTCTTGATGTTCCTTTCGCCTTGTCTTCAAAGATTAATCCTCTGAAAGCAGTTATAAAATCAACTCTTTCATTACGAGAAACGAAAAATTTCAAAGTTCAGGTGAGCTAAAGCATACTTCCAGGTATGCCAGAGAGCTTTTGTTCATGGCATCTAGTAGCCCTTAGTACTCTCTACCTCAATCAATGGATGCATTGTCCTTGTCACCCCGTTTAGAGTAGAAATGGGGACTCGAAATCTGTCCCGACCCCGGGAGCCATCAGGTGCTACCACTACAGCCCCAAACTGAAAGCGGAAAATGATAGTCCTAGGGGTCCTTCACTTTGCCTTGATGTTCCTTCCGCCTTGTCTACAAAGCTTAATGCTGTAAAAGTAATCATAAAACCCTTTTATTTTCTACGACGAAATATGTCAAAGTTCAGGTGAGCTAAACCATACTTTCGGGTATCATAGAGCTCTTCTTTACACAGCATCGAGTAGTCCTTAGTACTCTCTACCTCAAGCAATGGATACATTGTCCTTGTCACCCCTCTTAGAGTAGAAATGGGGACTCGAAATCTGTCCCTGGTGGTACCACTACAGCCCCAAACTGAAAGTGCATGATGAATGATAGTCCTAGGGGTCCTCTACCTTGCCTTGATGTTCCTTCTGCCTTGTCTTCACAGATTACAGCTCTAAAAGCAGTCATAAAACTCGTGTTATACTTTTGTTTACTAATTTATGCGCAATGTCAAAATCAGGTGAGCTAATGCACAATTTTTTATAACAGTCACAGGATGGAGGTATTATTTCCCAGATATTACAGAGAAAGTGGTTGTTTCATTATTTAATCCTGCTTCCTTACACCACTTGCTCAAAATATTTCCTTTGTTGGTTTCTTTTGTTACAAAGCAATGGTTATCACTCTTCAGGTGAGCTAATTTGCAGAAAAGATTTTTGAATGCGATATGATTTCAAATGGATTGGCACATGAAAATAGGATCAGTCTTGAGATAATAAAGCACCCCACACCATATAGTTTTCCATATCATATCAATCAGTAGGTACTTAATGACTAAGATTGTAATATTCTGGTGAGCTAAATTATCAATGTGCACTTACTTTCGTGCATGTAAGCTGAGAAATTGTTCAAAAAGATCAGGAAATGAAATGTGTGGTCAATTTTATTTCCTTTCATCCTTTCATTACAAATTACTGATATAAATTCATTTCACCATTTATGTACAATCTCTCATGTGAGCTAAGTTGCCCATGAGTGTTGCGATTGACATTTATTAATTCAAAACATTAATTAAATTAAAAATTTCCTTTAGAATAGGTTTCAAATTAAATATTTTTCTATGAGTACTCTTAGTCCTTTGATGCTGCTAGCTTCTACGTGCTTATTGGCTGCTGGTTAGTGGCTGCTAGCTTCAGCCTGGTAAATTAAATGAATTGAAACATTGTCCTTGAAACATCAAAGCGATACTGAAACTCCTCCAAGCTGGGGAATAACACAATACCGGTTGCTATTGACTTTCGATAAACAACAGGCATGATTCTTTTGCAATGACGCAGTTGAAAAATCGATTATATCCTTCAAAAATTGTTTTTTCATTACTGTTTCAATACGAAAAGTCTTCGATTGTTCTAGTAATTCTCTGAAATGATTTTTTTTTTGTAAACTGTACAAGTATCGGTGTATGTTTGCAACATGAAATCTGTTCTTACACAATATTCCATTAACATTATTTATATGATTGTTCAAATACAAAGTAGGTTATGCAATTTATTTTGGTATAATATGATTTGGTATGGGGACATGCACACCTCTTGACAACCAGCAACCGGAACTACTTTTCTTTATTTTTATTTTACACCGCACGACTATTGTCGGCCTTCTATGGAATAGAATGTCGACGTGTGCAATAAGACACTTCGGCTTAATACACAGATTCTGTTCTCGATATCAAGCAAGATGTATAGAATCCACTCAATTTGATAAAAAAAAATCAATAACGTTATGTTCTCTATATGAGATTTGATTGATAGATTAAAACAAAGATAATATATTCGAATTGATGGTATATCAAGTATTTGTAAATTTTACCCTGTTTATTTTGAAACACAGTTCTCACTGGGGAGGGGATTGCATGCTTGATCCGCCTCTCGAGGCACATAAGCGTCACAGTTTATTATGATATGACTTCAAATTGACTCCTTGATCGCAATTAGATATTATCTTATAAATGTATTTTCCTGTGTCGGATTTTATACTGACGACAATCTTGCATGCAACGGCAAGCTTTAATACCGAGCGAATAGCTGAAGACCCGCCCGCGAAGTTTGAAAAAGTATATTCTTATTCAAAGAAACTCATGAACTCGTTCATCTATTTAGTCGTATTACGGTTTTATATGTATTTAGTTGCTAAAACCTGTTACAATGATAATTATACTATTCACTTTGAACAAACTAAGTGTTTAAATTACGAATTGCAGGTAACACGTATGTAAATGAAAAAAGTCAAAATCAGCAAAAGAAAAAGAGATAATTTCTATATACGTTCACTGAAATTTTCGTGATCCATATGGGCCCATTTATTTTTTCATTACCTGCTTCAACAGTTATTCGTGTTTTATTTTGAATGCCAATAATAGAAGACTCTGACGTGCAATTCGTAATTTAAACACTCAGTTTGTTCAAAGTGAATAGTATAATTATCATTGTAACAGGTTTTATCAACTAAATACATATAAAACCGTAATACGACTAAATAAATGAACGAGTTCATGAGTTTCTTTGAATAAGAATATACGATAAAATTACGGTTACTTTTTAACCATTTTTAATTTATTGGTTAATTTTGTTTAGTTTTAACGGCCTTTTTCATTGCATACGGAATGTAGTATTGTTGTTTATAATTGTTTACTTTGAAAAGAGAAAAAAGCCGAGGCTAAATGTGAAATCACAGTTTACGTCGCCTTGCGTTTTATTTCCCGCGTTCAATGAATAGGCGGATCATGTAAAACTGCTGTCCCCATATAAACCCCTTTAATATTGAGATGTTACTGGGTGTTTAGCGCAAGGAAATTTCATTCAAAATTTATATTTTTAAGTGAATCATAATCTACCGTACTTAACGGAATTATGACTACCACTCGGGAGACGGAGTTACGTACATGCTTCGCTCGGTCCAACGGTCACACCGTATACATATTAAAATTAAACAAAATTAACCAATAAATTCAAAATGATAGAAAAGTAACCGTAATTTTATCGTATATTCTTATTCAAAGAAACCCGTGAACTCATTCATCTATTTAGTCGTATTACGATTTTATATGTAATTCTTTGCTAAAATCTGTTACAATGATAATTATACTATTCACTTTGAACAAACTGAGTATTTAAATTACAAATTGTACGTAAGAGTCTTCTATTATTGGCATTCAAAATAAAACACGAATAACTGTTGAAGCAGGTAATGAAAAAATAAATGGCGCCGCCCATATGGATCACGAAAAATTCAGTGAACGTATATAGAGATTATCTCTTTTTCTGTTGCTGATTTTGACTTTTTCTTTTATATACGTGTTACCTTTAGAGCCTTGCTTCGCGGACGGGCCTTTGGCCAGTCCGAGCTTCGCTCGGTATCAACTTGTATTAAACTATAAGAAACGGCAACGGGGTTTTTGTTTCTAATGCAAATCCCATACTATCCTTCATTTTTTTTTTATCCAAGATCGATTTTGGATATCTCGAACCCCCGGATATCTCGAAGTTTTTTCGAGGTCCCTCGGACTTCGAGATAGAGATATTTTACTGTAGTTAAAAACGTTCATAAAACTACAAACTGCAAATTAAGTCTATATGCATTTGTGTGGTGCCATGTACGTCAAAGACTATACAATGTCCTAATAGTATGCTTTCTTAATCGCTCTCTGAGCTACTTCAAAGTCGAGCTTTCGAAGGCAGCGAAATATGCATTACCTCCATGACTTTCATATATGTTCTGTTATGAAATTCGTAGCAAACGTTACCTTCTATAACTGCCATTACAATTTTAATACATGAGTTCCTTAGAACTAAAATGGCTGCCTTTACCGCTCGACGCTTCGTCGTGGTTGCTAAGTGTATCATTGCGCGACACAAGTGATTTGTATTTTTCAGCATTTATGTACATTTTAATAAACGAAGATTAGTACTTTTGTCTCTTTGCATTGAATTAAGATATATGAATTTAATTTTGGGGCATATTATACGATATAATCTGGTTTGGGTCAGTTTACACTGTTTTAAAATCCGCTTCGCGCATTAAAAGGCGTAAACAGACCAAACGTAGGTTATATCGTATAAAATGCACCAGAATTAAATCCATTCCTTAAAGAGCACCGTTGGGAGGTAAGAGAAACATTTAATTCAGTATGAAAATGTATGTATCCTTGTAGTCGTGTGGCATTTCTGTTTTACAAAAGTCTTTTAATTTATATTCTTTGAAATGATTTGGGTCTAATACATAAGTCCATGTTTTTTTGCTACATGAATCTTAATCGTACGGAATATTCAGTATGATTTATTTTGAAATTAATTCCTAAATTGGAATTGAATACATGAGGGTCACTTAATGTCATTTTCCTAATTTACATATTTATGTTCCCAAAACAAAGTTTGGGAGCATATTGTTTTTACTCGGTTTCTTACTATTATCATTATTTTTCTCCGGTACTTTTTTGTCCGGAGTGTTCTCATAAACTACACGAAGGATCGATATGAAACTTTCCAGGATGATAGTGTAGCATTTGTAGATGTGCAGAACGATAGTCATTTTGTCAGCACGTGCATGGAGGCACATGCACGTACATTGCAATTTTGGTACAAAATATTCGAAATCAGAATACACAAGGGATGGACATGAAAACTTAATAGGATGATAGTATATGATTTGTAGATGTGCAAAATGATGGTAATTTTGTCTGCACGCACGTGTATGCGCATGCACGTGCATCACATTTTTTGTATACTAACTTTTTAATCAATCTAACTTTTTTGTTGTTCATTGACAGGGTTTGATATTCATATCATAGGTAGATATTGAGACCCTTAACCGATTTGCGTGGTCAAAATTACCAAACTGCATGCGTATGCACGTGCGCTTCTTTTTGATTGGATAATACTTAAACGTCTGTAACTCTCTTGAGCAAGTGAAAGTTTTACACTTCCTTAAAAATCGCTTCACAAATTTCACACCTATCTCATTCACTGATATAAACAAATTACAGCTTTTGTATTTCACATAGTATTTTACATTACATGTAAATTTACTTAACGACTTGTTAAGAGCATTATTTTCCTCTAAACGTATATGTAGCATGTCCGGTTGATTCGACATGGTATAGATGATATATAGTTATTGCAATTGGCTATGTGTCCGTGGACACGAAACAGGGTATTGGTCAGTTTATCCTCTGGAAGGAGGAAATTACAGACATCCTGCATGGTAAACATAACTGGTATTCCAATGTTTATACTGCATACAGCTTATGATAAAACAATTAACTCTGATAAACATGTATCTAATTCATTTAGCTATCTGAAACGTATTGAAACAGGAATTACAAATGTCATGTCTATTGTTTCAAAGAATGTTTTACCGTTATAAACAGGGGATGCTTACTCCTCCTAGGCACCTGATCCCACCTCTGGTGTGTCCAGGGGTCCGTGATTGCCCAACTATCTATTTTGTATTGCTTGTAGGAGTTATGGGATTGATCACTGTTCGTTATCTTCATCTTGCATTCGTAGACAATATCAGTTTTATTTGACCCACGAACATAAACAAAATCGTCCAAAAATGACGTTGCCTGATAACCCAGTATACGAGTGCTGTTCAATATGTAATGTGAATTGTACCACAGCGCGTTAACGCTTTGCACGATTTCGTGGATGATGATACTCTTGAATAGCTCTATTCAATATAAACACGAGCCTTCAGCTCCGCATCATTTTAAACTTATAGTCATTTCAATAGAGTCAGTCGTCGACCACTGTTGTAAAAATGTTTGGGAAACGGGTTGAGAATAATGAAGACATTAGAGCTTATATAAAAGTTCGCACAAAACTCAGTCATTCGGTAATGCAGATTTTTACTGAATTGGGGGAAATTTATGGGTCTGATAAGGTATCTTATGAGACAGTTCGTAGGTGGGGAAAGACATTTTTGACTTGCGCAGAGTCCGTCAAAGATGCAGCAAAATCTGGCCGACCTGTGACTGTAACAGGCAAGGCAAATGTCTCAAAAGTCATGGAAATAATTGAAAGTGATGGCAAATACACGATTCATGATATTGCCAAAGCTGTTGGCATATCGCTATCGTGGGTGGATTTTATTTTGAAAGTACGAAATATTTCTGCCAGATGAATACCGCATATGTTGACAGACAATCAAAAACGGGTATGAGTACAAACCGCTAAGCAATTCCTCAGTTTGCAAACATTGTTACTGGTGACGAAACATGGGTTACTATTTCGAACAAATAAGAAAAAATGGAAACAAAATATGGCTAACTAAACACGGTAGAAGGCCTGTAGCTGCCAACAGAACTATAAGCACAAAGAAAGTTCTTTATTTCATATTTTTCTCATGTGATGGTATAGTCGTACAAATTCCGGTGCCGAAGGACAAAGGTGTTACAGGGCGGTATTACCGATATGTTATACTAAAAAAGCTCAAGAAATATTATCATAAGCGACTCTCCGTTTTGGGATTTAGGCATGTTCGTCTACTTCATGATAATTCTCCATAACATACATCTGTGCTTGTGAAGCAATTTTTGAAGTTAGAGAAGGTTGCCGTTTTCCCACACCCACCATACTCTCCAGATTTAGCCTCATGCGATTTTTTCCTTTTTCCAAAACTTAATAAGTTCTTATCTGATCGTCGTTACAAGTCCCGGCAAGCCCTTGGCTCAGCCATCAGTCCGTGCCTCAGATGTCTACCTAGATCAGCGTACCCTGACGCATTTCAGAAATAGATTCAAAAATTGAAATTATGTATTTCAAATCGCGGAGAATACTTTGAAGGGATGTAATGTTCATTTCACTATTTGAGTTGAATGTTTTTGAGATATCGTACAATACACATTACCTATCGAACAGCCTTCGTATCAATGCTTTGTTATACACGGTCAGCTTTCAATAAGGTGACTTGCGTAGTAATTAGAAAAAGGCACTTAGTCAACAGATCGATAGAGGACGACAGTACAAGGAAAGTATTTAAAGAGTTGGAGTTTTGAAAAAAAAAAAGAAGCAATTATGAAAATAATTTATTCCATTTGTAATTACTTTCTATTAGGGAAAATTGTAGGTATATAACAGCACACTATACTGTGCTATACGTAACATTGTAAAATAAATTATATGTATATTACAGCTTGCATCCAGTACATCAACATCTTTCGAGAAAGATTTGGGCAACTTTTATTAAAGGTACTGTAACATAGTTTAAACCCATTTTACATGCGAGTGGTGTTACAAACGTCAGGTGGATTACGGTGGTAAAAATGACGTTTGGAAAAGAGGAAAATACACAAATTCTCCCAAATTAAGGGTTCCAGTTAATGGAAGGTGTCTACTTTCAATAAAATATCTAAGTATGAAGCAGATGTGGACGACTCTGTGGTGTCTTTTATGTTGAGCTCACGCGGATATATCGAATAATAAGTGATGTCACGTTTGATTTACTTTTTACTTTACGTCAACAGACAATTAGGTCCACATCATATTCGCAGAGTAGAGTTTTGTGCGAATATGATTTGGACCTAATTGTCTGTTGGCGTGAGGAAAAGTGAATCACATGTGATATAATTTATACTTTGCCTTTTGAATGAACGATGTCCATGACTGCGTTTCTGTCTTTGAATATTGGGAAAGGGTCCCATCACATTCACGTTATTTCCATGTGGAGTAATCAAATTTCAAACACCATATACCTTATCATTGCATCCGTATGGAAATGCAGTACCTAGGGTCCTGATCCAGTGATCTTCTCGTTGTCTACGAAAAGGGGTACTTAATGTTGGACCATTTGTGTTATGGTAATATTTTTTCCAAAATCCTTACCTTCATAGAAAAGATGGAGTGCTCGGGCGAGTTAAAATGCTTGTAAAGAAGTTGGATACCAGCATTATTTATTTGAAATATGTGCCCTGATATTCTTTTATTAAAACTCTGAGTATCCCCCAACATACATTAAGCCACATAGGTTACACTCAATAGCGTAGACAATGTTAGAATATTTACAAGTCAAATTATCAAAAGTTTTGGTAGATAAATTACGTCCAATGTGATTACTACTTAATGAATTGCTGGTGATCAGTATATCGTAAGTTTTACAATTTGGAGCACATGAGATGTGAAAAGGAATCATCAAAAATATATCTCTTACAGGGACACGACAATCTTTAATTTGGGTGTATGAATTTTGATTTCTTTACAAAAGCTGATGATTGTCTGATTGTACATACGACAAATCTTTGATAACCCGAAGGACAATCCGAGGGACACCAACCAAACTGTTAAAGCCTGTGACCCTCATAGACTCCACAGAGTGATACCTTTTTTACATTGGGCGACGTGTCAGCCAGTAATCTATCGTTTTTGTGTATATTCATGAATCCATCTCATAACACCTAGAAGCAATACAAAACAGAGAGTTGGGTAAACACGAATCCCTGGATATACTAGAGGTGGGATCAGGCGCCTACGGTCAAGTGCTATAATGCACCCTGTTAGGTTTCAATCTATAAATGAATGTCGCATCATGACATGTGTACACTTGTACATGCGCAAGCTGACGTTTCCTCATAACTTTTTCACACATTCAATCACAGATCAATATCACATTAATTATACAGGGATTAAAGCCCTTTGGTAAGAATTCTCCGCCATTTTTAAAACCCGTTTTGTATTTGAATGTAGTTCTAATTTGTTATATAGCCCAGGTAGTGGTAAGAGGACTGCAATATTTTTGTTGAACTAGTAGAGTAACGGACAGTAAGTTGACTTTGGCTTATTATATATGCAACATTTCATATACAACAGTATAACTAATATCATATTGATTGTGTGAAAAGAGACATTACATTTTAAGATTAGTAAACCATAACGAAATGTATCTCTCATGGATCACAACAATTTTAATTCGTGGGGGAATAAGAGTAACACTGTATAAAGAAAAGCACGTTATGAAAGAGTCGACTCTAGAATTGTTTTTATTTCATTACACAGATGTAAGGCCAGTATAACGAAGAGTGTTCGATCTCATAACTTCTATAAGCAATACAAAATAGAGAGTTGGGCAAACACGAACCCCTGGACACACCAGAGGTGGGATCAGGTGCCTAGGAGGAGTAAGCATCCCCTGTCGATAATCAATTTCTCTCCAAGTTTCTGTTATTCTCCAACTCGTACGCTCATCAAGTACTATATGCTACAATTTTTTTATCTTCTTTTCTTTGTTTTAAGTGTATGCTGTAAAGGGAAGAATTGTTGCTTTGTTGCTTGGCGATATTTCAATTATATTCAACCGGCACCAACGGGAAGAATGATGAGTGTGCAAATATGAGAAAATGAAAATCCTATTTCTAAAGAGTTAGATAAAGATCAATCAAAAAGTAGCCCTTCACCTTTCCCGCTAGTTGGGAGTTTCTAATATGCTATTCATCAGTAACAACTCTTGCGTAAGCGACATTTCTGGCTAGGGAAGTTGTTTGACTTCAAGTTTACAGTATAAAAAATACTAAATCTGGACTTGAGCATAGCGATTTTACTCATTCCTACTTCTCATCCAATGCATCTAACACTGTAGAGGTAGATATGTTATGGTAATTATTAAAGTAAAATCATAAACTTTTAAAGCTTTCTGTGACATTTTCTATAACTAACTCTACACATTGTCTTTTACTTTTTCATACCAAGTGAAATATTAAAAATGCTAAGTACTATTAATTCTATATGATTATTTTTCTATATTGAATTCCATAGAAAACAAATATACCATGAAAATTGTAATCATGTCTTTATGTTATCAAATAATTGTGGTTGCGCAACATGAATTCGAACACAAAAGAGTTCATATTGTATGGTATGCTTATATGAATTATCTAATGACTTTCAACTTCAGTCGTCTGCTTCTGCAATGGTTCTGTAAGTTCAGACAAGAAATTGTATGATGTATTCATTTTGTATTTAATTGATGTATGTTTTGTCTAGTGAATAAAAGAGCGTTGAAAGTGAAAGCGTTACCGAAACTGATGTAAGTATGTCGATGACACACTACTGATTGCTATTGATATTCAATAAACAATTCGATTCTTTTGTAATAACCCTTTGTCTAGTGAATAAAAGAATATGAACATTGGCTGCTCTGAACGCGAAACTGAAACTGGTAAAACCTGTAAAATGAAGCAATACCTGCTGCTATTGACATTCAATAAACAATTTTATTCTTTTGTAATTCATTCATGTAGAAATGAATGAATTGTTTTTTTTTCGCTCCAGGTATACAATGTTTTCTTTCTTTACACTTGTTTCAGAAAATAAGTGCACTTGATCTAGGCCCCAAATTTTGCAATCGAAGATGTTTAAGTATTGAATGCCGTATTTACCGGTCGCTATAGACACATTTACAAAACTAAAAAATCCATTTGAAGATCACAAGTGGAATAGTTGCAAGGTAAATTTATTTCTTACAGTATGAAATTTTATGTATAATTCTATTAGTGTGATTTTCCTAATTTGTATATTATTCTTATGTTGACATATTGAGAAAAAAGACACAAAACCCCGACTGGATATCATGAGAAAGTTCATTTGTTGCCTATGATGATTAAACCAGAACTGAAAGATTTCAGTTGGGGGTTCAAAATTAAACCATGATGAAACCGCTTCCCAAGACCAAGTGAAAATTTCACACTGGTCATTTGTTGGGTGATTAATTAGCGGTTCCTGGGTTAGAAATTGCTTCACATATTTCATACCTATTTCATTTTACTGATGTAAACAAAGTACAATTTTTGCATTTCACATCGTATTTTACATCATTTGTAAATTTACTTAACGAGTGGTTAATACCACTCTTTTCTTTCAAACGTACATGTAATGTACCCAGTTAATTGGACATGATTTTTATAATATAGAGTTATTGAAATTGGTTACGTATCCCGAACCATGATACATATCGGTCAGTTCATTTTGCAGTGACCAGACTCTGGATAGAAGAAATCACAAAATTCCTGGATGGTAAAAATTGTTTTGCAATGTTTACATTACAAACAGCTTATGGTGAAACATATAATTCTGATTTATGTTTATTTAGCAATATCATACGTATTGAAACAGGGCATTACAAATGCTTTGTCAGTTTTTTTTAGTCCCATGGGGATCCGGATTTGAATGGGTCCTCGGCACCCTTTGCTTGTCTTAAAATGCGACTAAATGGGGCGATCCTTTGGATGAGACGGTAAAAACTAAGGCCTCGTGTCACGGTGTGGCGCGATAAAGATGCCTCCTGCTCAAAGGCCATAAGCACCGAGTATTGGTCTTTATTTTGCAGCCCTTCTCTGGCTATGGTGACGTTTTCATATGAGTGATAACGTTAAACACTATCCAATAAATGAATCAATCAATGTATTTTTTGCAAACAATGCATTACTATCATAAACTGTATTAGTACACACTGATTGTTTTGTTATTCTCTTATTCGGGTTTTGAGATTTTGGGACTGTTGTATTATAGGAAAAAGTCTTCTAGCTGTTCAAAATATATTTTGTTTGCGTGGGTTATGTGTAATTACAAAACGAATGTAATCATCTGGAGGAAGGTGGAGAAACATCTTAAATGAGGCAAAAAATTAACGCTCAAT
The DNA here is from genome assembly GCF_947568905.1 of Ostrea edulis. Lineage (NCBI taxonomy): Eukaryota > Metazoa > Mollusca > Bivalvia > Ostreida > Ostreidae > Ostrea > Ostrea edulis. The sequence goes on from NC_079170.1 coordinate 30,990,702, forward strand.
TCTAAGATGGCATATAAACATGAAAGCATGATACACTACATGATTTGCCATACCTGTAGAGAAAACTACACTGGACAAACCGGTAACCTAAACGTTCGTGTGCGCGTCCACCAACAGCGAATTCACGACCCCAGTATCATAAATTCACTATGTTCTGAACATTTTGCTAACTGTGGTCATGGAAATTTCAACATATTTCCGTTTACAAAATAAACAATGACTGCGAAATTTCAAGACTTAAAAAGACTGCTTTGTAAAATTTTTTTATTCAAAGCTTAATAGAAAATAATTGTTTAAGGGCAGATGATACAATTTTTTTCTTTCGAAGAGACTTTATATGATGTCATTCTTTTATAAAAGTGGATAATTCCTTGAATTATTTTCCCCTTTGACTTGGAGAGTGAAATATTTTCCGTATTTCCAAAAAAGTACAAAACAATAGTTATCATGGTAAGTTAGTTTATTCTTCATTTGTTTACCCCTTTTATCCCTCAAAAATGATGTCAAGGAGGACAGAGTGTACTGATATTAGATTTACAACATAACATGTAAACTATTAATTCATTATAAATTTTACACTCAGAATATATTAGTTGCTGCTTCAATAAAATTACATATATGGGTATGCTTACTCTTCCTAGGCACCTGATCCTACCTCTGGTGTGTCCAGGGGTCCGTGTTTGCCCTATTAACTATTTTGTATTGCTTATAGGAATTATGAGATTGATCACTGTTAGTTATCTTCACCTTGCATATTGACATTACACACTAAGTAAAGGTTTACAAATTGAAGTAAACTTCATAATATGTTGACTTAATGTTTAAAGTGTAATACAAACTTAAAGAACATATACCATACGGGGTGAATTTTCTGAGGAGAAGCAAAATTATAAAAATGACATTGGTTGATTTTCTCAAGACAAAGAAGAGTTATCTCCCATAATATAAGAGTAAAATTTAACAATTTCTGAAAATAATTTACAAAGACATTTGTGATTTACTGTTTTTGTCTCTCTTGGTTTTCCTTCACAGGATCTCTTTGATGTGCCATTTTAAGTTAGTTTCTGCATTACGACGTTTCCCAGTAGGAACAGGAGAAAGATGACTGCATGCTTCTTGTTGACATCTTATATATATTATAGCAATGATCCAAGTCCACACCGTTTTTCGTCCTCGCAATATCTTCAATCTAGTGGTCTACCACAAGCAGCACAACCTTTTCCCAAAATGTCCACTAGAATTACAAGTTCCACACCTCATCTCCCACTTCTCCAACAAATCACCTCTTCATGCTCTTCTTCCGATTCCTCACTCTCTGATGCATCAGATGGATACGTGTCTTCATTTCCTAGGCATTCTTGTGAATTATCACCAGATGAACAATTTTTCTTGATTCACCCAACTTCTCCTCGATCACCACGTTGTTATTGGTATCAACATTCACCATCTTACGTCCAAGGGATAATGCATAACCTTTCTTAGCATTTTGTAACCTTTGATGTTGTTTTTGTTTTACTAAAAAATCTTCCTGATTTTTTCCATCTGAATGATTCTGGTGCCATAATTGTTTACATTGTTTACTGACCCCTTTCCTGCTCTTAAAACACAGAAGAGTTTCAAACAACTACAGTACCCGCAACGTTATTCTATTCTTATCGTGTTCTATCGTGCGTGTATCCTATCATATCGTGCGTGTATCCTATCGTATCGCGTTTTGCGTTTATCAGGTTTTCCGTTTTCTTTCGTGTTTTGCGTTTATCAGGTCTACCGTGATTTGCGTGTATATGGTTTTCCGTTTATCGTGAAAATCGTTTATCGTGTAGCTTCGGAAACTATCGGGATTGTCTATCAAATCAAATGAAAAAGTACGATACTTTTCGAAAGCTTTATTCGTTTTGTTAAAGAAGCTATTTTTAGGAATCAAGGAAAGACAGTATATTTGAAGGAGAACATAAAGCTGTCGATTCTAAGGCAGAAGAAGAGTTATTTATCTGTCCAGAGAGGGTGAAAATTTATCACAATTTCATTTTAAGTAATATGAAAAGTAGGCAGTGGTTTGCCGAGCAAACCGGGGACAGTAAATCTGAAAGTTCCTTCATGTACAGTTCATAAACATTTGCTTGTCTAGAAACAATTATTTGTAATTAACACTAACATAGAAATAGGAAGTTCCGAATTGAAAGGAAAAATCAGTAAATTACGTTGTTTATTACATATATTTTAATAAAGACTCGTTTTCTTCCGATTTTTTCCCACCTGTGTTTTATTTATATACCCACCATTGAACTTGTGCGCCTCTGTGTATCACCCGTGTTTTGACTGCAAACATTCTCAGGGACATTGTATTTGACACATTTAGAAGATTAAATTTTAAAAGGGTGCAAGGATGTTGCATCTTCCAAAAGTCTGCCCAACTGGGCACGACTTGTACTTATACACTTGTACATATACTTTTAATCGTACGGGTAGATACTGGAAATTAATACCGGGTTTGATAATTATTTGTATTTTTTTACATACTAAACACATTTTTTTAAGCGTTTCAAAATTGTGAATTTCAAAAGGCCGTGTTTCGGTTTTTTTCACAGTTTATTTTTTTTTTATTAAGATATCAATTCAAATACATATGTTCCAATTACTTATGAATATCAATCATCACTCATCGTGTAGAAATGTCTAACGTATGAAGATTTGGTGTAATGCAGTGGATCTTTTTTGAAGCGGACATGATGAAAATAAATGTAATTGTTGAATGACCGGTGAACTTAGAGGTTAATGCAAAATTACCCCCTCCTCGCTACGCACAACATATTTCTTGGTTTATTTCACATTCAAGATAATAGACATTAGAATTAGAGAGCTACTGAAGCATGATATCACTACATTATATTACATTTAATTTATTCACTGTATAGTTTATATATTAAACATTAGGTGACAATTATGATTTTAGAATCATTGGCTGGGAAAATTCACTGTCTATAGCCAGGTACCCCTTTTACACTTGAGTGGAGTTAGGAAATTCATGTAAAGTGCCTTTCCCAAGGACAGAACGTCGGTCTTGCCGCAGCCAGGACTCGAACCCACGACCTTTCGGTCGATAGTCTGACAGCCGAACCACTAGGCCACCGACGACAAATGGTTGCATCATCGTCTTTCAAGATGTACTAGGAAATATATTCCTATTATCTATACATTGAAACGCTTGTGACAAAAAAGCTATGGTTAAACATTTTTTGTTCATTTGGATTTGATTATACTGGAAACTACGATTTTGGAAGTTATATCTTTTTGTGTGTAGATTATGTTTGTTATTTATTGTTCAACAACCATAAGTTAGTATTTTGCTATTGTTACAATTATCTTTCAATTATTGATTGTAAATAAACCCTATTAACTGATCAATTGTCTTTTGTTAGTAAATTCTGCTGCGCTTTATTAAGGGTTTGTTCTGACCCACAACAATATAAACCTGTTTTATATTGATTAATTAACGGTATATCATTTTTTCGATTTGTCAATTTTGAATGTTAAAATGGGTAATATAAGCCATGATATGTTATAGTACGGTAAATGGCAAATCAAATTGTATAAAATAAGATCCATATATGTCATCTGGTATGGAAGATTTAAGGTTTAAAAGATAAACATGAAATGAGTGTAACCGCCAGGGTAGAGATATTTCATCGGGAAATACAATCAAGACCAAAGAGAAAATTCTGACGACAATGTTTAATTTTTTATTCTACTATGGTAATGTTTTTACGAAATGAATCTTTAGTAGAACTATAGGCAGAAATGACTCTTTAGCATGAAGATACATGTACCTATTGGGCAATGTACAAGTGTGTAAACGGTAGACATAGGAGGGATTCATCTTTCAGATTTTATTGGTTTCCCTTTGTTCTATATTTACGCCCCTATATATAGACTTGTATATGTAATCGAATATGCTTTGCTTTTTAAAATCCTTTACTCTGTTAGTCGAATCAAGTGATACACAAAGATCATGAACTGATAGCTTGTGAATGGAAATGATTGAAAGATAATCGTAAAATTCGTTAAAAACATACAATCACAACGATCACAAATGTTATCAGACATTCACATTTTCTCATTTATTCAAATATTGCGTGAAAGGTGAAGATAACGAAGAGGGATCAATCTCATAACTCCTACAAGCAATACAAAATAGATAGTTGGGCATACACGGACCACTGGACAAACCGGAGGTGGAATCAGGTGTCTAGGAGGAGTAAGCATCTCCTGTCGACCGGTCACACCCGCCGTGAGCCCTATATCCTGTTCAGGTAAACGGAGTTAACCGCAGTCAAAATCAGTGTACCAAGAACGGCTTAACAATCGGTATGAAAAACGTGTCAGACAGCATTTGAGGTAGGTTGTATTACCGAACTAGATCGTTATAACGACCATAGAATTTGCGAAATGCTGACTTCAATCGAGATTGTTGGAACCCCTGTACCATCAACTTGTCTGTCAGTAGCTTACCTCGATTTAAAAACGGACTATACCCAGAACAAGCTCTTGCATATCGAATCAGATGAGATATATAAACGCCATATGCAGCTGTATTGAATTGATTCTCTATGACAAAACACGGAGTTTGGACATTGAATAGTCTGCAGAATATTTCTTTATGCATCTATTTAAACAAGATAGATCTAGTGTTGTTTACTCTTGACTAACTGTTTTGCAGTAATTCTAATATGGCAGACGAATCATTGGAATCCTTTCTAGAGAGATTGGGATTGGGAGATACAATTGATGCGCTCAGGAAAGAAGATATTGATCTAAACTTACTGCAAAAAATGACGGCTGAAGATCTAAAGGACACCGGTATCTCTCTCGGAAAACGGATAAAAATAATAGACGCAATAAAAACCAAAGGTAGGTCTGTCTTCTGTGTTTCATTGCCCCTCTGTGTCTGCTTTTTTACTCTTTCCCTCAGTACTTGTTCATGTGGTAAATTCCTGAGTAACTCATCGTGTACTCTAAACTTTCCCTCGTGTCTACCTACGCACTCCTTGTAATCAAAGTTACCATTAAGTATAAGTCTATTTGTAACGCATACTTGAGAATTGTGGTTCATTTATCTATTTAACATACATGCACGACGAGTTCATCGTCAAAATATCTAATAAAACCAACATCATATTAGAATTATACTAGGAGAACCACCAACCATATTGGGTCATGACACATGCCACCTGTATATAGTATTTATATCTCCCAACTGATTCGGTACACAAGAGCTTGTTTTGCGTATGATCAGTTTTTAAATCGAAACAGTCTATGATAAACAAGTTGATGTTACAGGTTTCAACAGTCTCGTTTAAAATCAGCATTTCGCAATATATATGTATATATGGTCGTTATAGTGATCGAATTTGTCCATAGAACCTATTATCGAGACAAGCTACTGACAGACAAGTTGATGGTACAGGGGTTTCAACAGTCTCGTTTAAAGTCAGCATTTCGCAAATTATATGGTCGTTATAACAATCTAGTTCGTCAATACAACCTATCATCGGGATAAATGCTGCCTGACGTGTTCCATTCCGATTGTTAGACCGTTCGTGAAACACTGACTTTGACTACGGATAACTCCGTTTACCTGATCAAGACATAGGACTCTCGGCGGAATTAGTAATTCAAAACATTTTTTGTGAAACACCACTTTGATTCCACACACAAGTAGCCTGGAGTTGGTAGTAAAAGATGTTAAAGTTCTCGTCGACAAAACTTTGGTAATCTTTGGGTATCACGTCTTCCAACAGTGTGTTGGAAATCCTTTGGGCACAATTGTGTTCCACTATTAGGTGACCTGTGCTGATATTGTTACCGAGCAGAATTTATTAAAAGATGAGGAAAATAACCTTTTACTATAACCCCAACTCGAGGAGGTCTCATCAATTAACAATACCGATTTATATCATTTATATGTCGATTTGACATATCCCAGTGAAGTCGAAATAAAAGACACCGGTCTTCCACATCTCCTTCATACTTGGATATTGTATGAAAAATAGCTATCCACAACAACTTAACAACTCGCCTTTATGGGAAACAGGATGACATCATCTCAAACTAAATTCATTCGAATTTGTAGTATTGCTATATGTTATCACTTCCATAACATTCACAGTCAGTAGTTCTAATTCCAAATACGCAAATAACTGTAAAAGTTGATAGCTTTAATGTAATTAAAAGATCCAGAAAAAAACACTAAATCTTACTATAAGCACAGGGTGTAGCTACACACTTTTAACTGACGATTGCATTTCATTTTAAATATGTAAAAGAAGAGCAAGTTAAAAGAAAGTGCTGAAAATTAAAGTTTTCAAAACGTAGCATTGTTAGTGCTACCAGAAATATTTGGAATTAGTAAAAATAAGACTTAAAATATATATTATTACGTCGCTGAAATACATATGTTCATTAGTTAGACGAAATTAGGAATATTTAAAGTATCCTACGTGTTTTGACGGCTTTACTGCGAAGTGTACCGATTGCCAACGCGGCTGAAGTACCCAAAATACTTGGGTATAGGTGGGAGTTTAAAGTCAGGACCGCAAACTTAAAAGCTTATGATTAGGTACTCGAAGCAAATAGACAAAACCTCAGAATGTACAAAATGTTTGATAATTGCATGTTGCATTTGTTAAAGAAAAAGGTTCAATTGATCAATGGTTGAGCTCTAAGAGAATTGATAAAACAATCAATAATCGCTGCCAACGTATCCTAGTAGAAGAGTGTTAAGAGTCTGTACATTAAAATTTGAGAATGCGTGAGCTTTTGGTGACGTCACATTTATTTCATACACACTGTCTTTCTCAATCATAAAGGAACTTCAATTTGCAAGATATTATACTATTTTTTTCTTCTAAACGTTCAGATTCTGATAAAAAAAAAAGTGTTTCATAGCTTTTATTTTCGTTCTCCGTCAGTCCCCAGTTTCCACCTAAAGATGGTTCTAAAGCTTATTCAAGGGCGGATACTCTGAATGTTCTTATTTTTTTGCAGGATCGCTTCCTACTTGTACTCATTGTGAGGAAGAATGTCGTTTGATTAATGACTGTGTTAATCTGAAGAAAAAACAACGACATACTTGTATAGAACCTTGGTTTCCTTTTGTTTTGAATCTGAAAGGCTTGATGTTCAAACTAAGGTTCAAAGCCCAGCTAAATTGATTCTCGCTTTTGTCTCTGAACCTTTTCCCCTCAGTGACGCTAAGCAAATTGACCCTGTTAAAATGTTAAAGATACTGAATCTGCCCAAACTTTGTTATCAGACAAGGTGTTTATCTGAGCTGGCTTCTCCTGGTGGGTCAGTTGTTTTTCACAGGATGTGGAGCTAGGCGTCATTGATGTACCCCTATATTGAATTTACCTGAAATAAGATTTACATTTAATCCAATGAACCAGTTATCGAAGGTGTTTGACATACTCTTCCTGTTCAAGACATTTCCTTGTTATTAGGCAACAATTTAGCGGGTGGCAAAGTTGTATCAAATCCCATACTTTGTGAGAAAAGTATTTCGAATTTCGTGACCGATTATGAACTCTATTTTGCCTGTGTTGTTACCAGGGTAATGACGAGGAAACGAAACTGACCACGTACAACTCCTGGATACGGCTGTTAATCTAATGAATTCGACCTCAGTGATGCATTCCTTTTTTACCTTTATTTCACTTATTATGAAAACATGAGAGATGAAATAGCCGTTTAACAATTAGTCTCTGTTGAAATTTAGATATTTTGATGGTTTCAATCAGCAGTTACACCAGAACAAGGAGACCCTCAATCGATATCCGAGATAGATAAGGGCCTCAATATTTTAAAACTATATTTAATACCAGTGCTTTATCGTGGGGCATCATGCGTTTGACTCACGAAACGCCCATTTCATATCGGTTAGATATGTATATAAGACCCGTAACAGAATTCTGAATAAGTTTTGTTGACCAAGTTCAGAGAAAGCTTTTTTTTTATTTTGTATGTCGTATCATCTTCCTCAGATGATAGTTAAACCAAATATTTAAATGCTCTCTAAGCTATTCTAGCTTTTGAAGGTTATTTTAGATCAGTATTAGTGGATTATGTAAAACCGTTGCCTATGCATAGGTCAGAAAACCATTATTTACTTACTATTAAATGTATGCCCACTCGATTCCCTAAAGTTATACCTCTTAGGAATAGTAAGACATATAGCCTTAGTTTTTAGTTTTCCAGGATTATCTTAAGCCAGTCAATCCGATAAAGTTTAGAATTTGATGTCGGGGTTGTTTCGAGCATGAGTTGGGTGGTTGAAAGTTTTCATTAAACCTTGAAAACTATGATGAAGACATATTTTTATCAGTATGATAAAGACGGGAGTGAATGGGTTGACCTTGTTTTATTTGCTGCGCTTGATATATCTTGGATTCAGTACATTTAAACTAGTGTTTGGTAAAACAGTTAGAGGTCCTTTGAAATTCTTGAAAAAGTTGTTGACTGAAACTGGTACTCTTTGAATACGTGTCTAATTTTAAAGATATGTTTTACAGCTCTTGCAAACTGTAACAAGAAAATATAATTAGAACTGAAACCAAAACGAAGGTATGGTATGACAATGATCCAAGAACCGGAGTTTTATTCCAGTGATAAGGTTCATGTATGTATGTTTGCTTGTTCGTGGCCATCCTTTACAGGCCATATATTATGGTCCTTATGAAATTAAAAACAAGTTTGGTGATGTGAGATATGTTGTTAAGGCACTTGGCGGACGTACAGACAAACGAGTTTGTCACATCAACATGTTGCAAAGGTATTTTGAAAGATATGATTGACATTTTTCGAACTAGTTTCCCACCTTAGTAAACGTTTAACCTAATGAAGAGTGCACTGCAATTAGGCTGTTTCTATTCAAAGTAATGCTTTTAGCATGAAGAATATCCCAGCTACCTTTCGAAGGATGCATGCCTCACTTTCGTCATGACGTCAAACATGTGAAGCTTACATTGATGATACTGTCATTTACAGCGACACATAAGAAGAACATCTCTGAGTTACATATGCATTCTTCAAAGACTAAAGTAAATTTAAACTTAACTTTGCAAAAATGACTTTTGTCATGCTACTGTTGAATATTCATGTAATAAAGGAAGTCAAGGTTATTATGGCTTAAGTGGATGTAAATGCCACATTCTCTATTCCTACAAACAAGAAAGAGTTAATGACATTTTAAGGTGTTACTGGTTCAATAAGGATTAGCTTTGAATTGGCAAAGAGCTCGGACAAATATTTAGCAGACTTAAATCCGTTCTTATGAAAAATCAAATGTTTTGAGCCCATATTTTTTTCTTAGCTATCTATGCTTACTGTTGATGCTAGTTATGTTGGAGTTGGGACTGTTTTATTTCAAGAACATAGTGACATTATCATTAGCAATCAATAGTGTTCTACATTATTCGGATCCTATGTAACGGATATATTAACGATTTCCACTGCAAATTTTAAGTTTTCAAAAGGCATTTATTCTCAACCTGAGCTTAATTAACTATGATCTTAATTCATGACATACAACAATATAATAACTCTAGCAAGTTTATTGTTATTTCGGATTTCAAACATTTCGGTTGAGCATCACTGAAGAGACATTACTTGTCGAAATGCGCATCTGGTGCATTAAAATTGGTACCATATAAGTTTTACATACATATACATTTCATCCATAAAATGACATTATTTCCATATATCTAACTATACTATCTTCATTATTTGTTGGTTAACACGTCATGACACAGGGGTTTCTGTGCCAGATAGTACATGAAACTACAGTTCCTAAGTATGTGGACAATCTCACAATATGTGACCGGGTTGTTTGATCTTGTTTTGCTCTCCAGTGACTCTGAACAACTGTTTATTTGCAAAACTCATGGAAAGCATTGTTCTGATTGAAAGTGCCATGCTTCTGTTCACCACCACATCGTTTCCATCGGTAGTATTGTATCTCAACAAAACACCAACAACGTTGCGCACCTTTACAGCGTCATCATTGTCGTCCGCATTCGAAATATTCATGAATTCTATCTTACCAGTGATTGTCCTCAATTTTGAGAGTTTTGTTCGCATAACGTTTTCATAAAACTGTCATATCTTACGATAATCATAAGATTGCAGGAAATCTTAAGACATGTAATAATTCAATTCCAGACAAGGCGGTAGTCTATGCTTTGTTTAGGAATAGGTACATTTTCCGGGGAGAACATGTATTCAGAAACAGAAATAACCCACTGGGCTACATCGAAGATATATCGAAGATATAGACATAATTAGCACGTTTCTTTTACTGCGACATGTGATTTTTTACCTATGTAATGGCTGGGTATTATATCAGAATGTCCACGAAAAGTATACTATGTTCTACCTAATTCTCTGCAAAAAGGGATTGCTGTTCAATTTTATGCTAGTCGACATTCTGAAGCCGTAACTTCAGATCTTCATGGAAATAGTAGAGCAAATGTCTGCAGTTATAGATCCTGTGTCAGCAGTTTTGCTTTTCGTAAACCCTACCTATATTATCCCCCTCAAATGATAAGAGAAATTAACAGTACAATATTGATATTTATCTTCTCTCGAATTTGTAATTTTCCAAATTTCCAAAAGGAGGACACATACCCCATCCTAATTTTATTCAAGGATGAATACATGTTTTTTTAATAGGGAAACTTTTCATTCATTTTAATTATAATGCTTCCTAAGGGGCTGAAAAAGTTCTAGGTTGATATAAGGTCTGCCGGGGTAATAATGTATTGTAAAGCGCTTTGAACAGCATACGCTGGAAAAAGCGCTATATAAAACCAATCATTATTATTGCCATCATTATTATTATTATGGCTGTATGTGATTCAAATTTAATATTCATGAATTTGATTGCTAAATTGTCTGGGTCGTCACACGATGCCGTTCTCAAATAACTTCGAAAATGACAATATTGCTAGAAGTTATTTACTAGGTTACAGTGCCTACCCCTTGAATATATATACTAGCGGAAAAAAGAAAATGTGCATTATTTAATATATGAAAAATAATTTTAAAAAAATAAGAATGAACAAATCTAATTTTTTGTTATACTGTTAACAAATGTATTCGTTACAATGTTTCATAATCAATTAATGTTAACGTCGATTAACGTCAATTTCAGCACATTCGAAAGACACTGGTATTCGAACTTGAATTAACAAAGTTAATAACGCGTGTGGTCACCATTTGTATTCACCCATGCTTGACAACGTCGCCTCATTGATACCACTAAAGTATTCAGAAATGCTTAAGAGATGTTGTTCCAGATGTTGGTTAAAGCCTGGCCTAAATCAGCCAATGTCACTGTCTGATTTGGTAAACGGAGTAGATGTTGTTCTATTTCATCCCAGACGTGCTTGATCGGCGATAAATCGGGGGAAACAGCTGGCCAAGGCAAGACATCGACATTATGTTGAATCTAAAAGTCCCTGATTACACGTGCAACATGTTGCCTTGCGTTGTCTTGCTGCAGAGTGGTGTGATTTTACTGTCTCTGTATGAAGGGTATCACATGGCGCTGAATAATTTCGATTCGATAGCGTACTCCGGTGAAATTCCCATTGACAATTTGTAGAGGGGTCCTTCCACGTGCTGTTATTCCACCACACACCATAACGCTACCTCCACCGAATTGTCGACGTTGCACAACACAAGCGTCCTGGTATTGCCCCCTAACGCGACGATACACTCTACAACGGCCGTCACTGCTATTCAAATGAAATCTGGATTCATCAGTGAACAGAATATTGGCTCAGTCCTGTATTCTGAATCGCATATGTCGTCTGCACCACGCTAGTCTAGTGATACGATGACTTTGAAGCAGTATTGGGCGCACCGTTGGACGTCTGGTCTGATGTTGTGCTCGCGCACACGATTACACACAGTTCTTGGACTGATTGGTCGAAGTCCAGGAATGCTAAGAGCAGTCAAACTTACTGTCTGGAAACGAGTTCTCAGGTGGACAAGTCTAATGTGGTTGTCTTGTTAAAGCGACGTCACACGAGGACGCCTATAACGTGGTCGATCCCGAGTGTTACCAGATTATTTGGAAACGTCTTCATAATGACTGGATGGTGTTCCGATGAACTCCAAAGTGTCTTGCTACGATATTTTGTGTCATTCCAGCTTGAAGCATCCTAACTGCACTATTACGTTGGTTTTCGCTGAATCGTGGCATGACAGAAGGGTAAATTTTATCAAAACTAAAATGTTTTCCTTAACGACTAGTGTCCAAACAAACCTTTTACACTTCTTACTCCAAACAGTATTAGCCAGTAAACCTCGTGCGTACAAACACTTCAATAAACAACATGTATTCACTAACCATGAAAAAGTCCGTGCATGAATCGGGTACTATCCGATATTGTTAAAAAATCACCTTTATCGATTTAATAAATATAAACAATAAATATAGAAAAAATATACTGAATTTTATAATGCACAGGGTTTTTTCCCCGCTAGTATATTCATTGATTCCTGTGTTAAACACAGAGAACCCCTAAAATGGACAGACAATGATGCATTTGGTGTCCCCGAAATATGTTTCAGATATCTCTATCATTCCGGGGAAATTATTCTTTTCAGGATCGTTACTGCATCTGAAGTGTTGCACAATGTTTGCACTAAGAACAAAGTCAAAACCAAAATGCAAATCATGTCGGACAACCATGTGTACTAGAGAGGTAATAATGATAATATAGAAGTCAGACTCGATTCTAGTGATGGGTTGCCTACTCAGTATATTATCACATGAGGGAAATTATATTTCATCATTCTTAACATAGGTGACTAACATGACTTATGCCAGGAGTTTTGTGTGACTTTGATATATTTGTATTAAAATTATCTGAACCATTTATGATCAATCCTTGGTACATCAAAATAATGAATATAGCAAATAATATCCCATATATCAAATTGTATTTATTCACATTCTAACTTCTAAGGATCAGGAGTGGTACGAGTATTAACGTTCACACTTGAAATGATTCCTAGTTAGTATGAATACAAACTATGCTTTGCATGCCGTATTTTCAATTGTTCTTCCATTTTAGGCATTTCCCTGCAATTTCCAATCGCCATTCCTCGATTTCCAATTCATTCTCTTGAAGTTGAAGGCGTTCTCTCTCTGCATTTAATATCCCTTTCACCACAGCAACCAGCTTGCATGCTGTATCCGGATTTACCTCATACCGTCTTGGAGGTTTCGTCATCCTCGGCATTTCCTCTAAAGTAGCGAATTAATTTCTTTTGTATATATTAACTACATAGACATTTATCGCATTAGAAAACAAGCTACAATGTATTATGTTTCCTACATATTACTAAATACATTTGTCAGTGATCATAACTTCAAAATAAGGAATGGGCATGGCACAGAGACAATAACTAGCCTTATCAACCCACTCGCCATTTGTAGAATAAACATTCCGATGCGAGTCTCTTTTTAAATGCAAAATAAATAGAACTTTGTATATAACTTTCTATATAAATGCCAAAATATAGAACTTAATTTCTTAATTCGTTCAAATTATTCAGCATTTCACACATTGCATCGTCGTTATGACGATTTAGTTTGTCATTTCAACTTGCTATTGGGTCAAATGCTGTCTGAAGTGCTTCATACCAATTGTAAGGCTGTTTTTACACGCTACGGATTATTCTGTTTTCCTGATCGATATATAGGGATCACTGTGAGTGTGACCGGTCGACAGGGAATGTTTACTCATAATTGTCACCTGATCCGACCTCTGGTATATACTAACTCTCTATTTTGTATTCCTTAGGAGGTATGATTTATGACTGTTCGTTATCTTCACCTTTGCATATGTGACAATGTATTCCACCCCTACAATTAAAAGATACACAAAAACAAACACGTTGTTACAATGTAACGAAAACAATGTTTTAAAATAGATCTTAAAAATTATCTAAGTTTAGACAGTTTTGTGAAACGGCCATGCATTAGAAGTCAAATTTGAAGACACTCCCATGTTCTATCTTATGACAGATTTAATGACTGCATTGCTTCTTTGCTCACTTTAAAACAGAGAGTAGTCTTTTCAGTTTCTTTTTAATGAATTATTTTGAATTCTGGTTATTTTTATGTAACAATAAATAAATCAATAGAGCTTAACACCTGACTCACCAAATTTGGTAAGTACTTAGATCATTAAAACGACCGAGCGAATTAAAGGATTGGTGACTATGAGGATTGCTACAAACTCACTATTATATCCATTATGCTATATATCCAACTCAATCGAAGCTAGTCGTTCTCTTCACAATGACTTTAATGTGTAACTTTTATAAGTATTATATGTGCACCTATATGTGTTAGGTGTTGTAACTTTCCTTTTAAAAAATGTCAAATATTGTTTTCTTCATGAATAATCCATGTGTACATGTACAGGATGGGATTCTATGGTATTTGTTTTGTTTCAGGTTGCAGCCCTGCCTTAGACGATGATAGTTCAGCACAAAGAAGTAATTATCTATTCTGATTATTACATTTACGATACCAGGTTTTCAATTTCTATAGTTTGCTATATTCATTGCAGAAACCGTGAGAGCAATAGTCGGGACATTTGAAGAAAACACTAATAGGGGAGCTCGTCATTCTAATCCAACATCTGCTCCATCCAATCCAGACGTTAGAGCCAAGAAACAAGGTTAACTATTTAAGGAAATTCCATAATTAAAATAACAATGATATTTTTCATTACAGTAAAGAGAAAAGCAAACCCCTGAATGTTTATATCGACAGTTGTTAACTCCAGATATGATAGACGTAAAATTGTCTAAGTGTTATGTAATTGACCAGCTTTACAATTAACAAAAATGTGGCTTTATCCACACCCGTATATTGTGTATGGCATGTCAAACGTTGCAATATTTGATCTTTTCCATTTGTATTGCATAATTTTCCATTTGTATTCTATATTTTTTATTTGTATTGTATAATTTTTCATTTGCATTGTATAATTTCCATTTGTATTGTATAATTTTCCATTTGTATTCTATATTTTCCATTTGTATTGTATAATTTTCCATTTGTATTCTATATTTTCCATTTGCATAATTTTCATTTGTATTGTATCCAGGGAATGTTTATTTTGATTTGTTACGAAGGATTTCATTAGTTAACGTCACTGATGTACCACATATGTAGACGTGCTTAGCACACAGGGCCGTATCAATGACGGTTCTTTAATGTGCCAACGCCTATGCAGCGATACGGAATATCTGTTTTTACGGTCATTACGGAAAGACCCGTGATTCTCACTTTTAAATGCCGAGTGTTTGGCAAAAGAACAATCACTGCCTTTGTTTATGTCTTAGGTTAGATGCGGCAATGACAGTAACGGTTCACAACCTCTCGCCCACAAACCAAGCGATGTATTACTGAGCTACCGCGACCAGGTCCCTGCAGGACTAGTTATTTTCAAAAATACGTAGCTAGCTCTAGTAATGGCGAATCCCCCTCCCCTCCCTGATCATTTAAAAAAAATCGAACTGTCCATAAAAGCATGCACATTTTTATTTAGTCGGAATTCAGTAGATTCGGGGCACTTAATTCGTCCCTTGGGATCCACCAATTGTTAACATCGAATTTGGTTTGTTACAACTATTCATGGATTAATCTTAAGTTATCGTTTATCGAATTTGGTAATGTGCGAGATGTTGAAGAGGTAACGTTCAAGAGCCACGTTTCGCAGGAATGTACCGTATTTGCTAAGTGTAATGGCGTAACACCCCCCCCCCCCCAATTAATTGATCGCTTTTATGCGTCTAATGTGATCAGCACATTCAAATTAGTCTCCTATTTAACCACTGCACTAGCTGATCTAGATAATTCTTAACGAAAGGATGCAGTAAACTGCTGTATGTCTGGGGACTGTCTTAAGATCCCTAGTGAGTCCAGTACAAAGCCTTGGTGGAGGGAGGGGGTTGCAGGGGGGGGGGTGAAGTCAGTGGCGCATTTAAGGGGGGCGTAGCCGGCCGCCCCCCCCCCCCTAAAATTTTCAAATTTAAGGTAAATCTTGGTATTTTGTATAGAAAAATGTATTAAACGATAAAAGAAGCAATAATTTCTTCCATTCCCGGAAAAATAAATGACAAAATCTTTTGATTTCTTGAATTACTTTATTGAGAGAACTTAATTTTTCCAGAAGCCTTTAAAATTTGCGTCATTTTACTAATTTCACTTTATCAAAAATTACATATTTCAAGCCTTAAAATCTGTAAAATCCTGGAGCTTCCTCAAGGCGGCCCCCAGACCCCCTGCCTCATAAAGTGGCGCCCCCGTTACCGCAATTCCTGGATCCGCCCCTGGAAATCCCCTGGAACAAGTGTGTTCTGACAAAATAAAACCTATATGCATGCTTTTTTCGACATCTATATATAAAATATCAAATTTGTGAAGGGAGGGGTGTTGTCTCCCGGCGCAAGATTCCTCATTGCTAGCTACATGTATGTACAACTGGTTCTTTTATGGAACCGATCGCGGTAGTTCAGTGATATACCCTTTGGTTCATAACCGTGAGGTCGCATGTTCGAGTTCTACTCGTGTCATGGCTGAATCAAACCTTAGACGTAAATATAGTTAATACTTTCCCATACACATTGCAATCTAAAAGTGAGAATCACATATCTTTCGGATGACGTGACCTTAAAAGCAGACATCCCGTGTTGCAACAGGCGTTAAAGAACCCCCACTGCTAACACCACGGTGCGTGTACATGTAGCATAATAAGTCTATTTGTGGTACGTCACCTGCAGCTGGTGACAGCTAAATATAAGTAGGACCTAAACTAATGAAATCCTTCGTAACAAATCAAAATAAACAATCCATCGGATGCAATACAAATGAAAGATTTTGCAATGCAAATGGAAATTATGCAATGCAATCGAAAAACAAATATAAAATACAAATGGAAAATATAGAATACAAATGGAAAATTATACAATACAAATGGAAAATATAGAATACAAATGGAAAAATATACAATACAAATGGAAAATATCAAATATTGCAACGTTTGACATGTCATACATTTAAGCATGTCCTTTTGCACAGTTTATGCAGGTTAAGAGCCATTCTCTGTAACCACTTAAACATTTATATAAGGGGTCCGGCACCCACTGTCACCGATTTTTTTCAAATTTGGCACATCGACTTAATCTGGCACAAGTAATGTAAAACCATCATAATTTGGTTGCTATGCAACTCTGTTCCCATGGTAACACGTGCATGCCATTCAGGTCACAAAAGAGTCAATTTTCGCATGAAAAATGACATTTATCATTCAACTATACTGGATTAACCTGTTTGAGTTCTTATTTAATCATTATCAAATGATACTATATAGCATTTTTATTATTTAGTTTGATATTAAGTTAAAGGTTTGAATAATTCTGTTATATTTTCATCCTGTCTGGAAAAGAGGGTTGTTTGATACATTCTGAAAAAGGTAATTTAGAGGCAAATTTGAATGATGAATAAAACTTTCCGCATTCAGCTTGAAATCTATAAATGCCTGTACAACATACATTAGATATAGTACTATCATATAACAATGAGACATGTTTGGGAATCTACCATCTAAGCTATGTTTCCATGGAAACAAAATGATGCATTTCGTCATGATATGACAGTAGAGATCCATTTTTCAATGTAATTCAAAATACAATTTCCTATGTATTCAAAGTATATAATCTTAATAACCAACTGCTACTGATGTTAGATTTTAAATTTTAACAAGTTTAAAATGAGAATTCATGTTGGTTGCCATGGAAACGAAAATTGCTATTTCTTTTCAAATTCGAAATCCATGCAAAATGAATAAATTTTAGACCAAAAAAAAAAAAAATGCTTTTATAGACAGATTCAACTGAAGTCAATTTTGTAGTTGATAAAATATTAATACTAATAGATAATTCATATTACATTGTTGCTATGGTAACAAAATATCACAAAACAGCAAACTTGATGTTCACATTCTTTTCAAGTAAATCTCATTTTGTTATACATCATGCATGTTCTTCAATCATAAACACTCTTAATTTGTAACAGATAATTAAATCAATGCATAGGTTTTTTGGGTTTTTTTTTTTTTTTTTTTTTTTTTTTTTTTTTTTTTTTTTTTTGGTTTTTTCTTTCTTCAGATGTGCATGATTTCTATTTGTGTATTGTACATGTATCACCAATTGCAAATTTACAGCTTAAGAATTCATCAAAATAACTACCATATCTAGAGAATGCATATTTGAATATTTCAGTTATTTCAAACTATCATGTACATTTTTTCACCTTGCCAATCGAATTAAGTGTGACATTGAAATTGAATCATTGATCTTAAAAATTGTTCAAGTTAAATAAACTAAATAGGATACATAGAGATCGTAATTTATCATTGATTCATGAGGAATTACACCTCTCTCTCTCTCTCTCTCTCTCTCTCTCTCTCTCTCTCTCTCTCTCTCTCTCTGCAGTTCAATATTAGCTCTGCTTACTATGCATGTGCAAGAGACGTTATGCCAGTACCATGTATGAAATCTATTAAACTAACATTTTTTAATACATGACCTGACAATTTACAGTTATTTATGAAAAAGTATTTTGACCTTGACTCGTGGCCTTGGCAATTGATTCAAAACAATTGAGGGCCTCTATTTTCTAGAGTCTGGACGTTCATCATTGTCACTCGTTTAACGTACCTTTTTAAACATAGGTATGTGAATTATATTTCAACATCATAAGAAGACCTTGCTTGTAACTGTAACATACCAATGATGGTCATATTGAAGTCATTTAGTATGCTGGGAAAGTGAATATCTTTAATATCTGACATCGTTGGAACCCAGGGGTTGATTCATTGATTATCATTTAACGTCCCGCTGAAGAATTTTTCACTCATATGGAGACGTCACCATTGTCAGTGAGAGTTGCAAAATTTAGGCCTATGCTCGGCGCTTAAATTACGGCCTTTGAGCAGTGGGTTCCGATGATGAATATTTCATAATCCTATCCTATTATAAATGGTATACCTCTATTTTAGAATCATATATTACAAAATAAATAAGATAAGCATACACACTCTTTTTTCATTTTCTAATTTTGCGCATATATAGTCATCATGGCTAATCGTCTTCTCAATGGCATAGAGGCAACTACAATATAATGTGATCTGCTGTCCTGATAGAAACTCTTTCCGGTTAAATGAACCACACCCTATCATATCTTTTGAGGCAACATAAGCATCGAACATACGCTGGTGCTTCTGACTTGGCCCCCACCAAAATGACAGTATGACACTTCCTACAAAATCAATAAATAATATTAATTTTAAGAGAAATACCAAGATAAATATATGCAAGCATATCAAAATCTTATGTCCCATCTAAAATGTATTACTTGTTCTCCCCATGTCATCTGCATCTACTACTACATGTAGCTGTAATATGTATTCCTTAAATTATATGATTGAATGAAATCTTATTCAAACCCTTTTCTTACGGTAGGTAATAACTTACTTAAATACATGCATTCTTATCTAGATTTATTTTTATCTAAACTCTAAGGTGATTATATGACCTCAGTTAATCATCACATTGGTTAATTATAATATTCAAAATAGTGAGAATTGTTTTGCAGTGTTTTATCACTTGAGGACTTATGTGACGTTTCTCAATAATATATATCAATTTTCATGAATGTGCACTCTGTCTCGTTTCTACAAAACAAATCTTGGGGTACGTCGTATTACCATGCCTGTTTATTTCACGAAGGAGAGCTTATTCAATGTTTTGGCATGTTAGTGTAGCGAGTATGTGAGCGGATCTAACATCTAATTTTAATTAGATTGAAAAAAAAAAGTATGCAATGGCTTAATCACAACAGGGCGTCTCTTTTCTTTTATGTAATATGTATAATAACGAAAGGTCATGCATTTTTCAAATGAATAAATATCTATGATTTTTTTTTAATGATTCTATTACTTCATTCTATTATAAAACAAATAATGATAACGATTTTGCATTTATTATCTCAATTTCATCCTAGTCATACGATCCCCTACTGAATAAAGTGTGCTGCATTAGGCCTAAGTAGATCTAAGTACGGTAATGTGTGACGACACAGTCTACATTTTGACGTCATATCAATACAACTGAAGCAGTGGCGAGTTGAAGGGTGAATATTTAGCACGCACGCACATCATATGTGCCATGCTATTGGCAGATCTCGAGAAATCCATAATTGTACACAATGTCTATGAAAACATTTGACATCAAATTGATTGTGGTCAAGTTGATTAATTCTAGGCTTGTGAATGGATTTCAAAGTAAATAGAATAATTACCTGTATTACTAGAACGCTGGTATTCGGAGATATGTCTCTCACACCTTCTCCTTTCGTGTGGGTGAGTGGAGAGAATATTTTGAATGCCACATGTCTTCATCTAAACTTCTGTCAGCATGCAGTAAGACATTATCCCGCCATATTATATGTGGTTCTATGTAATTTTACTGCCTTATCACGTTGAAGAGTTTCAAAGGGGAATAACTCTTGGTTACAGAATGCATTTCCCCCCATAAATCATTCACTTCAAATTGTATGAAATAAGCAGATTCCCAAAAGTTTTAGTTTAGATTTATAAAGAACATAGATTAGTTGTTTTAAAAACTTGTGTCACTTTATTTGAGGTGGATGCGAATAAAAGTTATTAAGACATAAAAACCATTGAATTTAAACACAATTTTACAGATTTGTTCAAGTATAACAATCATTTAGGATTGTCCATTATTCATTTTTTTTTCTTAAATGAAAAATATGGGATCTGTTTTATAATTTAATATGAAAATTAGAATTTTAAGACTATTCATAATCTTTTATATTCATCTTTTGTGCCAAAACTACCAAATTCTAGAAAATGGCCAAACTTGATAAAATTGTACCTGTTTCCATAGCAACCATGATCACTATCTAATTTTTAAATATATTTTCTTGAATATGTTATATAGATGTTTCATTCAGGTGAGTTTCATAAAAATCGGTGACTATGCGTGCCGAATTTTTTTAAGTGGTTACAGAGAATGGCTCTTAACTTGGTTAATTTTGATTAACTGGTTATTTTCCACAGGCCTTTTTTCAACACTGATTTTAACTATATTACTCCATTTACCTGATCAAGATATAGGGATTACGGCGAGTGTGATCAGTCAACAAGGGAGGATTACTCTTAGGCACCTGATGCTACCTTCGATATATCCAGGGGTCTGTGTTTGCCCAAACTCCCTATTTTGTATTCCTTATAGACATTATGAGATTCATCACTTTTCGTTATCTCAATCTTTCAAATTAACCCAAAGTAGCTGGTCCCAGTTTGTATCATTGCGTTAAAAAGAAACAAAGAAGCACACATACAAACATGAAAAAGGGTCGTTGCATTTGTCAGTCAGTTCCAAACAACATTTGTTAAAAAACTCATTATTGACGAACGAAGCATGTATTCCTCATAGGAGTTATGTTATTGATCATTCTTCGTTATCGTTCATGACTAAACCGTGTATTATATAATAGATTATCCCTTCTTCAAGAGGACATGGTATTTCTCTTGCCACTCGATTTCATTCCTCACTTCATTCGGCACCTAATATCTTGGTACTCATAAACATGCAATATTTCGATCGACACGTGCTGTTTAATCGGCAAAGGGAAGATAACAATCTAATTAGGGAGGCCTCTCACGGAACATAGTCATTTCGTCAATCACACAGCGTGGCCTATGATTTATTTACTATTTACACCTTTCTGCACTTGTCCAAGACTGATCTTGAAAATCACCGACCGGATTAAAAACGAATTTGAATGCATTTTAACGCATTGTTGTACAAACCGACCGACGTGAATGATGCAAAATGATGTGTAAAAATCCGGGTCACCCAAACTTGGTCAAAAAGGGGAGTGTTACGATTGAGGGTGTTTAGATTACAGGTCTCGATGCCCTCCAAACTTCTGTGTAACTTTGGTATAAAAATTTCTGCCTCTCATTATAAACAACAATCTTTTTTAAAAATTCCAAGAACTTCCCAGGTTATTCGAGAAAACAAATGACCTATTCATTTTACTAAAAAGCAGCTTTATCCCATATATACTACATACTTGTACGCATACACAGATGGTGTTTACAATTCAATACGATGTACTTTGTAAACGGCGGTCATTTTTAGGCATCTTTAGAAGCAGTATATTTGGATCGGATGACCGTTAAAATGACCTCCAGTTGCATAGTACAGGTAAGGAAAGGGATAATTTCCTCCTTTTGGACAATTTGACACATGCACTTTCAAACCGTGCAAAGTCGTTCATTGTAACAACATTCCAGGTGACGGTTTGTGATGCATTTCGTCGAAAACAAAATCTTGTTAAAAGCTCACCAAGACATTCATAACACGATATCCATTGGTTCTGTTTGTTATTCCCTGTTTGTTATTCGCTCATATGAAAATTATTTCAGTGGACTATTATTACTACCTTATCAATAACATACACTTATGACTTAATGAAAATGATAAATCAGTGAAAATAAGACTGCAATGATCATCATACTGTAAACGTATTATATTTGGCGTGTACGATATTTGGCGGATATCGTTTTTTCAACAAGTTAGCGTAGATTTGATTTAGCGCATTCCTGAATTACTTTAAACATCTAGATTTACGGATGGCATTTAGCGATGTACTTGATTTAGCGGAAGCTGCGTTCCGCCAAAGGCGCTAAATAGAATACACAGCCAAATGCAAGACATTTACAGTATGTTGTCTCTTAAAGCAATACTTCCTTTTAATTAAAACTCTCTTTCATATCAGTGATGGGCAACTACAGAAACTGTCACGGAGACTGGATGGGGAAAGAGATTAGAATAGTGTTGATTGGTAAAACTGGGAGTGGGAAAAGTGCCACAGGAAACACCATTTTAGGAGAGAAATTGTTTCAATCATCTGTTTCGGGGTCATCTGTGACAAATAAGTGTTCGAAACAACACACAGTTCGATTCGACAAAAAAATTCTAATTGTTGATACACCTGGCATTTTTGACACTAGGGACTCAAATGAAACAATCCAACACGAAATTGCAAAATGCATAGGCATTACATCGCCCGGTCCTCACGCTTTTATTATGGTACTAAGCACTACAAGATACACAGAGGAAGAACACAAATCCATTATGCATTTTGTCAACCACTTTGGTGACGACATCTTCAAGTATTTCATTGTTCTTTTTACACGAAAAGATGAACTTGATGAGGAAGGAAGAACTTTAATGCAACATATTGACACAGTTCCTCCACATTTAATACAATTTATACAGAAGTGTGGCGGTAGAGTCATTGCATTCAACAACAGACTTAAGGGAGAACAAATGGATGCACAAGTTGTTGAGTTATTGTCGATGATCTTGGAAAATGTAGACAACAATAAGGGCAAGTGTTACACAAATCAAATGTATATCGAAGCTGAAAAGCTGATCAAGGAAAGAGAAGAGGCGGATTTAAAGATCGCAAAAGAAGAACGAGAAAGAGAACTCAAAGCAATTGAAATCAAGCTAGCTGAAAGGTATGAAAAACAGTTTGCAAAACAACAAGAAATGTTTTCTAAAACACAATTTCAGCTTGACGAACTGACAAGAAAGCATCGGCAAGATGGGGAACAATCGCAGTCTCTTAAACAGCAGATCAAAGAATTACAAAATGAACTAAAAGATTGCAAAGGGGAAAACAAAAAAGCGTTGAAACAATCATTAGAAAAGCTACAGAGCGAAATGTCTACCAACAAGGCTGTAAGAGAGAGAGACGCACGCGAAATCAAAGAACTGCAAAAGAATAAGGAAATAGAAAGAAAACTTCGAGACGATCTGATGAGAAAGCAGGAGGGGGAAAGGGAAAGAATGGCCCGTGAAGCAAATGAGAGATACAGAAGAGCAGAAGAAAATACTCGGGACAAATGTAGGGAAGAAATAGAACAGGAAAAGGGCTTTTTCACGAAAATTAAAGATACAGTTGTGTCTTTCATAAAGAAGCTGAATCCATTGAGCTGGTTTTAATGAATGCATCATTTAAGAAACACTAGTAACAGGCAAAATCAATTTTAACATGTATATAAAAACATTGAAATTTTCAATTAATGAATTATATCCACGATATGTCACATGTAGGCATGTGCGCAAATGAATTATTTAAAGCACACGTACAGTCATTCATAACTTGAAACCGAGCAAATAAAGAAAGCACAAAGGAAAACGTTTCACAGCAACTTGAGATTGCAATTGTTGAATTAATGAGAAGCTTTTCTACACACGAAATCAACCGAACTTACTCCAGCGTTGTATAGATGTTTTCTGCAGTCAATAAAGAGACAACGACATGAATTAAATGAGGTGAAATTAGCTTTACATCAATCTGGAAACTGATAATATTCAAATTAAACAGGGATTAGATGAGTTTTGAAAATTGCACATACACCAAAAGAAAACAAACCCAGCGTAACGGGATATGGGGAAGAATTTTAGAAAAAAGATATTTAAATAAAGAAATTCCAAATTCAACTACTGCATTGTAGTGACAGACTTTTACAGCATTGGTTTGAAACATTAACATATATATTAATTTTACTTGTGACACCGAATTAAATTGATTCATTTGACTAAACATAGTTGCCATTTAATCGCGCTATATGACGTCCTAGGAATGCATCTAACTGCTCACGTTTCATTGTGTTGCTACGGCAATATTAATCTCCAACGTACAAAATTCAAATTTTCTACAGATATTATCAAACGAAAGTTAGTAAATAGAATTATAAAATATGTTCATATTCACTTTATACGATATAAAGTTAAGTTGGAACAGTTTACATTATTTTATAAACCAAATAGCCTGAGGTCTTGCTCTATATATCGTACTTTTAAATATCATTTGATTAATGCTTTATTTATTTCTTGTAAAGATATGCCATTTATAATTATGTTTATCTTAAAGAATAAGACGTTGGGGTTCAGATCACACATACTAATATATATATGGTTCTCCATCCATCAATAATTCTACTGTGAGGCTCCGACGTAGGACAACTTTCGTCCGCCACAGTAACATTGTGCGCGACATAGTATAGTATGCGACTCAATAAAATAGAATAACAACAATGTAAGATATGTGCAGATTGTGAACGAAGCTAGGGCAATGAGAAAGAATTCTTGTTGATTACTACATCAAAGTAAACTTGAATACGATAGTGATATGATGGCGAGGGACAGTGATTTATGTCTCAGTATGGTGATATCATACACGGTAATTAAGTATAGGTGTGGATGGAAAGTACTAGCCCATTGATTTTGAATCGTCGAGATTTACTTGGTAATATACGCATATAGAGCAATGCCGGGGCCTGATACGAGTTCCCATTTGAGGGAACAACAACTTCGTGGAAACCAAGATTGATTAATGTTTAAAATTTGTACCATATATAAATTAATCAAATGTTTAATATTTGTGTGTGTTTGTGTGTGTTTTGTTGTGGTTGTAATAATTCATGTTCTATGTTTATAATACATTATATGATACAGTATCAAAGACAAAGAAGGTCATGAGGCACTTCGCGCACAGTCTTTTCTAAATGTCATGAAACACTTGAGTACCTTCGACTAGCGCCTTTGCTTCTTCAGGAGTTTGGTGAATGTAGCTTAGTTACACATGGAAACAGTGATTAGAATTATAGTACTTTTTATGGAAGACGGAATATTTAAGACGGAAGATTGATGCAGACGGAAGATTGATGTTGTGGTACCTTATTGAATTTCAGTCGAATTCCTGTGTTCATGCTTGGATATTGGGGGGGGGGGGGGGGGGATGCTATAAAAATCATATTTACTTGTCTCAAAATTTCGTATGATATTCACTCTGTATATCGGATAATTTATTGGTCATTTGTTTTTTGGATATCCATTGCTTTTGGTAGTTATATATATTTCAGTAGGAATTAAAGACCAAATGTCCCTCATTTTTGTATTTGTATTTATATTCGAACATAGCATCTGTAAAAATTGAGAAAAATGAAAATAACGAATAGTGATCAATTACGTAAATGCTATAGATAATTTAAAAATGAAAGCATGGCAAACACGGACCCCTAGAAACGAAAGTTGAGGGATTAAATGTCTAGGATGAGTAAAAATTCCCTTTTGAACAGTCACGCCTACAATGACCCCTCTATTTTGATGAAATTAATGGAGATATTCTTAGTCTAAAATTGACATAAAGAACAGAATATTCATTGGTATGAATCGCATCAGAGAGCATTCTATTCAACGAACGTTTTTAACGACCATTGAATTTATGGAATATCCTGAAAACAGCACTTTTGTGAGCATCCTGACCCCATTTAAACATTGAATATATCCAGAACATCTTACATGTATCATGTATCAAATCACTTGAGAACCCAAACCTTATGTCAGTGTGAGAAGGGAACGTTGTTACATGAATATAAGATGATAGTGAATGAAAGGCGAATAGAAGGAACAGTGATCAATCTCATGACTTCTATGAGCAATACAAAACAGAGAGTTGAGCAAACACGAACCCTGGATACACCAGAGTTGGGATCAGGTGCCTAGGAGGAGTAAGCATCCCCTCTCGACGGCTCACACCCGCCGTGAACCCTATATCTTAATCAGGTAAACGGATATATCCGTAGTCAAAATCAGTGTGTCAAGAACGGCCTAACAATCGGCATGAAACAGGTCAGACAGCATTTCATCCAATGATAGGTTGTATTGGCAAACTAGATCGTTATAACGATCGCAAAATGCTTACTTTAAACGAGAGTGTTAGAACCCATACGCCATCAACTTGTGTGTCAGTAGCCTTGCGTATCGAATGAGTTGAGAGATGTAAACACCGTATGCAGGTGATAATGGAATATTGCTACATAAATATGGAAAGTTGACAATGGAGAAGTTGAAATCATCCCGTTTGTCATAAAGTTGAGTTATAAGTATGCCGGTAACGACTATTTTTTTATTTTTTTGTAAATATCCAAATATTAAGGTAGGTCCCTAGTCCTGGACCTACTTGTGATTTTTCAAAAATTTGAGTTTGAATACTTAGATTGTTCATTTGAGGGTATGATAAAAACAAAAAAATGGGGGGTTGTCAGTATAATGAGTAAATTATGGTATTTTTATTACGTGTACCCCCATTTGTCAAATGGCAATATCAGAATTCATTGAGGAAGTCCTAGAATATGTCAATAAAATTTTGTTTGAGGTATGATGCTGCAATTTTTTTCCTCAAATATGACATAAATATGTCTAACTAAATAATTAAAAGTGAAATTTTAACACAGTTTCATGTTTTTTAATAATGGTGGTACAAAATTGAACTCAATACAGGCCCTCGGCAGTCAAAAATATGGCACTGCAACACCACTAATATGAATATTTTAAAAATTTGACTTTTGATTTTTCATTCAAACTCACATATTATGTTCATATATGAATGCTTGTTAAAATACATTTAAAAAATCTGCCCTTTCTCAGCATAATATTTTCACAGCATCTCAATTTATATTTACATTTTTTGGTCAAAATAGCCATTTTGATGATGATTTTCAGTTTTTCACATACTAGAAGATAACAAATATATACCAACATAACAAATATATAACAAGTGCAGAAGTGTTTTATTTAATTCCACAAGTGCATTATTGCATATCATGATTTTTTTTTAATTTACAGATAATTTTAACATGTAATACCCCTGTATATCAATTAAAGAAATATGTACCTCTGGTTTTATGTGTGAATTAGATGACAAAAAATGGAAAGAAGATTGGAGCCATTGTCTACTCAAATATGAGTGATTGAGTGTTATTGTATTCATTTTACTAAATTAAAAAACATCCAGGTAAATGTAAAAATACGTTTGATAATAATAGTACGTGAACCAATACCGGAGTTCGATCCGGACATGACGTCACGCTACTAGCCCCCTACTTTAAGAAGATGTGTAATTTCCCATATTTTGATGTAGCTGGGTTGATTTATGAGTGTAAGTGGATATTATTTATAGATAGAACGTCGTCGTTGTATTTAATTGCCAAGTTGGTCAAATGAAGATAGATCGTCTTCTATTGTAGAAGATATTTTTTTTAAATACTGCCTCCTAGCAATGCAAAAATAATTCACTTAATAAAGGGTGATACATTGGATTTCCGACAAACTATTTTAGATATAATATCCCAAGACAACTAAGATATTGTCAATGGTGAACTTTTAGTACAATTGTTTGTGCGTAGAATCAGAATTATGGTACACAAAGTAATGGTTTTTGGATGACTGATCAAAAGATATAAGTATTTCCGTGTTCCATTTCTATTGACGAAGCGACTGACTATGGTATCGAAACGCCTAGTTATATCATTTTTCGGGAGGAATAGTTGTCTGAAATGTTGAAAACTCACACTTCTTGCCTAGATCTAAGTCCAGATGCTATGAGGAGTAAAGTTAGCGGTTTCGTAGAACATTTACTAACTGGATGCTGCAATTTAACATAACTTCTTGACTAATTTTTTTTATGGTTTTACGCCTTTTCGCATTACGTCAGCCATTTCTAGGCGTAAACTAACTGAAATATGGTTGAGTGTACTTGTTGGAATTTTGTTGACGGCCCCCGTTGAGCCATCTCTTTTTTTGAAATCAGAGAAACGATATTTACGTTCTAAGTGGGTTGTGATCCGATGGATATAAAAGTTAAAAATGCGTTCACGGGTAACAATACATATCATTTTATGTGTGTAAACAATTATATTATAAAAATATTGAAATGTTCCTGTCAGTATCACTTGTATGATAATATGATCGTCAATATTTGTAAAAGTAGATGGAACCCCACGCAAGCGCCGAGAATCACACCTAAACTATATTACATAGAGTAGGAAGGACATCTTCAATGCGTGTTTGAATTGTAGCGTACATGAATTTAATGAACGATATATTTATTTCAAATGAATGTAAGAACATGTTTTCGATAATTGGGTACATTAATAATGTTATATGTACTAGTATCATATACTGTAAAATTTGATTATTAGGAAGTCATTTTGAGCTCCAAATTAAATGTTCCTTATATAACATAAATTATCTCTTTCGGTAATGAAAATTATATAATAATTTTACGAATGTGATTGTAATCAGCGATGCAGAATAGTTTACCAAAGACAAAATGAACGGTCGTTCATAATTTCAGAATTTGAAACTCAGTATTGCAAATGTGTTTCTAATGGTAGTGTTTGTCCAATGTGACAATTTAAGGGCAAAATTATGAATACATGTCGTTTCTTCTCGTCAAACGCAAAAATTGATAACAAAATGCACTATATGAATGACAAACAGAAAACAACTGCTATATTATAAACAGTGGCCTGATTACTTGACCATGATCAGGGAGTGTAAAACCTGATTTCAGTAAAATGCTTTGACTTTAAAGTTATAAGGCGCAAACTTCCCAAAACAGTACCGGATCATATAATATTTGATATATTTGACAATTCATTATTTTACTTACTATCAAGATCGGTATCATCACAAAACATGCTTAACAAAAATAAAAACTTTTTGTGTTCATCCACGTGTTTGTACATATCAGCAATCGTTGATAAATTATTACAAAAAGTCACAGTATTCAGTTGTTGACAAGGGTTTCGGGCAGCAGTTGATCTGTCGGAACGGTTTGCAAACTGTTGTTCAAGGCGGGGGGCCGCGGGTAACAGTTTGCACACCGGTCCGACAGATCAACTGCTGCTCGAAACCCCTGTCAACAACTGGTTTGTTATACCCATATAGGAAAAATTAAAGCAATGTAGTATATAGTATAGTTTTAGCATACACCTTCATAGTTAGGGTGTTTTTACTATATGTACATGGTTTGCTGATTTTGAATTGGACAGTGCGATTGCCTACATTTAACATCGATTGATTGATTGTATACATTTAACGTCCCTCTCGGGAATCTTTCACTCAAATGGAGACGTCACCATTGCCGGTGAAGGGCTGCAAAATTGAGGCCTATGCTCGTAGCTTATGGCCATTGAGCAGGGAGGGATCTTCATCGTATCACGCCTGCTGTGACACGGGACCTCAGTTTTTGCGGTCTCGTCTGAAGAACCGCCCTATTTCCTCGCCTCTTACAACAACGAAGGGGTACTGAGGACTTACTTTGAAATCACGAAACTACGTCAACACGAACCAGCAATTTGTTGCTTACCTACGAACATTAGCCTCCACGAATTAAAATGATTCAACAGTATTCTAACTCGGATACATTGGTTAAAAAGAAAACATACCCAAGATCCTAATTAATAATAATATTTTTCGTGTTTCTGCTCTGTTTTTCATTTGCTAACTTCTGTATTTCATCATCAGTCAAATCAGCAAACCTCAAACCAACAGACCAATAATCACGTAATTTTCGTATAACGGCTTTAACAAGAATGAACTAAAAACAAGTAAACTTAACATCATACTTTTGATTCTAGACAAAGATGAGCAAATAATTTTTATATTCTTGCTGTCCCTACTTGAAAAATTAATTTGATTTTGTCTTCCACTGCTAGTTATTCAAACGACAGGAAAGATAACTCGAGTTTGTGCCATATGACGTCAACGGTCGACAGTCTTTTTAACAGTTGATTTAAGTCCTCAGTCCAACGGTCGCCGAAGTAGTTGAAATGTTGGACGTTTTGCGTAATACATTATATAGGAACTGTTTCTATAACAATGACTTCTATATCACGCAAACAATAAGAAAATCGAAAATATCATATTCGATATGTCCTTGTGAGCTCGAAATAAAAGGCACCTCAGATTCGTCCACTTCTTCTTCATACTTAGATATTTTATTGAAAGTAGATATTAACGGTAAACTAGCAAAACAACCTTATGACAAACGGGATGATTTCAGCCTCTCCATTGTCAACTTCCCATATTTATGTAGCAATAGTCCATTATCACCTGCATATGGTGTTTACATCTCTCAACTGATTCGATACGCAAGAGCTTGTTCTGCGTATAGTCAGTTTTTAAATCGAGGCAAGCTATTGACACACAAGTTGATGGTACCGGGGTTTCAACAGTCTCGATTGAAGTCAGCATTTTGCAAATTATATGGTCGTTATAACGATCTAGTTCGTCAATACAACCTATTATTGGGTCAAATGCTGTCTGACGTGCTTCATACCGATTGGATTGTTAGGCCGTTCTTGGCACACTGATTTTGACTGCGGATAACTCCGTTTGCCTGATCGGGGTGTAGGGCTCACGGCAGGTGTGACCGTTCGACAGGGGATGCTTACTCCTCCTAGACCCTGATCCCACGGCTGGTGTGTCCAGAGGTCCGTGTTTGCCCAACTATCTATTCTGTATTGATTTTATGAGTTATAAAATAAAATCATATCTGTAATCTGTTTCTACCTAGGTACTAATAAAAATAAAAATGGTATAAGGGTATTTGGTCTCATCCTACAGTTCAAAAACATGCCTTCTGGACAATACAACAATAATAAAATGTTATTACACTTAGCATCTTGCAAAACAACAGATAGAGACCAATGACAATATCCCCTATGTCATCCTGTGACCCAAGAGACTTACTACTGTACTGTATATCATATCATATAATCCAAAAATTCCTCTGACTTTTACCCCTGCATGTATGTCGCAATATAAAAGCGGGGTTAAGAGTTAGAGGAATCTAGGATTAGATTTTGAACAGAAATAGGACAGAAAGTGACGGACAAAATGTAACGAACAAAATGACCATGGACAAATAATTAAAATTGAAAATTTCATGAAAGTAGGACAAAATGGTCTGAGGACAAAAAGTCTCAGTTAATAAGAAAATAAGAAAACGTTGACTTTTATATAAAGAATTTATTAAAATTTCAAACTTTAAATCTTAATAATAATGATAATAATTTAATGACTATTATTATTTTTTCTTTTATCATATTTATTGTAAAATACGAATTAGATTTATAGAAAAGGAAAAGAACAAATTGTCAGTAAAGGTCATATAATAATTGCTATATTATAGGATTAAACATTCTTTTTGAAGAATTTATCGCTGTGTAAACTCCGGACATTTTACTCACAAACTGAATAAATGTGCGAAGCACCTTTATGTTAAGTTTGTGAGTAAAATGTCCGGAGTTTACACAGCGATACATTCTTCAAAAAGAATATTTGATTCTTATAATTCCAATTCATTCACTTTATTAACAATTGCAAAAATTTGAATAGTTTCTCCGCACTATGTTATTTGTTTTCAGACGTGTATGAATGCATCGCGTTTTCGGATTTATTGATGTGTAAACTCTTGTTCAGCTTTATTTTTGTCTAATCAAAACAATTTTTAACAAATAACATTGGAATTATAAACAAGTTAATGATTTGTGTGTGTTTCTTTTTAAATATTTAATAATGAACTGAAAGTGCTGAATTTGACATAAACAAAGTAAATTTTTTGATTTTTTCCTGTGACTTTTTTATCCTATATGATCGAAATTCGTCATTGTGCCTTTTGTCCTGTGACGTTTTGTCCTACCAATTCTGTGACTTTTTTGTCCTGTGACTTTTTGTCCTTTTACCTAGATATCATCTGCATGAATACGTATGGATTACTGAGATATCGACAGTGCGACCCTGGTGCGAGTGAAACAAGTTAAAAGGCGTGCTGAAGTCAAGTTGTTTAGAGCCTAAACATTTGTAAAGGTTTCGTGCAGGCACATATAACGTTGTTATTTCAAAGTGGAGGTGGAGGGGGTGACTTCATAATTGTTTAAACATTCTTCAAAATCCTAAATCAGTTGAGGTAGGCACCTTACACAAGGAATTTGCAGAAATAAACAAGAACTGCACCTTTGAAATTGTAATAAAACTTCTTGAAGGCGAACTCCTTTGGTAAATGAAGGTTGCAAAAGCAGTTCTTGTTTATTTCTGCAAATTCCTAAACTTCTCATCATGGCATTGTGAAAATTATAATGTTTAATTAAATAAAGCAATCAAAACTATATTATATGCGTTCTATCAGATACACCGTTGAATGTTTTATAGGAATGAAAAGTGTTCAGTGAACTTCGGTAAACCTTTAACGGGATTCCACAAACATCTACAATCGTGCAAACAAAGACTACTGTTTTTATGGATAGTTCTCAATAGAAAATATCGATATGCCCATTCACTGGGTTTCGTTTTGATATTGGGAATCCATAAAAGTGATAATTTTCAATCAAAATTATCAAATGACAGTGGGTTAAAATAAATTGGGGATTTCCTGTATATGTGGTGAGCAACAGGTAATGCTTTCGCTATATATGCTAGTGACAATACTCTTTTGAATTATATATAGAAGATCCCTATTTCCTGGTGTGTCATGAGTAATATTATTTTTCATTTTTGCACGTTTTTCTCATAGACATGCTCTTAAAGCATATTCTGCCTTTTTTTCTCAGTCAAGCGTATTTGCAGAGGACGA
The DNA here is from genome assembly GCF_947568905.1 of Ostrea edulis. Classification (NCBI taxonomy): domain Eukaryota; kingdom Metazoa; phylum Mollusca; class Bivalvia; order Ostreida; family Ostreidae; genus Ostrea; species Ostrea edulis. The sequence goes on from NC_079170.1 coordinate 31,024,378, forward strand.
TATGGACGTCACATAAATGAAGAAATTAGAATAGTGTTAATCGGTAAAACTGGGAGCGGAAAAAGTGCAACAGGAAACTCCATTTTAGGGGGGAAAATGTTTGACTCATCTATCTCAGGGTCATCTGTCACAAGTAAATATTCCAAACAACACGCACTTCGATTCACTAAACGAATTCAAATTGTTGATACGCCTGGCATTTTTGACACTAGGCAATCAAATGAAAAAATTCAGGAGGAAATTGCAAATTGCGTAGATATTACATCGCCCGGTCCTCACGCTTTTATTTTGGTATTAAGCATTTCCAGATACACGGAGGAAGAGGACACATCCATTTTGCATTTTGTCAAACATTTTGGTGATGACATCTTCAAGTATATCATTGTCCTTTTCACTCGAAAAGATGATCTTGACGAGGAAGGACAAACCATACAACAATATATTGAAACCGTTCCTACAGAACTAAAATTGATTATTCAAAAGTGCGCTGGCAGAGTCATCTCATTTAACAATAGACTTAACGGGGACGAAAATTACGCACAAGTTGTAGAATTATTATCGATGATAATGAAAAATGTAGCCAACAATGAGGGCAGATGGTATACAAATAAGATGTATTTTGAAGCTGGAAAACTTATTACGGAAAGGGAAAAGAAGGAATTGAAAAGGGCTAAAGAAGAAAAAGAAAAAGAATTCAAAACATTCGAAAATATATTAGATGAAAAGCATAAAGCCAAGTTTGCGGAGCTAGAGAAAAGGCGTCAGATGACACGAAGACAACTTGAAGCGCTGCAAATAAAGGATCAGCAAACTGAGAAAGAATCAAAATTGCTGCAGCAACAGTGCAACACATTACAAAGGAAATTGGAATACAAGAAAATGGATCAAAAGAAAAAAATATGAAACCACACACTCCGTACCACCGCCTGGTTGGGATGAAAAACATATGGTTAGATTTTTACAAGTGTTGTTTTAGATGGACACCCACGTCATAGTAAACACAGTGTTTAAGATGTAATTCTTCATCTTTTCTTTCACTAAAATTATTCTGACAAACAACCCAATGAGATATTGTTTCTAGATACATCAAAGAAGAGAGAAGTTTTACTATACGTGAACATAAAACACTCATATAATAAATGTAGCGCTAAACCATGAAGTATTTTAGGGTGTTTCTACCACAGCATTTATGAATACAATTGTGAATATAATTGACAATCCTTTTTTTGTTAGTTAATAAACAAGATATTTTAAAAATATCTTCTGAAGGCACTCATTAACACATTCATATGTTTGTGTTTTCTTACCCAATTTTACATTTTATGCTTTAATGATACATGTATATCATTTACCTAGTGTTCTAGTTTACTTTCAGTGCATGTCATGTAACTGTCACTGTCTAACAAGCCTTTTGCATGAGATGTTTATTTCATGATATTCCAATATCACGCGTTTGACATTTTGTTCTTGTTGGCAATATGGACACGCTTTTTTTTACTTGTCTATTCCATTTATTAACCTTTGATCGTTATTAAAAATTTGAAAGTAAGCTTTAGTTACCTATTTATCAAATATGACAACTGTATTGCTTACGGGGAAAATATATTGATTAACAATATATTTAACTTATGACATACTTTGACCATGCATTTCTGTATTTTGCATCTTCTTGCACTGTAGTTTTACTTACATTAAGGGGTTTCAACAAACAATGAATACTGAAACATTTATTCTACCATTCGTATTTATGATACCAGCTTCCCAATTGTCAAATTCCGATATTTATATAGCAATATCCCTTCACCACCTACATAGTGTGTCTATGTCTCTCAACTGATTCTCTATGCGAAGGTATGTTCTGCGTATGTTCAATTTTTTAATCAAGGCAAACTTCTGACAAATATGTTAATGCTACAAGATTTTCTCGAGTATCTTTTGATGTAACATTTCACCAATTCTATGGTTGTTATCATGATCTAAGTAAATCTAAGCGGTCACTGGGTCGAATGTTGTCTGGTGTGTACCATGCAAATAGTTAGGCCGTTCAGCCCGTTCTTTACAAACTGAATGTAACAAAGGATTACTCTGTTTACCTATAAGCAATACAAAACAAAGAGGTGGGCAAACACAGACCCCTGGATATATCAGAGGTGGGATCAGGTGCCTAGGAGTATATATATATATATATATATATATATATATATATATATATATATATGTGTGTGTGTGTGTATATTTTGTAAAAGCAAATTAAATATACATCCGTATTTTCAAGCTGGTAACGAAGTACTTAGCTACTGGGCTGTAGAGACCCTCGGGGACTAACAGTCCACCAGCAGAGGCCTCGACCCCGGGGTCATAATGTAAAATGTATACAGTACCAATTTTGATGCACCAGATGCGCATTTCGACAAATTATGTCTCTTCACTGATGCTCAACCGAAATGTTGGAAATCCGAAGTAACAATGAAGTTTTAGAGCTATTATAGGGAAAAACAGTGTGCCAAAAAAGTGGAGTCAAATTTGTCTAAGGATAAGAGGTATGCGTGAGGGAGATAATCCTTAATTTTGAAATGAATTTCTAAATTTTGTAACAGCAATTAAATATACATCCATATTTTCAAGCTAGTAACGAAGTATTTAGCTACTGGGCTGTAGAGACCCTCAGGGATTAACAGTCCACCAGCAGAGGCCTCAACCCAGGGGTATATAAATATATATATACCGATTGATAGACCGGAATTGATGATAGGGGCTTGACAGAGGATGCTTACTCCTCCTAAGCACCTGATTCCACCTCTGGTGTGACCAGGGGTTCTTGTTTGCCAATCTATCTTATAGGAGTTTTGAGATTGATCACTGTTCGTTATCTTCACCTTTCATGCATAATTGGAATATGAACTGCCTTAACATACCCGCGCATCTTTTAAACTGTGGTTTTTAAAAGGTAGTGTGTATTTACTCAGCAGGTTGTAAACATTTGAAATCTTCATTATTTTAAATGATTCAATGAAGTGTATTCGTTTTTTTTTTTACTAGATCCTCAATCATAAGATGAATATATGACATGTAATAAATATTTCAATTCTAGAAAATAGGACCAATTATTTATTATTTTCGCCTTTATATACGGATGTGTCTTAGATTTTAGTCTGATATATTTCGGCTTCCAAGGTACGATTTGTCTAATTCGTTAGCCCTGATGTGCTCATGCAGAGTATTTATTTCAGCATATTAAATGATTTGTAATCATTCGATGTGTTGTTTTTGCATCTTATTTTCTGTTAGTTCAATTTCTTTTTTGTATATTATTATTTTTATCTATAATCCTTTTCTTCTTATTTGAATGTTTATATTTTGTTACTGATACTTTGTATTTTCGAATAATTTCGTATATTCGCTGTTCCAGTATAGTCGAATGATATATATGCTAGTATTGACAATGGTACAACAATTTTGATTGGTGGAAATGTTTTATTCTTACATGCCAAAACTTTACGCATTACAAGAAAGTCACGACATTATTTGAAACGTTATAATGATATTTGTGACATTATAACTTAATATATGATTTACAAAATCTTCATATCCATAAAGCATTGTTCACGGAGTTTTAAGATCAATCAGGGGAATAAGCTGATAGGTCAGAACTCTAATATTTGTTTAGATGATCAGAAAATTATCCCCAAAGTTGGATGAAAAATGTATTCACCACAGCTTTGTTGCACGTTTTAGTCATTTTTTTTGTGTTTAAACCTCGTATTTTAATTACAAATCAAATTTATTTATCAAAACGTTCATGTAATATTCATTCATACACTGTATAGGTATCCACCTTGGATAATTGATGGGATCATTCTTAGATATCCATTGTTATTGTAGTTATTGATTTATATTTCAGTGGGAAATAAACAATACATGTCACTCGTTTTTGTGTTTGTATTTAATATGTTCGTACAGAACAAGCGCAAGATGAAGAAAGTGAAGATGGCAGACAGTGATCAATAACAAAGATCCTATGGACAATACAAAATGAGATCAGTGCAAACGTGGACCTCCTAGAATCCAAAGTGGAAGATCAGGAATCCCTTGTTGACAGGTCACACCTGCTGTGAGCACATTTTTGTCAGCATTTTGTCACGATTCAAATATTGAACATACTCAGTACATGTTCTGATTTATCAAATCAGTTAAGAAACAATATATCATGTACTTGTGACAATGGAATATCCTTATATAAATGTAGGAAGATGATGATAGTGAAGCTAAACTTATCCTGTTTTGCTTAAAATAGAGTTGTTAGTTTGTTGTTAACGACTATTTTCTGTAAATATCCAAATACTAAGCAGAATGAAAGATTATGTGATATTTCAAATTTCGAATTCACTGGGGTATATCTAATCGAATGAATTTACATGCATAATTTCTGTAAAATTTACTTTTCTACCGTCGGTCTATTGATTATGTAAATTGAAAAACGACCAATGTATCACTAGAAATACAATATAATGTCAACAGCGATATTTCACAGTATTAACGTCCTACACGCAGAGAGAATATCACCGATCATAACATACAGTAGAGATCAAAACACGGTGTCCCGTAGACTGAAAGTCTACGCTCTTGCGTGGGCCTAGATAAAATTCGGTATCTTTGAAATTACAGTTGCTGCATATTCTATAACAGTTGTGTGGACCTGTCAAATTCAAAGATGAATATACATGTACCCACGTGTTAACAATTGGGAAATGGTAGTAGTATCGTCAAGTGCTGATTTTAAAGGAGACATCTGAAACCCCTGTAACGTCAACTTATTTCTCAATAGATTGTCTCAATTTAAAAACTGCTCATACGTAAAACATCCTATTGCGTATCAATTCAGTTGAGATACATCTTCATCAAAGGTATTTGATAATTGAATATTGCAATATGAATATGGGATTTTGATGATGGAAAAACTAAATCATCCCGTTTGTCATAAAGTTAAGTTGTAAGTTTGTAGTTAACATCTATGTTCAATAGAATATACTATTATGAAACAGATGTAGAAGGATTTGCAGTGTCCTTTATTTCGAGTTGACTGGAATATATGGAATTAATATAGTAATGAAAATGGGTACACTTAATAGATGAAACGTCGTCCATCTATGAACCTCATAAATCATTCAAAGAATACAAAATCAAGAGTAGAGTACGTACGTATCCCGGGACATACCAGATGGAATCAGTGAGTAATAACACAAAATCAATACAGAGAATGCAAAAATTAGAGCAGGACAGACACCAATGAGGGGTGATGGATAAGAATCACCTGTTGACCGGTCACACCTGCTCTAAGCCCTCTATAGGGATCCAATAAACGTCACAATCCGTAATCTAAAGATTGATATATAGAACATACTAACAATTTGTATGAAACACATCAGACAGCATCCATTTAAGAACAGGTTTTATTTCCAAAGTGCCAATCTAATTAGAATTAGATGTTAGATCCGCTCACGTACTCGCATACATAACGTTATGTATGCAAGTACGCGAGCGGATCTAACATCTAATTTTAATTAGATTACCATAGTGCCCAACTATTACATAAACAATGTAATGGAATTGCTTCTATTACTTCGAGGAATTAATTAATCAAATTAAACATTACATTTAATGTTAGCAGTTTCAAATATTTATTACCACAAAAATATCATACAGGTAAATTTGCAATTCGATTTTATCCTGATGAGATTTTTTTCCCTGGGTTTTGTAACTTCAAAGTGCTTTAGAGTGTACAACACCTGCCATCCCTTACTTTGTTGATTCAAATAAGTTTTGGGGTTTGGTTAGGTGTTTTGTTCAGAGTACTGTTAATTGTCAGTGTGTCCTTAAATGAATAGATTGAATCAATCATTCCTCATTTGGGGGCATATGGCCACCCAGGTAAGGTGACCCAAGTTTCCATGAGTAGTTATTTTAGCAATTAAAAATATTGACAGAGTACTTATTTAAGGACAATGATACACAAACAAAGGATATGTGATATATCCATTATAATACAATATATGTTTTTTGTTAATTCTATACATAGTTTATTCCAACCATCCATAAGTTTTGTGGAATAACATACAAGGTACATTGTAGAATGTAAATTATTCAAAAGTAATTGAAATATAATTGGAATTATATGATATATTAATTTAATAATTACAATTACCTGTAAATGAACAAATGCCCAATGACACATTTCTTCCAATTACATTTTACTGTTTTTTCATTGACCTCATCCATAATCTTGTCATGGTTCAGATAAGCAAAATTTCTTTCATTGTAGAGAACCTATGCCAGGAGTGGAGGAGTTGCAAAATTCCTGTCCAAAGGATCCAGGGTATTTAGTTTTACATATTTGAACCCCTACCCCCAAAGTCTTAAGTGTGCATGAATAGAATATATCTTGTATATTGTAGTTTGTCCATTGACATCTCAGTACAGGACTCGGATTTATTTTTGTCAAATCAAAATTATTGAAATAAATAACATTGAAATCATTTGAAGTAATTTTATTAAATATCTATCTATTATTGATATTCAATTATTAAAAATGCATTATTGAATAACAATAATTGCTCAAATATGAAATTGAGGAGGATATAAACACCAAATACCAGAATTCATTTGACAAACATCCAGGAATATTTTAGCTTTTTCATCTTTGAGGAAAGTTCCCATGCATTCATTTTGTTTTACCTTGTATACTTTTTTGTTGCAGGGGATGGGCGAAATGACTCACCTGGGCACAGTGCACAGTATTGGTCCTACACTTTGATGGGCAATGACACTAAAAAAGAATAACTCTTTACACCATAGATAAAAGGATGACTGAGAGAAAATCCCCAAATATGGAACAAGCAGGATTTCAAACTGCTCTGAATGAGTTACTGGAAGAGAATTTAAATGTGAAGGAGGTTGTGACCGATGTACATCTAGGTTAAGTCATGAGCAAGTTTGTTTACACATTTCAAGATAAAACAAATGTAATAATGTCATTTAGAAAATCATTTTTATATCAAGTAGGTAATTACACTTTATAATGATATAAGGACTTTGCTGAAATCATTTTAACATATCCAACTGTATTTTATAGAGACGCAGTTCCCAGAAATATACCATTCACATGACATTTGGCATGTGGCAAGAAATCTTGGGAAAAAATTGTAAAGGTAAGTGATCTACTTTTATTGACCTGGGAGTTGGACCTACAAAAAATCTGACTTTTTAAATATCTCCTGAACTAATCATAAGCTTTTGTATACATGTACATATTTCTTGATGCACTGTCTTTCATATCATACCATAACTTTGTAACATTGATCCTATCCAAAACAGCAAAATCTTGTTAGGTATTTCTGTATTTAAATTCATTTTCATTTATGTCGTGATCCTTTGGGGTTAAGTTGGGGTCACAATAATGGGTAGAAATTTTTCATGGGGATAAAGATCGATAAAAAATAATCTTTCAAAGATCACAACAGCTGAAGAATGGCAGGGTAGGGCAAAGGTAAATCATATGAGTGATATGGCCAATGGGCCTTTTGATTCAATGTCAGACTTTATTTGAAAAATATTTAGATCCAAGTATATCCACATATATTATCATTTGAAGGTAGCACAGAAAAAAGGGAACGGTATTTTGCTGGACTGGTGCAAGGACATAGTTAACCACTTTTGGTTTTCATGTTGTGAGGCCAACACCTTTGAGGAATTGTGATTAGTTTATCACCTGACATGCTGGTAATCATTTAAAATGGATAAGATTTAGTGTTTTCATTTCAAAATATAATCATATATCAAAATGTGATCCTGTGCTAATATACATGTAAACTTATGATTACTTATTACTAGAGCATATGGTGAAGTGTGCTGCACCATGTTACAAACAAACACGAGTGGGTTTTATCTCATGGTGGTGTGAATCATTGTTTGCATGGAGAGATAACTGAGGAGAAGAGAACGAAACCATGGCTTTCACCTACAGAGCATGCATCCTGAAGGATTTGGCAACTGTAGTGTTGGACAAAAGGCTTCTAAATAATGGCGGATACTACTTAAAATTTAGGTAAAACTTGTGCTTTGAAAAATTCATTTCTAGAAAAAAAAACAGATTTTTAGGTCACCTGAGTAAACTCATATGACCTATTGCAATTGATCTGCATCCGTCATTGTGCGTTAACAATTTAACATTTTTAGCTTCTTCTTGATAACTACCAATCCAATTCTTTTCAAATTTGGTATGAGGCAGCACTAGGGGCAAGGGGGACATAAATTGTTTTAAAAACACATCTTGTTCTATGATGTTGCTGACTATTAGAATTTGTAATAAATATTTAGAACAGAAATTTTTTTCAAGATTCCATTACCCTTGGGATTAGTGATAATTTTAAATAGTATGCAGGTGACTGATAAGGCCTGTGGGCCTCTTGTATGTTTTGTCAGAATAAATATTAACTTTGTTACTTTCAATATGATTTTTAGAAGTACAGCTGAATTAGAAGGATTTCACCAGCATCTCTTTATGTAGTGCTCTAAGAGATTTGTGTACAGTCCCCCGTTGTATCGAGCAAGAAACAGGCTTGCAGCTTTAAACCAAAGCATGAATGTGGACCGCTCAGTACAGAAAAACAAAGACAGGACAATAAGGTCATTTTTCTCAAATTTTTCTTACACAATATCCCATTTATATGCTCCTTAAAAATATATGTAGTTGCTGCCATGGTTGTTTGTCTGTACAAGCTTATATCTTCTAAACCTTTTCATCAGAAGTTGATATAATTGATCACAAATGTTCCTTGAGGCGACTTTTGGATATATATATCTATACCTTATGTAAAGAAAAAGTGCTGTATTTCAACAGTTATTGAACAGGTATAGATTATATATCACACAAATAAGTAATAGTGAAATGGCTTTCAGACAATGGTTGCTTTTAAAGAAACCTTCATTTCAACAATTATTGATCATTGTGCGAGTCATTCATCATATTATAAAAAGTAGTTTACTGGTTAGATGCATTTCTGGGAGCACTGATCAGTTTTAAAGATATTCTTGTTTCAGAGGGGGGGGGCAAAATTAACGATACAGAGTTCTAGTGAATAATGTCATACCTGTCTTAATTTCATATCCTCTTTGTCTAGGTGCCACAGAGTTTTCAACAAAAAAAGTGGAAGATGGACTGTTCATGCAGTTAAAACAAGGAAACAATACCATTATGTTAATTCGCTTTTGGCACGTGCTTTAATCATGCGGATTCATGATAAAGTTGGAATGAAAATGACCACTTTAGCTTCTGATGATCCCCACGTGATATCAAAATATCTGGCAGCCCAGGAACCACGCCCTACTGAGGAGCTTGATAGACAACAGAAGTCAAGATTTCCTGAATAGTTCATCTATTCAAAAACCTCTATGAACATGATGAAGGGAGAGATCAATGTCGAATAAAAATCTAAACTAATTTTTTTTTTGGGGGGGGGGGTGTTAAACCCTGTAAGTTTACGTCTTCGAACATCAATTTTGATAGACACATTAATATCATTTTCAACATTCTACGTACTTAGTATTCAGGGGGGGGGGGGTCTTGATGAAACACGATTTGTTATGAGACATTGAACTTTAAATCTTGCCCTTATATATATGCAATATGTAGAATTTGATTTTCCATGAACTAGTACATCAGATTCCTTCAAGTAAAGAGTCTTTTAATACCATGTCAAATACATTCATAATACTAACTTGTGTCAAATTTTAAACAAATATTTATTTAATATCTCTTAATGTCCATTTGCTGTAAATGATACTCTAGGTGTGTCAGACGAAATTCATAGTGTATGTTTCATTTGTGAAGCTTTGTGGATTTATGTTTTAGAGTTGTGACATTGACCAACCAAATGATAATCGTTTTAAATCGAAGTTTTTCACTTCCAAATGATAATAAAGTTTGGTTAAATACAGGTCAAGTGTCTTCATCATATGTTCAATTTGATCACTATCACCTGTGTTATCATGAGTGCATAAAAATTTCAAAAGAAATACCAGGTTACACTGTATGTACCCAAAACTGTTGGAATCCCCCCCCCCAATAAACTCATCTTTCACAGAGTGAAGATTTTTGTAGGATTTAACTTAGCATATCACTTCACATAATATTGATAGAAATATAATGTCCCTTTCAAGGGTTGGGGTTAATTACATTGAAATGTAATTAATTAAATCACCATTACTTCGCCATTTCTTCAATTAAATCAAATTACAATTACTCATTTTTAAAGCATTTACATTACAATTACTTTGTGTGACAAGCACTGTCCTTTGAAAGAGACAGAAAACAGAGAGAGAGAGAGAGAGAGAGAGAGAGAGAGAAAGATCTTTACATACCACAATGTATACTGGTCTGTGAGATTTGTACAGATTAAGCTTGAATTTGATCAGCTTATATAAAGACAAACTGCTGACAGAGAGAGAGTATTTTGGTTTTAAATACACATAATAAAAAATTGACTTGAGTATCAAATATATTTAGCAATATTGCAATAATATGCTAAAACAAATTTGGTCATGGATTGTAATTGAAAGTAATTGTAATTGAAAATAATTAATAAGGTAATTGAATTACAGGGTGTTTTCCTCAAGTAATTAATTAAATTACAAATACTTGTAATTAAAAAAAATAATTGACAAATTACTTCAAAAAATGTAATTAATTGCAATTAATTACAATTACTTTTTCAATTACCCCAACCCTGTCCCTTTCTATGGGTAAATTTTGTAAATGTTTTAAGAAAAGAAAGCCACAAATTATGAATATTGATGAATACTTTATATAATGTTTAGGTGAAATGAATAAAAATACATGTAGTTAAAATGTATATCACTTCTGCGACTGTATACAGTCTGAAAGAGATCACTGAACACCAGTAACTTTTAACCAATTCTACCAGCAACATATCCTGTGTACTGTCCAAAAGGTTCTGGATAACAATAAGGTATCACTCTCCTGTTCCCAGCCCCCATTCTGGGTCCACAAGATGTACTGCCTGTACCCTTGATGCCTGTTGGCTTTGTTCCAATCTGCATCATCATCGAAGACCAAAATATCCCTTCGGTACATTCTGCCAAGTGACAGCTTCATCCAGGACCAGCACGGAAAAATCCTAAACAAATTAACACAGTAAATGAGTGTCATGAACAATATTATACATGTCGCTTGATCACATAATACTTATGTTTACATAACTAAACCCCAAAGTCTTTGAAATGCAAAGAAATGCATTAAGTGGATTGAGGCCATCATATTTTATCAAGGATTTTAGTTTTTCATAATGTGGTAATTATAATAAAATTACCTTGTTTATTATTAGTATTGAATAACTTTTTTTAAAAAAAAAACTACCGGCAAAAGTGTGATGCATCTCTCTTTTCCACAACACACTTTTTCAGCAGCTGTAGGCATTTCCCGGCACTTTTCCCCACACACACACACCCCTGGTAAATCCCCTCCAGGTTGAAGATGATACCCCCCTTGTTGATTTGCTGGCCTCAAAATGTCATGGACAAGAGAAGGGTGTCTCTCTACCATCATACAACATACTTGCCGTAACTCCACCAACTCCATTTCAGCAATATCCTCCTTCAATAAAACATTGAATGATTATATTAGCTATCCATGTACCTTACATAACACACTGCATTATACATTTTTAAATTGACAATATTTACCATTATCCAATTTGGTACTGAGAAACAATATTTTGATACTTATCAGATTAAAAAAAAAACTCAGGAATTTCGAGTGTCATACATTGAGGACTAAACAAATATAGGAGCACTCCTTTAATTAGACTACATAAAACGTTAGTAGTGTACAACACAATTCAACATGTACTTACTTGTAAAGCATCTGTCCTTCTGTTTATTTCTCCCAAAGCCACAACATCTCGTGTGGGACCTTGAGTACGCCCTTCCTTTGATCTGCCTCGACCTCTAGAACCTCGGACACCCTTAATTCCTTCCTGTGAACCTCTTTTTCTTCCTCTGCCTCGACCTCTTCCTCACACTTCCGAAATGAGGTACTCCTCATCACTGCGCTGCTTGCTATTGAACTTATTTCCTATAGGCAATACAAAACATTTAGCAAAGAAGGTATGAATTGTTGACTTGATTACAGGGGGCACCAAGGGACAGTGCCTGTTAACAGTCTGGTAATAAATTTATTTTACCGGACTGTTGGTCTTGCACTCCCAGTAACCAAGACAGCTATATGTAACAGCTAACTTCAGAAACATTTTAAACCCTAGTTTGTATTCAAACATTGTACGTTTGTAACGAAATAATAATAACGGAGCGGATCATAGATCTTATTATAATCAGATTGTTTAAATTCCAATCTTAAACCTCAAGAATGAATGACTGTCTGATTACCCCCCCCCCCCTTCCTTTTTCCCTCTATCTATGTCAGGGACCATTAGGAGAAGGGAGCTTGTTTTAATCAGACTACACACATGAATGTACATGCACTATCTACCCTCGATTTAGGCCTAAAACGAAATAATTCCTTCAATTAATGTGAATGTGTTAAACAAGCAAGTGTGTAATTTATGTATTACATATTTTCAAAAAAATATTTCTTCGCTTTGGTATGAATACAACAACACACCAGTATCTATATATATTTTTGAAAATTTAATCTGATGCAAAGAAGTATGCATTTAATTTCACAGAGATCGGTGCGGTGTTGAATTCCCTGCATAACCTCGAACACATCATACGTGTTAGCCATTAGTACAGTAAGTTCTTATATTTCTGAGCTTAATAACAGATCGAACTCAGTGTGTAATTTGTAACTGACGATTCGCGGTGCAAATCATGCGCTGATCCAGGAATATAGTCTAGGGTGTCAATCCCTGCATTGGTTGGGGTGTCTAAACAAGGGTACAAACATGCAGTATCTACTAAATAGATGTAGAATATATACCAAAAAAATGAAACACTACATGTATGTTTTCATGAAACACTGTTGAGTGGTGGTTGTCTATATCTGGACCCATGCTGCTCTTGCAATGAAACACAGTTTAGGGAAGGAGATAACTTACTGTAAACGTATTATATTTGGCGTGTACGATATTTGGCGGAAATCGTTTTTTCAACAAGTTAGCGTAGATTTGATTTAGCGCATTCCTGAATTACTTTAAACATCCCGATTTACGGATGGCATTTAGCGATGTACTTGATTTAGCGGAAACTGCGTTCCGCCAAAGGTGCTAAATAGAATACACAGCCAAATGTAATACATTTACAGTAATTTGATAGTTTTAAAAAGGATGAAAATGTCATGGAGTTATTACTTTTAAAATTGAGTGGGTTTGGGTAGGAATCTGGACCCATGCTGCATCCGCTCTTGCAATGAAACATACGTAATGATGGGAGGGGTGGGGGTGGTGTATATGTATCTTGTTCTACAATGAATATTTGTATTATATCACTGTGTATATAAAAGAAATCCGTGGGAATACTTAACGACGCGAGTTGGATTTCTTTTAGAAATAGTTTTAGGTGACAACTTGAAAATCAAAATAGCATTCAACAAAATATGTATCTAGAATACAGTCATCATACAAACTACCGGAAAACCAGAAGTGACACATACTCCTCCACTACTTGGGGAGAGGGTATATTTTTCCATTTAAAAGAAATATTCTTAATTCATCATTGAAAATAAAGATAAGTGGCTGCAGTGTGTGTAAAATATCTAGTTCACCAAATGATTGTCAATCTTTTTACTCCATATGACCCCCCCCCCCCCCTTTCACTCTCAAATGCTTTTTATCACTTGACCATGAAAATGTAAAAATTGCCCCTGTCCCGAAATGTTGCTTATCAATAATCAATCAAAATTTTGTCTGTCTATCTCTCTATCTAACGTTCTTTTATATACTAATATAAAACCCGGCCGGTCCGAAACCCGGCCGCGCCCCAACCCGGACGGGCTCTAAGCTAAGGGAGTTAACTCTAAATAAAACAAAGACTAATAATGGAAAGTACCTAACGTTAAATATGCACTATCAAGCAAAATATATACAAAACCATCACAAAACAAAACTATGTATATACTACCTCTAAAGTATTGAGTCAATGTGTAAATGGCGACAGGAGGAGATTTTTTAAAACAATATCTTTTAACATTTTAATCAATATTCCACTTAATTTAAATGTGCTGATTTCAAATTTAATACGAATTTTAAAATATCTCTTTTCTCTGCATCGCAATTGACAGGCAAACACGAATACCCTCACATATTTCCATGAAGTTATTTTTCTGACTTGTGTAAATATTTGACCCCGAGTAATATTGGTGAAAATAGACCAAACAGAAATTAACTTGATGTCTATTCTACCTTTTTGGGGTGTGCATAATGTGAATATGACGTTATGTTTTTGAAAATAAGTATCAATTTTGCTTCAAAACGCTAATAAACATACCTACCCTCGGTCATTTTAGCTACCGGGCGAGGAAAATTATAGTATTTCTGGATGAAATTCTACACAAATATCATTGTTTCAATTACATATGTATATCTTAATTGTTCCTTATCAATATCCTTGATAGAAAAGATTATAAGATTGTACCAAGGCCACTAGTGAGGGCAAAACAAAGCAGTTTTACATGCTGGAAAGTAGCATACCAGTTGGTTCTGTGCCTTGCGAAAGATCATTTTCTGCAATGAGACGTCTTAATAAAAGAATTGGAACAGAGATGGGTTGGTCGGTCTTAAATTGCTATGTTATTTACCCTTCACACAACACCTCCACCCCCACCAGGGCTCTGCCCTGGACACTGCTTGTGGCCTCAGCCAAGGCGGTCCTAAAAAATACTTTCGTTTATGCCGCCAGCACCACCTACTGACGGTACAGTATCAATTTGCAAGGTGAAGTACAAAATCTAGGATAATTATATATTTTTCAAAATAAACATGACAACAGTAAATTTCGTTGAATCACATATATCTGCGATTTATTGCGGACTATGAAGTACACATGATTTATTTTCCTTTTGTTTCCGTTTACAAATATTAGAGTTATCGTTCTTTTAAATTCTACCCAACATGTTAAAGAAATTGTTTTACCACATTCTCCGGACATATACGTATAACCTCAGTGTTGTTTAAAGAAAGGGTAAGTTTGAATTATATTTAAAAATATCACCGTAAAATCTGCGTATATGGCCGATTTCTGGTCTTGCTACTTATACTCTCACTTCAAAATACCGACAAAATGTCATTTCATACCACTGCTTTCTATATCACCATATACGTAAACTTTGAAGTCCTTACTTTCGTTTCACATTAATACTTTCGTATTAAAACCTCGGGCTTTATCATATAAAACGGTGAAAAGTACCTAGCACATTGAGGTCAACTTTTTGTGATTTCGGGAAATGTTGCTGCCAGCGCCACCTACCGACGGCGCCCATTGCTAGTATAAAACACAGTAAATGTTGTCTACTTTCATTGCTGACAACTTTGGTTTCGGGTATTCATACATCATTATTTCAATTACAAGAATTTACCTTGATTTTTCCGATTTCAAAGTTGTACAGCTGACATCTTCTGAACGTTGTCTTTGCCATGTGCGTAGTAAGCGTATTTCAGACGCTGATTCCAACCATACGACAAACTTCATCGGTGTATTTCTCATCATAAGGCCTTGTGATGTGTTGTCAAATCAGGGAAATTTGACTTATTTGAAGCGTAGAATAAAGACAATATTCCGATAATTTTTTATACGATCCTAAAAATAGAGTTTGTGTGTGTGTATCCAAATATGGATTGATCAAGGCGGAGCAACTGTCATGACGTATCAGTCCATTATGATATGATTATCATACCGCGTTCATTCGTCACCTTAAGTGTCCTGCGTTCTCTTGAGGAATAGTTATGTGAAGTGTTGAAAATCGTACGTTTTGCAGAATAGATTTGACATAGTGGAGTGAAGGTGTCCTGAGTAAAATAACAAGTAATAACAGCATATTCAAATTCAAGTAAAATTCTTCCAAGCGTCGCATATTTTGAATAAATATCGTTTGTCAATACCCATATATAACAAACATCGTATCACGTGGGGAAATCCCTCGTTTAACTATTATTTAGTCATACAAGTGACATAGAGCTATTTTTATCCTAGTAGACTTTCAGCTGTTCATCACCTCGGCATAGGTGAAAATTGCATTCAAATCATTTGCAGTTTCTACTTGATATATCGACATTGGTATGGTAAATTTTAAAAAGTGATACGGATCGGTACAATATCCATAATCTCAATTCAAATGTTGGGCAATTCCCAATTTCACTGACAAATTTTATCTAAACGAGCCAAAATAGCCCACCTTTTGTATCAAAATCCTAAACCTATAATTAGTTACCTTTAGGAATATGCCTTGCTGGGAATAAAATATCGTCACATTTCACTTCTACCGAGTCGATATGTATACACATTGGTTTTCTTTATTCTAAATGACTATACACATCGGGGGCGATTTCAGTGTCACAATATTACATAAAGATTACTTTAGTGCACACTATCTATAAAACATGAGACTCATCAATGAAAACTCAAAAAAAAAAAATGAATTATCTGACAAACAGATTCAAACAAATACAGCTTGAACACTAGAAAACGGTTGTAGATAACGAGAAAATATGACATTCTCCCCGCGATACAACTATAGACCTGTATGCCGTGACGTAGTTTTTTATTGTGACTTCATAAAATGTGAAGTGCACTGAGGTACATTTTATGTTATTATACTTTCATGTAAAATACTCGAACCTGATTGGTCGAGAAGCATTTGAAGAAACATATTGTGAGAACAGAAAACACGCGACACTGGGTGATAGTATCTAGTAACGGGTAACAGTACTTGACAACGGGTGATATTATAAAAAAAATTATCACATGCGTCAACTTTATGCGCGTACGGTTCGCCGTAGATTGCTAGACGAAGTCGTTTGAGCGTGTGTAATAAACGCGATTACCCGCATCGAAATACAAAACATCGCACAACAGTGGTTGATCAAATGTAAACAGACGTAAGTTTTTTTCTGCTTTCCAGTTTACATAGCATTCAGTATAATAAAACAAATATTGCATGTAGCTGAGGGTAACATTGAAAATTTCAATGTTACCCTCAACTACATGCAATATTTATATAATGTTTGTTTTAACTTTACTCTCGTCACCTTAACCCTGCTGTGAAATCAATTGATAATTTTGTGAGGCGTATAGGTAGCAGCTTGTTAGAACTAGCTGGGCATTGCAATGTGCAAATGGAAAATATTACAATTTCAGATTCTGAAAATATTCTTTGAAATATAGTTTATACATCAGATAGTAATGCGTCGTAAAATGTGGGTAGATAACTGCATTCGCCAGATTGTACACATAGAATCAAGCCTCTCATGATGGACCGAAGTGGATTACAAAAATTAACTATGCTGTTTTGCCGGTTCATAGTCGAAAGTAATTAAATAACATGTTTGTGGATACTTTCATTATGTTCACCATGAAAGTATTTTAGCATATTATTTTAAAATCACATCATATGTTACATGTAAATCTAATACGGTACCAATTTTGATGCACTAGATGCGCATTTCGACAAATAATGTCTCTTCAGTGATGCTCACGCCGAAAGTTTGGACATTCGAAATAACTAATAAACTTGTAAGAGCTAAAAGGAAAACTAAAGTGCCAAAAACGGGAGCCAAAATCGTCCAAGGATAGAGCTATGTATGAGGGAGATAATCCTTAATTTTGAAATGAATTTCTAAATTTTATCCCAGCAATTAAATACACATCCGTATTTTCAAGCTAGTAACGAAGTACTTACAACTGGGCTGTAGAGACCCTCGGGGACTAACAGTCCACCAGCAGAGGCCTCGACCCGGGGGTCGTAATGTAAATAACTAATAAACTTGTAAGAGCTAAAAGGAAAACTAAAGTGCCAAAAACTGGAGCCAAATTCATCCAAGGATAAAGCTATGTATCAATCCTTAATTTTGAAATGAATTTCTAAATTTTATCCCAACAATTAAATATACATGTAATTCTAGCATGCAGGTGCAAAAATGAGATATCAAATGATGCATTTCATTACTTTTTTCACTTGTTATAAAAACAAGTTGATGAGTTTAAGTATAACATGATTGATTAACTAATCGAATCGTACCCACCATCGGAAGGCAGTCCCACGTGCGGATTACAATCCCACCTCTCATATGTCCAGAAGAGGGGTCCGTGTTTGTCCAACTCTTTATTTTGTACTCTTTGTGGGAGTTATGAGATTGATCACTTTTCATTATCTTCGCCTTTCATTTACAACAGTCGTAAGGGTATCTTGCGAGTTTAGAAGGAATGTTGTTTCACAAATTGTACGCAATGTGTACATCTTTCATAGTATCGCACTGACGTGTAACATTGTCTTTCAAATTTTTCGCATGAGTTCACTGCATTGACATTTCTTGACTATTTTCGCAATTTTTTACCAAACTGCCAAATATTATTACCAAATAGCACATATGTTTTGATGTTTAACATATGTTTGAAACATATGTTGACCACACTGCAAACTTCAAACATAGGATTAACACCAGGTGACAAATTCGCATGTTTAACGTATGATCAACATATGCTAAACATATGAAAGGTTGAACAGGTGATTAACGAATGATGCAAAAGGGATGGTGTCATATACTTTAATATAGATGTTTGTTTGTTAGAATATTTTCGCCCCTCCTAAAAATTGTTTCATTTCTATATTACATTCTATTGAAGTAAAAACATATATCATGATGATATCTTAAATACAGGGAAAATCTCGAATGTGCTAGAATCAATGAAATTGAGAGAAATAATGGTAACAAGTTGCCGACCTTGCAAGTGAGAGGGAGATATCGATCATACGAAAAACAAGAATTCTCCTATGTGCAAGGTGAAGATAACGAACAGTGATCAATGTCATAACTCCTACAAGCAATACAAAATAGATAGTTGGGCAAATACGGACCCCTGGACACACCATATGATGGCCTATATGGAGAATTTTATAAATCATTTTGTAATGATATAAAAACTATCTCCTTTCCATGTTGATTTAAAGGTATAGAAATTGATATTCTAGCATTTTTGCAACACCGTGCTGTAATCTCCCCCCATCTATAAAAAGGCTGAACAAGATAGACTACGAAATAGCAGACCAATAAGTCCGACAAATGTACACTATAGAATATGTGTACAGATTTTAAGCATACAGTCACAGACATTTGCTAAATCTATGATAGGAAAAGAACAAAGCGCATATAAGTAAAGGTACCTGTGGATATATATTAGAAAAACAGCCACTGAAAGTGTAAAGTCTTTGGTATTTAATCATTTTGGTCATGATCAAGACACCTGTTATGAAAAACATTGAATGAGCAAACTTGAAAATGTTGAAAAAATCTCAAAGGTATGGATAACAAACTGTACATTTTTAGATAGAGGACTCAGGTACGTTATTTTGTTTTTAAAAGTGGGAGATGGAGCAGCTGGATAAGCTTTACCCAAACTTATATTTCTTAAATCGTGAAGGGTTGCAATGTTGGCTTGCATGTTTCTCTAAAATAACCTTAATTTCCCCCACACTTTCATTTCTTGAATGAGAGAGGGCGCCCTTCAATATATGTTATTGCATATGGGTCAATTCATAACTTCGACTTTACGTTCTTACCATTTACTTTACGTTCTTACCATTTGCTACTATTGTAGTTTGTTTGACGTGTTTCATACCAATTTTAGAAGGGAGATCCAAAGATTGCCATTTCATATTTGATATTAAGCTCCATTGAAAAAACAAGAATATGTTTTTCCTTGATAGAAATGACTGGGAACATGAAACACTTCCAAAACTTTTTCTTGATGGTCTTTGACCTGGGTGCCATTTTTAAGGTCAAATTTCAGCTTAAAGGTCATGGGTGCATGCATTTTACTTGTGAATGTAGATTTAAAATTTGATGATCAGGATTTTTTGTAATTCATTTATTTATTTTTTAATTTTTTATTCATTTTTTTTTTTATTTAATTACAATCAGTATGCAAAGAATGGCCTAACAATTGGTATGAAACATATCAAACGACATTCAACCCGATGACAGACTGTATTTGTAAATACTTACTTTAAACGAGACTGTTGAAATTACTGTAACATCAACTTGTTTGGCAGGTCCTGTCTCCATTTAAAAATTGATCACACGAAGAACACGCTTTCGTTTATCGAATCATTTAGGAGGCACATACATGTAGAAAGGAAAGGCGAAGATAGCAAACGGTGATCAATCTTATAGCTCCTATAAGTAAATGAAAATAGATAGTTGGGCAAACACGGACCCCTGGACACACCAGAGGCGGGATCAGGTGCCTAAGAGGAGCAAGCATCCCCCTGTTGACCGGTCACATCCCGCTGTGAGCCCTATATCCTGATCATATAAACGGAGTTATCCGTAGTCAAAATCAGTGTGCCAAAAACGGTCTACCAATCGGTATGAAACACTTCAGACAGCATTTGACCCAATGATATGTTCTATTGAAGAACTAGAAAATGAAAAGAGAGAGGGGGAGAGAGATTAAGAGAGAATCGGAGAAAGAGGAAGAATTGTGTTTGGTCCACTGTTCCGTTTCAATCATTTCATGTAAAGCAATTGTTTTCTGTTAACACCACATAATTAAAGCAAGTCACATATATTCTGACAGTATTTCTCATATTCAGTATACTGTAAATGTATTACATTTGGCTGTGTATTCTATTTAGCGCCTTTGGCGGAACGCAGCTTCCGCTAAATCAAGTACATCGCTAAATGCCATCCGTAAATCGAGATGTTTAAAGTAATTCAGGAATGCGCTAAATCAAATCTACGCTAACTTGTTGAAAAAACGATTTCCGCCAAATATCGTACACGCCAAATATAATACGTTTACAGTATTTACAGCCTTTTAACGACAAAGTTTTTTTTCTAAATAGAATATATCAATAATATGCTTTTCACAAAACTAACATTTAGTTTTGGAGCAATTTTATACCTAATGATGGTCAGGAAAATGGGAATGTAGGAATACACTACAACTTTGACAGCTTAGTGACCTTTAAGTAAGGAAATATGATAAGGGGGTCATCAAAACTGTTGGACAGACAAATCTGTATTGACTGAAGTCAGTGGTAAATCTGTTATTGTTATTGATTGTCCCCCAAAACATCCCATTTCTTTTCATAAAAATGACACATTTTTTATCACGAAATACATTTTCAAAATGAACAGTAAAGGTCATTATTCCTTTGGTCAGACGTGCACAAGATCTACATGTAATTTCTCCAGGAATACATTGTTCAAGAGATTTATTACGTCTTGTCACTTTTTAAGATTTCTCTAGAACAAAATACATATCATCACTATCCTTCTCGTCCGGTCCTCGGTCATCAAATAATTGTTTTCTCTGGTTACTATAAACATTTTCTACATGGTCCGATATGGGTTCTTTACCATCTCTATTGTGCTTTTGCACAATACTAATGTCTGTCTGAGAAATGTTGTTTTCGTTCATGTCGGGAGCGGAAGTAGTATTCTCCAAGATAAAGTATATTTCAGCTTCCGGCGAATTCGTGCGATATTGCTCTAGGTTTTCTCTTTCTGTTCCCCTATCTATCACATGATTACAGTGGTCCACCTTCCCAGCTATTTCTTGTATTTGTGGTGTTTGTTTGTCACATGTATCACTATCGCCATCTCCGGTATCATTTACAAGAGTGTTGTTTACATAACCACAGTTACTTTGGTATTTGAAACGCTTCTCTTCATTTGTTCTCACTCCACTGTTTGGTTTAGCATTATCAGCTGTCACTGAGTTGTTTGTGTTTCCGTGTATGACATCATAATATTCATCATTACTTGTCAGGTCTTTAGACGTATTAGATATTTGTGTTTCTGACGAAAGGTTCAATTCTCGGATATGTTCATCTCTATGCATGTTGTTTTTTCTGATCTTTGCGAAGTCGATAGTCTCCTATACATGAATTAAAAATACGAAAATTAAAATTGTTTCATGCTGAAAATCAAGAGAGAAAGAAAGAAGGCAAAAATATTTTTATATATATAAGCAGATCACAAATGCACTAAAAATGTGCATGTTACAACTGATATAGGAAATCGGTCTGCCTTCCCTATGTAACAAATATACGTTTTGTGGAACTTCTCGTGTCGTTAATCATATTTAGTTATTTTAATAACCTTATTTACTTGACCTGGTATGTACAATTAGATCCAACGCTTTGAATTTTGAGTGATGTTTTTGATAAACTTTTACAAAACACGAATACAAAAGGAGATCGGCCATGCACGTGGCGTCAACTTTTACTGTAAGCAACTTACAAAATATTCACTCTCAGGCTGATGCTCTATTCTGTTTTCATCACCTTTGTCGACCTCTCTGTAAAATAGTAATACAAATTCATAGTCTTTCTTCGAGGTTGTATGTTGCCAACCATACATGTAGTCGAGAAAAAATAACCATTTGCTCATGTTTCTTATTACTTTCAGTGTACATTGCAATATGCGCATGGTTAAACAACGAATTTAACATTAAATATTTTACTTCCGAAAGTTGGTTTTGTATCTGATAACATATCTCGATCAGTATAATGTATGATCATTTTACCAGCTTAGATATTACTAATGATGTTCTGTACATATACATGTAAAAAGAATTAGTCTCCTCGTCCCAGGAAAACCTTATCCATGTTGACGTATAAAAAACCTTAAGCTGTTACAAACTGATACTAACCGTCTAAGACACAAACAATACAGAAGTATTCCTAATGCAATCAAACCCAGAAGAAGTCCGCCCAACACTCCAGCAATAATAGCCACGGACGCCATCGGTGTAAGCCCAATCACACCTTTCTGTTGTAAATGCGCAAACGATAATTCCGTATATTTATGAAAAACCATTATAAATGCTCCGGATTTATGACGACTAAACCTTTTGCGAAATATTATCATTTGTACTTTCCATCTTCCTTTAAATCGTGGTAGGTGTCTTACCTAAGTCATAATGTTTTAAATCACCACAATGATAACAACACTCCCCATCCGGCAGTGTTTGTTGAAAGGTGGAATAGAACATTTAAAGTTCACCGCGAATTATTGACTGAGAGCGGACATAAAAAGGCAAATCGGGGCTGTTGTTATCGGACAACGTGGGTTAGTGGTAATAGAATGCCCGAATGATGGATTTTATTTTGTTTACGTTGTCTGCAAACTTCTACACTTTGATAATGATACAGTGACCCTTGGACAAACAATAAAACATACAAGGGACTGAGTGATACCGGATGTTTTTGTAGGTGTGTTGGATTGTTGAATATTACACACTCTGTTACGTTTATGCATGTTGACATTTAAAACTATAAATTGGTAAACTGTTCATAGTAATTGGAACAAACAACTTTCATTTGCAGTATACAGCTTGTTTATTGAATCATAAATTCACGATGAAATGATAGCAAAGTGTTTTTCTTCCGTACACACCGACATTAAACAATATAGAACAAAAAATAATAATGTACCATGTTAGGACTTACGCGAAGATTCTGACATTTTCTTTAAAATATGTTTTTTTCATTTTCACTCCTCGACATGAAAGTTTTTTGTACAATGTCCAGAATGGGTTTTGATTTTATATATTATTGTATACCACACTCAGACCTGATTCTGCAATGAAATAAGAAAGAAACTGAGTTTAAGATTACCCATAATAGGCTTTGGGGTAAACTGTGCAAAATCCTGCATTCTGAACATTTCCTGGTACTTCTTTTTCAGTTTCAAATTGTCTATGTCTTTTAAAACATTTTTTATGTTACATATACTTTCTTAATTCTTAAATACATGTATGTTTTCTTTCCAGCAATAATAATTGCTATGAATTCATGTATCAATATAAATCAACATTCCTTATTACATGTACATAGACACAACAATTTACATGCATATACAAATATATGTGTATTAATTACAGAAGCATTCCAATTCTTCATTCACTTTATTTTGTTTCCAAATTTCAGCTACTGATCTGTCATGTTTGATGTGAGTCACTCTAGCCTTTTTTCGCAGATTTATCAAAAGAGTTTCTTAGTCTTCATGTTGGTTTAGATAACCCCCAACATAACTGAGAAAGTGAAAATAATATAATCAGCTATCTACAGTAATTACCATAACAGAGGAAATGAAGGAAATTCGGGTTATAAAAGTTGGTGCCTTTAGAAACACATTAATCATAGGGTATTGCTAAATGAGTTGAATAGGGGGGTATGGATAATATGCCGTTTTACTTTGTTTTTCCATGAAAAGTACTGTTTACTTATCGGAGGGAAAAATGCTTTTAAAAAAATATTAGGAGGCCGAATTTCGGTTCCCGAGAAGGTACTGATATTGATTGATTGTTTGTTTCGCCGTTTTTCGCCACACTCAACATTTTTTTTCAGTTATATTGTGGCGCTCAGTTTTTATTTTGTGGAAGAGAGACCACCGACCCTCCGAAAGCAAACTGGAAAACTTTCTCACTTAACGGCGCGAGCGAGATTCGAACCCGTGCCGCCCAGAGGTGAGAGGCTGCGTGATTTTGAGCTCGATGCTTTAACAACCCGGCCACGGAGGCCCAAGAGAAGGTACTGATAAATTCCTGTTTCTTGGCCCGTGTTTGCCGAGTTCTCTATTTTGTATTGCCTATGGGATTGATGAAATTGATCCCGGTTCGTTATCTTCACCTTACTGATAAATTCCTGTTTATTGTTATCGTAAATCAATGGAAGTTTTATCATTTCGTAGTTACCAGAAAAGCTTTCGTTGGTTCTACTAGATCTCATGCAATTTTCTTATTGATGCACTGTTCCAGGACTAACCATTTACGTGACAAGGAATTGATTATGGCCTTTCAGTTAACAACAATCATCTTTCAACTTTTCTCCGACTACTCTCCTCTCCATGGCTTTTAAATTTCTTTATCGAGTTCTTGAACACTTTTCTTCTCCAACTTTACGCTAACGGTACTACACACAACACTCGATGGTTTAATGTAATTGTAAACATCACACTATCGGCACTACACAAAACGCCCCCATGGTTTAACGCTACTCAGTAAACAACACGCTATCGGTACTACACAAAACGCCCCATGGATTAACCTAATCCGTACACAACATGCTAACAGTACTACATACAACACTCTATGGTTTAACATAACTGTAAACAACACGCTACCGTTACTACACACAACACTCTATGGTTTAATGTCACTGTAAACAACATGCTAACAGTATTACACACAACACTCCATGATTTAATGTCACTGTAAACAACATGCTAACAGTACTACACACAACACTCCATGATTTAATGTCACTGTAAACAACATGCTAACAGTACTACACACAACACTCTATGGTTTAACATAACTGTAAACAACATGCTAACAGTACTACACACAACACTCTATGGTTTAACGCTACTCAGTAAACAACACTCTAACAATATTACACACAACACTCTATGGTTTAAATAACTGGAAACAACACGCTATCGCTACTACACAAAACGCCCCATGGATTAACGCTAATGAATAAAGAACACGCTAACGGTACTACACACAACACTCCACGGTTTAGTGCTACTCAGTAAACAACACGCTAACAATATTACATACAACACTCTATGGTTTAATGTAATTGTAAACAGCACGCTATCGATACTACACAAAACGCCCCATGGATTAACGCTACTCAGTAAACAACACGCTAACGGTACTACACAAAACGCCCCATGGATTAACCTAATCCGTACACAACACGCTAACGGTACTACACACAACACTCTATAGTTTAACGTAATTGTAAAAAAAAAAAAAAAAAAAAAAAAAAAAAACACGTTACCGTTACTACATACAACACTCAAGTAAACAAGACGCTAACGATTCTGCACACAATACTCCATGGTTTCTCTCAACTATAAACAACACGTATAGTCGCGCTAACGCAACTACACACAACATGCGGTCGTTTAATATAACTCTAAACTACACGCAAGAAATCGCACTAAAATTGTCACGCATAGTCACGCTAACACACACATTCCGTTAAACGTAATTTAAATTCTGAAAACAATCCTGCCAAAGATGTCATGTCGTTGATCTAACAATTGCATAAAACAAAAACACTGTCACGCTAACGGAACTACATACAACGCGATATATGGCTATTAAAATAAAGTACGTCGGATACAACAGAGCATGTGGTAGCTTATGTAATTAAAAATTAAAGTTTAATCTGACACAACACGTTTTAAACTAGACTCAAAGTCATATGACAAACCGACACGGATATGCGTTCTCAACACATTGTTCCACTGGCACAAAGTGCAAAGAATACATGCCATATTCGTGAATTCACAAATCACGTCGTTGGACCATCCCGCTATGAGACTCTGCTGTGAGAGCTAACTGTCGTCCGTCAAAGCGGCATTGCGCCAGCAAAAAATTGCTTAATTGTTAAATAAAACTCAGTGGGGATGACACAGAACATTTAATTAATGGTATATTTTATGTAATGCACAAATTGCAGTTGCGTAAAACAATTTACACACCACACCGTTGCGCAAATAAACAAAATACAAAGTTGCGGACACAGCAATTACGGACGCCTGTTGAGGCCAGTACATAGAAAGAGCTTTCTTTTATTGCGTTTTACAATCGCAAAATATTGTGTTTAAACGCAATTAGCTTTGCGTTCAAACGCAAATGTTTGCGATTAAACGCAATGATTATTTAGTCTAAACGCAAAAGATTGCGTTTAAACGCAATAATCATTGCGTTTATTCACTTTTGCGCTTTGCGATTGAACGCAATAAAATAAGGTTCTTTCTATGTAATGGCCTCAGCAGGCTTCCCTACTATACAAATGTCGAATTATGTCTTTTGTACAGATATAATTCGAAATAGTATGTCATTTTGACCGACGTAATATAGTAATCAAATTCTAATATAGGTGAACTTTTTGTAATAGTTCGTTCAAAAATCAGGTGGACATATTGTGACACTTTGAGAACAAAATTGGGCGGACATATTGTGTAGGCGGACATATAAGGACAGTTTGCTCCAAAATTGAGCGGACATATAGCGAAAGCAGACATATCGTGCAGGCGGACATATTGGGACTCAACACACGTTGTAAGATTTTGGAATCCATTACAGTTTACCGCGATCTGCGTTCTCAGTTAAACTGCTAACGATTGGTTAAACATGCACTACTAGCTTCCAAGAACCACTAAAAATTGCGTGTTACGTCGAATCATTAAAGTTAGTATAAAAGTACAAAAACGGTCATGTATATTTTTCATATCTCATACCATCTCTTCATATCTCCCGAACATTCATGCAATAAATAGTCTATTATACCGAAACAAAGCAAAACTACAGAAATGCAAATGAAATTACGAAAACAAATCCGGTATCTGCACATTTATATGTACATATAACTGATCTAGCTCTAACAGAAGCACCGCGCCGTCAACGTGTGAGAATGTACAAGCAACAAATAAAATAAGATGATATATTCTATCATGTTTCCTTTCTCCCTGGATGCTGAGTGTTACACAGTCCATGATGAAACTTATAAGAAATTCGTTGTTTTTTAATTTCAATGATATGAACAGCAACACATCGTCGCCCTTGTTGAGCGTTGTTGAGGTGAATATGTTATCGTGTGAATAACTTTTCATTCCATAACATTAATCTTTTTTTTTTTAGGATGAAACATTCTTTATGAAGAATTTATCGATGTGTTAACTCTAGACAATTTACTCACAAACTGAATAAAAGTGCGAAGCAAAAGGAATGTTTGATTCTTATAATTCCAATTCATTCCCTATATTATCAATTTTAAAAATCTGAATACTTTCTCCTCACTATTTTCATTGTTTTCAGGCGCGTATGTATACATAACTTTTAGTTGTTTTTTTTTTTTGGGGGGGGGGGGGTGTTGGGGGGGATTTATTGATATGTAAATTCATATTTTGCTTAATTTTTGTCCAATGAAAACGATTGTAATCATTAGCATTGGAATTATATTAAGATGAATAAAATTCTACCTTTTTATCTGTTCAAAGAAATCTTTTAATTTCCTATCTAATCTTAAGTTGATGCTAAAGATTCAAAACGCGTAAGACCCATTTTCAAGTTAACACCCCCAAATTTTATTCCATTAACCATTTCATAAATCACCAATTAGTAATCATTAGCATATTTTTCAATTTACTATGCGGAAATATCATCGTTTCTAACAAACAGTTATGGGGAAAAGAAAATAGATAATTCGATATTTTAAACAAATGGAGGTTACAGTAATGCATTCGAGGTTGTTATCCCCACAGAGAAGTACAGTAAAGGGTGCTGAACTGTGTGGGGATATTTTTTCCAAGATGGCGACTTTCGTCCTTTTTTATTGATATGATACTTCTTGCATCGTGTGTTATTTAAACGATGTACAAATTGCATTGTTATTAAAACGACTTCAACGGGTTTTTTTTAAAGGATTCACATTTTACAGGTTTCTTTAAGTTTCCACAATCTGGAAGACAAGCCCCTATGGTTAACTCCGTTTACCTGAAAGGCACAGGAATTTACTCAGGTCATATTAGTAACACTTCTACCACACCCCCACTCCGATACCTCTACGTTCATGACGTATATAAGAAGCATAAGGTGCACGGATTTCAACAGTCTCGTTTAAAGTCAGCATTTCGCAAATTATATGGTCGTTATAACGATCTAGTTTGCCAATACAATCTATCATTGGGTCAACTGCTGTCGGACGTGTCTCATACCTATTGTTAGGTCGTTCTTGGTACACTGATTTTGACTACGGATAACTCCGTTTACCTAATCAAGATATAGGGCTCACGGCGGGTGTGACCGGTCGACATGGGATGCTTACTCCTCCTAGGCACCTGTTCCCACCTCTGGTACCGTATATCCAGGGATCCGTGTTTGCCCAACTCTCTATTTTGTATTGCCTATAGGAGATATGATATTGAGCACTGTTCGTTATTTTCACCTTGATATGATCGGCAACATAGTGCCGATATCGTCCTACGGTCTTTTAGGTATGTGTAACATCGTAATATGATCTTGTACATGTATGTCTTAAAGGTAACACAGTATAAACAAAGTAAACCCGGCCGCTGGTCGGCATTGATCTCCGTTTCATCGCAGTGAAAGCGGACATGTATCAGGAGCACGTGTGACGTTGAAGCATCGTAGTAGGGTCCTACCTTAATTTGTCAAATTGCTCGGTCTCGACGCTGATCAGGTCCCGATCCAATGTATAATGTTTTTTCAAATCGCAGTCCGATCGAGGTCGTAGAGCTGTCTGGGGGGGTGGGGGGGCTGCTTAAACATTTCACTATGATAGTCCTCTACAGTGAAGAAATGGAGTTTTAAAATCATATCTGCAAAAGTATGACCGACTTCACCTAAAACTCGAGTAAGGACTTAAATAACTCGAGTTACCGATGGACAAGCATGATATATACCAAAGTGATGTAATTTGAACTTTGCCCCGTACTACGTTTAAACCCAAAGGCAAGATTCGTACTCTTGCAAAATGGCGGAAAGGAGTAAAAAAAAAAAGCACAAAATCGTAAATACGGTAATAAAATTTGTGCACTCTGACGTTGGTTTAGTTTCGCTGATTTAGTTTCGCTTTCGATTGATATGTTTAGCAAGATTTAGAAATTGTATCGATTGGTCGAGTAAAATCGACAACATTTGTCCAGTGACTAAATAAAACTGTTGTAAATAATGCGAATACTTATATTTTTTCTAATGTTGCTGGTGTTCCGTAAACAGTGTTAAGTGCAATAATTTTAAGGCATCTGTTTAACAAAAATAAACGAAATTATTTGCTTTCTTTAATATGACCTAAAAATCAAGAGGCGTGCGTATCTTGTAAAAATTAATCAGCACAATTGGGCCAAATTATCAATTATGTGTTTCAGAGAAAATATGTTACTTTGAAATAGAAAAACAAGTGCAGATAGTTAAACTTACAAAGTTTACAAAAGCTCTCAAAATATTTCGTCATTTGAAGAAATGAAAGGCTCGTCTGAATTTTATTGTTTTTCATTTCAAAGTCAATGATGATTTGAATTCATTCAACAAATATGTAGATTTGTTTATAGTATGTCAATGTCTTTTTGGTTGACATACAAAAAAAATCCGTTTACCTGGTCAGGATATAGGGCTCAGGGCGGGTGTGACCGGTTGACAGGGGATGCTTACTCCTAGGCACATGATCCCACTTCTGGTGTGTCCAGGGGTCCGTGTTTACCCAACTATCTATTTTGTATTGCTTATAGGAGTTATGAGATTGATCACTGTTCGTTATCTTCACCTTTCATACAAGTAACATATTACTTTTTTTAAAATACATTTACTTTTGTCATCTAAATAAAACCTGAATGAACTATATTGGAAAATATAATTCTGTGGAAGACATGTAAATATATTTTGAAACATCCGTGGATCAATTGTAAAACACTGACAAAAACATACAAAAGAAGACAAAATAGGCAAAACCAATGATGATTCATTTGCTTCATCAATGTCAGACAAATTACTTTGTACTGGTGTTGATGTTCCGGACAGGATATCTGTGTGGCATCCAAGTCAACACACTCTTCGCTGTTTGTTTCTTATTAATTTGAATCACTAGCTTCCTATTTGTCTCGGGACTTCCGGTCTGGTGTAAGGATTGTCGGCTGTCACTGTCTCCAACACTGTCAACAGCATGCGATGTCTGCAAAATTAGCATGTGAAAATATCACACTCTGGTTTTGTCAATAAGCAGTTTTAGTTTGGAGCAAGCAATGTGTGGTTTGTACAATTTTCGACACATATTAACATAGTTATCAGAATATTACGTAACATAGTTATCAGAATATTACGTAACATAGTTATCAGAATATTACATAAAAAGGACAATATATATATATATATATATATATATATATATATATATATATATATATATATATATATAATTCGTTCGGACAAATTAACAAATTGTTCGGACAAATTAGTTATTCGTTTCGACGAATTACCAATTTCTGCGGACGAAATAGAAATTCGTTTGGACGAAATAAAAATTCGCTCGGACGAAATAAATATTCGTTCGGACGACATAGAAATCATTCGGATGAAATATATATTCGTTACGACAAAATAAAAATTCGTTCGGACGAATTATCAATTTGGTCGAAGGGGCCTCCGTTGTCGAGTGGTTAGAACATCGCGCTCAAAATCACACGGCCTCTCACCTCTATTGGCGCGGGTTTTAATCCCGCTCGCGCCGGTAAGTGAGAAAGTTTCCCAGTTTACTTTCGGAAGGTCGGTGGTCTCTTCCCAGGTACATTGTAACAGGGTTCTCTCTTCTACCAATAAAAACTGGGCGCTACCAGATAGCTGAAAAATTGTTGAGTGTGGCGGAAAACATCAATCAATCAATTTGGTCGGACGAAATAAAAGTTCGTTCGGACATATTATCAATTTCTTCGGACGAATTATTAAATTGTTTGGACAAATTGATAATTCATTTGGACGAATAAGCAATAAGCCTTGTCCCCCTTCCCTACTTTTTTTAATCAACCTGTTTTACATATTAAAATTCTTTTTGGTTCGGCTGCCCTCCCTCTCCTATTTGGCTGGCCCCTAGCTGCCCCTTTTCAAAAACGATGCTACGCGCGCTCCTGTTCATGTCATCTCCCCACTTTCAAAAGTAGTGGTGGGGCAAGAGTATGTTTGTGCCCCCTCCTCACACTTTTGGGATCCCAAACATCATAATTTTTATAATAAATATTGTTTGAAAACATCCTCCTCTTGATTTTGGTCTCGGGGATTTTTGTTCTCAAATTGTTATTTGCTACATCACTGAAGAGACATTATTTGTCAAAATGCGCATCTGGTACATCAAAATTGGTACTGTATAAGTTTTACATGCATAAAGAAATGTATTTAAACGTCGGATATCTAGATTTCGTTGACTAAACTTTGGTCGGCTCTGATCATGATTACATTGTTGTCGTCCTGTACAAAATTGATTTCCTATTGAATGTGTTATAGTCATGGTACAGTGTACAGGAAATGTTCATCTGATAAAATTCTATGCTTGATTTTAGTGTTATTGGCTATGAAGTTAAAGTTACGCGGAAAATAATCATAATACAATTTTACAGCAAAATAATTTTTTAACAGTACAGTTCATATTGCTTTAAATTATTAATTTACAAGCTAAATTTTCCACGTTTTAATTAAGCATGCATGTGCCCCATTTCTTTTTTCATTGTTTCCCATCCAATTAACTTTGACGCCACTAGATGTAAGTGATAATACATGTAAAAGAAAATATATGGAATGGAAATTGGGTGAATCTTTGGGGAGGGTGGGGGGGCATTTGGTTGAGCTGTAGCAGATTTTTTGGTGGGGTGTGATTATGTAACTTACCGTCTCCATCTTGATTTTAAAAATGTTTATATGGAAATGTTTTGGAATTGAACTCTATTTCCCCATGTGCCACAACTTAAGTTTCGTACTCCCCTACCGCGACTTTAAGATGCGTGACTGGTGTTGCCTTCTTGCTAATAACAAAATGGTCCGAACATATTATGATTCTTTATTTCCGTGAGCCCCAGGCTCATTGGATATAGATGAATACAATTATACAAACACACAAAAATGGCATTGTGGAGAGCGAGTCGGCAACAATGTTACAACGATGTACTGTTTAGATTAAACAAATGATATCACAACATATGAGAGTTTCGTGGCTTAGTAGCACACTGTAACAAATAAGTAGTTTGTCCGAACAAATTGCTAACTCGTTCGAACAGCTTACTAATTTGTCGGGAAAATTGTTTAATCGTTCCAACGAATTTCTGTTTCGCCTCTAACGAATGTCTATTTTGTCCGAACAAATTGGTAATTCGTTCGAACGAATTCCCAATGTGTCCGAAATAATGATATTTTTTTTTATTTGGCCTTTCTACCCCGCCATACAATACCATACAATACTTTTTTCAACGTAGTATTGAAGAAAATTTTGAATCATTTTTATCATTATGTGTTCGAAACTTTATATAGTAATTCCTGCAATAAAAATCTCCTATACATACACATGTATCAAACTTGGTACCGTATAAGTTTTACATTATGACCCATGGGTCGAGGACTCTGCTGGTGGACTGTTAGTCCCCGAGGGTCTCTACAGCCCAGTATCTAAGTACTTCGTTACTGGCTTGAAAATACTGATGTATATTTAATTGCTGTTATGAAATTTAGAAATTCATTTCCAAATTAAGGATTATCTCCCTCACGCATAGCTCTTATCCTTCAACGAAATTGACTCCACTTTTTTTGGCACACTGTTTTTGCCTATAATAGCTCTAAAACGTCATTGTTATTTCGGATTTCAAACATTTCGGTTGAGCATCACTGAAGAGACATAATTTGTCGAAATACGCATCTGGTGCATCAAAATTGATACCGTATAAGTTTTACATGTAAATTATTAGAGCATAAATATGTTCTAAGACGGGTGCCCCAAAACTGATGACGATCTGTATCATGTGATATGTATTTATACATTATCAGAATTGGTTGAAATCGGATGTAATATGTTGTCAGTTATTTCCAACTTCTTTTTCAGGGACTTGTTTCTCGGGTGCCCGGGCCATTAAACTTAAATGTGCTCCCCTTGATTTAATTCTTATTTTTTTCACTTCACAGTATATATTCTTTTTATGAATGAAAGGTGAAGATAACGAACATTAATCAATCTCATAACTCCTATAAGCAATACAAAATAGATAGTTAGGCAAACACGGACTCCTGGACACATCAGGTGCCTAGGAGGAGTAAGTATCTCCTGCCGACACCCTCTGTAAGCCCTATATCTTGATCAGGTAAATGGAGTTATCCATAGTCAAAAATCAGTGTGCCAAGAACGGCCTAACAATCGATATGAAACACGTCAGACAGCATTTGACCCAATGATATGTTATATTGGCAAACTAGAACGTTATAATGACCATAGAAGTTGCGAAATGTTGACTTTAAACGAGACTGTTGAAACCCCTGTACCATCAACGAATTAGACATCATCGCCGTTTGTTTTATATCGCCATCATGCCACGCGTGGGACTGAAATTCACGACCCCCCTGTGACGAAGCAAACACTGTAACCACTAACCTATCTCCACCAGTAACTGTTTTATACAGGGCTTCGTTCACGATCGTAGCGACTAGCCTAGCGGCTAAGTATGGTGGATGAGTTGTGCAGTTCTACACTTTATCGTCTTTTCATTATTTCGAGGTGACAAGACAACATGCAAAACGACATTAAGCAATTGTTCGTCCCGAATAACGAAAAGTCGACAAAATGATAATATTAGCTACATGTACTTATCGTTTTGAAATAACGAAAAGACGACAAATTGTAAAATGGCATAAATAAACCACCTTACCTAGACAAACCGTCACGATCTTGAACGCAGTCCAGGTCTCAGCAAAGCCTAGAATTTGGCTTTAGGTAAATTGAGTGGTACATATACGTGTGTAATGATGCCCCTTATATATAAGATGGAAATCCACATACCCTTACCTGGTCTGAATCATCGTTAACTCTTATCCGACAACACGCACAACACACGCGTCTAGTAGGTAAGTCTGATGGGTGAATTTGGCCCAAAATTCGGTCTGGCAAGCACCTATGGAAACACATATTCCGACTTGATATGCTCAAAGGCAATGTACGTTTCATCTGAGAAATTTTAAGATATTCGTTTATATAGTTTCGTTAATTTGTAGATGTGAATAAGAAATGACATAAAGACAACAATGTATTAATCTAGCTAAATGAAAAATATGGAGAGAGCAGGACAAAGACCGACCCCTGAACACAGCAGAGGTGGGATCAGGTGCCTAGGAGGAGTACAATGTAAGTATCGTGATTGGTCACACCCACCACGAGCTCTATACTTTATCCAGGTAAACGAGGTAATCCGTAATTAAAATCAGTATGCAATGAATGGCCTAACAATTGGTATGAAACATATCAAACGACATCCAACCTGATGACAGACTGTATTTGTAAATGCTGACTTTTAACGAGACTGTTGAAATTATTGTAACATCAACTTGTTTGGCAGTGGCCTGACTCGATTTAAGAATTGATCACACACAGAGCATGCCCTTGTTTATCGAATCAGTTGGGAGAAGTATACATGTAGTAATAGAATATAATCAAATAAATATGGCGAGTTTTTAGATGACCGTTAGCGCCTATCTGAATATAAAATGAAATAACATACTACTCTAGTTTATCGATGGACAATCAGGTCTAAATTTTGAAAATTGATATAGATACACGACAACACCTGATAGTAACAAATATAATGATACACCTTATATTTAGTGTTAGATGTTGAAGACTCTATCAGTGTTAAACATGGTAAAACTCAAACATTGTACATACCCACATATTCGCAAACAGATATACAGTACACAGCAGAGGATTAGCAACCCAAGGAGCCCGAACACAACACAAAGCGTCCACAGGAACCATTCTGGGGCTGAAAATTTCAAATGCCATGAAAATGTATCCTTTACTGAGTTCTGCAGCTAACCAAGCATCGTTTCCACGAATTATTTAAGCTACCTTAGAGCTTATACAGTACATTTATACATGTATATTTAAATGATTGCTGATACCATTCGTCCTTGCCTCATCAATTGTCATTAAACAACATTAAACAACAATTCTAAAATTCGCAATATTAGTGTTGTTCTTGGAAATTTTACACCTCTCTTGATGCTAAGATCTTGAATTCCCCTTTGAAGACCAGGTCACCTAATCCGTCTTTTCAACTGCACGGTGGCCAAAGGGTAGGTAATGTCGTTTCATAAACTTGATTGAATAACTTTAAATACCTTGGGTCATGGAGTAGCTGAGGAGAGACCGTGATTATGAAGGGGGGGGGGGGTATGAAGAAGTTTTATCACGACTTTCTCTAGTGATTTTAAAAGACACGAGAATACAATACTGGTATTAGGGCCCCCTATTCATTCCATAATATTATGCATTCCTAATGGACTATCACTCGGAATTTGCAATCCTCTCAACAATAGGTTATTGTGCTTTGGCTTGACAGACGGAATAGGAACAGTTTAATTTGACATGACTTCGGGCTGACTTCATACCTGATATATTTGGTAAAATTTACTAATCATGCAACGTCAAGGATGAAAGAAACTGGTCGAATGAATATACCTTTTAACTCGAGTTCAAAACTCAAATGATCTTTTCGTGTGACTGTTGTTTGTGATTTGTTTGACGTATGCTGTTTTCTGTGACTTCTTTTTTTATATTTTAAGACTTTTTCATTTCGCAACAAGACTAGTTTTATTATTTTCCGCTGAAACCAAACTGTCTCTAGTTCCTCTAGACTCATTTTCACCTTATAATTAAAAGATGTCGTTGTCTTAGCACAAAGAATTCAAATATTTCAACCATTTCAAGTTTGATGTTGGTGCAGCTGATCAACAAAAGTAAAGCTAGAATTCTAGAGAAAATTCAGCATTTCATTTCTATATTGTTCTATTTCTTTGTTTGTATATATTAAAGGCTATAATATTGGAATCTATAAAGTTGACTTATATTTTGATGGTCATAAAACGAAGGTAAACATTTCCATGCTTTTAGCCGGTGCTGATTCCACGGAGCCCGTAACCTGGCCGTATTTACCTTGTCGTGTGGTTTTCGTACGAAGGCGGGCGGTGGCTGTGAAATTTTCTTACAGATCCACGGGTTCCGTATCCTCTACGCATTAGTACATTGTAAATATTATAAGCCTGTCGACACGCCGTAGAATGCTGTTGCCTTCAATTAGACATTTTGATATATCGATGACGTTTTATCTATTAACAATAAAAGTTTTCATTCATATGTAGATTCAATATATCCATGTGAACTCGAAATAAAAGACACCACAGACCATTT
The DNA here is from genome assembly GCF_947568905.1 of Ostrea edulis. Lineage (NCBI taxonomy): Eukaryota > Metazoa > Mollusca > Bivalvia > Ostreida > Ostreidae > Ostrea > Ostrea edulis. The sequence goes on from NC_079170.1 coordinate 31,061,597, forward strand.
GCTTCTGCTTCATACTTAGATATTCATTGAAAGCAGATGTTAACGACCAACTAACGACTCAACTTTATGACAAACGGATGATGTCAGCTTATCAATTGTCAACTTCCTATATTTATATAGCAATATTCCATTATCACCTGCATATAGTGTTAATATCTCTCGACTGATTCGATACGCAAGAGCTTGTTCTTTATATGATCAATTTTTAAATCGAGACAGGCTACTGACAAACAAGTTGATTGTCCAGGAGTTTCAACAGTCTCGTTTAAAGTCAGCATTTCGCAAATTCTATGGTCGTTATAACGATCTACTTTGCAAATACAACCTATCATTGGGTCAAATGTTGCCTGACGTGTTTCATACCAATTTTTAGGCCGTTCTTGGTACACTGATTTTGACTACGGATAGCTCTGTTTACCTGATCAAGATATAGGGCTCACGACGGATGTGACAGGTCGACAGGGGCTGCACACTCCTCCTAGGCACCTGATCCCACCTCTGGTGTGTCCAGGGGTCTGTGTTTGTCCAATTCTCTATTTTGTATTGCTTATAGGAGTTATGAGATTGATTAATGTTCGGTTCGTTATCAATTTTTTATTGCACGATCCCCGTACGGTCAATTTGCGGAAGACGTGAGCTGATGAGACAGCAAACGCACGATTTGTGAAGGATATTGAGGGCCAAGACTCGTACAGCCCCTGCATGGGAACAGTGTCGTCTCTTAACGATGTCCGTGGGAGACTTGTGAAGATTACATGGAGAAACAGTAGACGATATTTGACGGTTGATTATAGCCGAGAAATGGACTTTATTTCCAGTTCACCATGACGATGCGAGAGGTAAGACCTTGACATAGTTGCTTCTAAACGGTAGGGGGTTTAATAATCATATTATATCGAACTTTTCGCCGAAATTTTCAAGCGATGCAGCTGGTAAAACAGAAAACCAAGATTGCGGCGTTATATACCTTGTGAATGTTATGTTTACAGAAAGACATTTTTTATCATAGATATTTAAAACGTCGAGTGCCTGTGCTTTATTAGTATAGTTTGGAGTTATAAAAGAATTAAAAGCGTAAGCCCGTAGCCTGTGCACATGTCGAACAATGTATCGCACGATCTCCTCGCAGTCATTTCGCAGAAGTGCGCAAGTTTGGCAGCAAACGCACCGAGTTTTAAGACATTTGGGTAATTGTTCATTTGTTTGTTTTATGTTTCTTTTAAGAATTTTTAAGTCATATAGAGACGTCACAAGATGTAGATGAAGTACCATAAATTTATATCTATGTGTAGTACTCAGGGCTGTATTAGCGAGCGTTCTATAACGTGCAGACGCCAGACGTAACACGTGACCTTCGTTTTTATCCGAAAGACATGTGACTTTCCATAATAAATGGTGAACTTTTGGCGAAGGAGCAAACACTACCTATGTTTACTTTTCAGATTTGATGCGGCTATGGCAAACGCAAGCCCAAGCGAGCGACTTTCGGTCACGAGGCAAACGATCTACCATCTAGCTACCCGATCGGCCAGACATTTCGTCCAACGAAATTGATCGTACGGTAGGTTATTACGTGTATAAGGGGTGGATCTGTAGGTTCCTGGTCTATCCCAATATTTTCTTAAAGTACTGCAGTTACGGTATTTACAGAATCAATATTTTACTACTACTGAAATACATATACATGTAGGTATATTGGAAATTGACTCCATGAGCATTGTCAGCAAAATTGTATAAATGTACCATCGGATTAAGCAAGACTTTAAAAGTATAATGAACTTTAAAGGTTTTACTTGCAGTGTTGTTGATTTGGGAATGGACATCAGAACTCGAATAACTTTGTCTGAAACAGGTCGGGATCGGGGCATCCCATGATTCATCCACACAGCGTAGGGTATTGGTTCCTTGAAGACTAAAACCCGAAAAACAGGAAATTACTATAGTTCTTCCGGCATTTGAAGACAATGCTATCCCTCCAGCTATATTTGGCGTTTTACAGTTGGATATCATAATAGTATCACCATTCCTTTTATGACTTTCGTATCTTGTATTTCCATATGCTGGTGAAGTAGAAGATAGGAAACTTGGAGAACTCGTTATTGAGAGAAAATCCGTATTTGTTGCAGGTTTAGTTCCCCCTATAGTAGTGGATATATGCACAAAAGAGTTAGCTTCCTCTGTAGTAATGGATGTCTGCACAGAAGAGTTAGTTGCCCCTTGAGTAGTGGATGTCTGCACCGAAGAGTTAGTTTCTTCTGTAGTAGTGGATGTCTGCACAGGAGTTAGATTTGCCATTACAAAGAAAATCATCATCAAAAACAGTGGAGTTGTGAGACTGGTTGCTGAAATCCTTCCTGTCCTCCAAGTTCTAAAAGACGTTTCTGTAATGTGTCGTTCATAATGTTTCGTCTCTTCTGACCTGAATATGGCCGTATTCATATCTTGGATGTTGGATTTGATATCGGATGAATGTCAACTAAATGTCAATGATGACTGATTCAATAGTTGCTGACACTAGTATTAGCTGTAAAGTTTTCTCATCAAATCATTAAGATTAGATGTATTATTTTCTGTTTTGATCTGTAAGACAAATAAAAAATATTTGCAAATCATTTAAACTACATCACATTGATCGTCGTATTGTAATTTTCAATAATATACAGTAAATAAGGGGGTGTTCCTAAATCGCTATTTATTGTAGACTAATGTCTCAGGTAAACACCTCTGACATGTCATTTGTTATTCAGGTATCAATGAATATAAAACATCCTTTAAATTATAACAAGATTTGTTTTGTATTTGCTCATGTTTTTGCGATTTTATAAATTGAACAGCATACATTGCTCCGGTATTAAAGTTGTTTCAAACAACAGAGTAGTTCCGAAATGTACGTCCCTCTAAGGATTTTAAAAGTATTTATCACATGAAAATATTTTGATAAAATTGGGTGAAGAACAATAGAATAGATAAATGAGAAATCACTTGATACACTCTTACAGCATTCCATTGTAGTGAGGAAGAATGCATTATTGTTGTGAGGAAGAATTTATTATTGAAATGGGGAAGAATTCATTATTGTAATGGGGAAGAACTCGTTGCTGTAATGGGGAACAACTCATTATTGTAATGGGGAAAATCCCATTATTGTAATGAAGAAGAACTCATTATTATAATGAGAAAGAATTCATTTTTTTAATGGGAGATAATTCATTATTGTAATTTGGAAGAAGTTATTATTGTAATGGGGAAAATTTCATTATTTTAATGGGAAAGAATTCATTATTGTAATGGGGAAGAATTCATTATTGTAATGGGGAAGAATTCATTATTGTAATGAAGAAGAACTCACTATTATGATAGGGAAGAATTCATTATTGTAATGGGGAAGAATTCATTATTGTAAAGGGAAGAACTCATTATTGTAAAGGGGGAGAATTCACTATTGTAATGAAGAACTCATTATTGTAATGGGGAAGAATTCATTATTGTAATCAAGGAGAACTCATTATTGCAATGAGGAAGAATCCATTATTGTAATGAAAAAGAATTATTATTGCAATGAAAAATCGTAATTGGACCATTTTCTTCGTTGGTGATTTCTGAAAATAGGACAACTATGGCTTCTGTGTGTATTCTTACAAGATCATTGTCAATTTAGTTAAGTTAATTAAGTTAATTTGATTTAGTAATTTAATAATTTCCTACAAAATAATTCAGTCCTAATTTATCAAGAACGTTTGTTTGCTGAATTTCCGTCGATTTTTTCATACTCATATTGAATCGGAAGTACAGCAAATGTAAAATTCATAGGCGTAGCAGTATGGTTTTTTATCGTACCTACATCTGTCACATTAAGGAACCTCGGTTTTTTAAGATCTCATCCGATAGACCTGCGGCACTCACACCTTCATCCCGAGCGTTTGACAAAGGTACTGTCACTAACTATGATATATAGTTTTACGTCATAGGTCAAACTCGGTCAAGGCATTAAGCACACTCGAACCCTCGACCTCCAGGATACGAAACGGATTATCCAACCATGTCCGGAGATAGAAAGGCCTTGGAAACAAATACGTAGATATACATGTTATGGTACAGGGGTTTCTATTCTAAAATTACTCCAGATTTTAACATTTTGTAAAACAAAAAATAGATGTTCTCTTACTGACGACATCAACCATTTTTAAAGTGTCAACTACTTGCCACTTCACTGTTCTTATGGATGGCATGAGCAGAACATACTGCGGAATGTCAATTTAATATTGCATATTGTCCTTAGTCAATTCATTATTCTATATTGTCCGAAGACTTCAATTCATTATTCTATATTGTCCGAATTCAATTCATTATTCTATATTGTCCGAATTCAATTCATTATTTCATATTATCCGAATTCAATTCATTATTCTATATTGTCCGAATTCAATTCATTATTCTATATTGTCCGAAGACTTCAATTCATTATTCTATATTGTCCGAATTCAATTCATTATTCTATATTGTCCGAATTCAATTCATTATTTCATATTATCCGAATTCAATTCATTAATCTATATTGTCCGAATTCAATTCATTATTCTATATTGTCCGAATTCAATTCATTATTTCATATTATCCGAATTCAATGCATTATTCTATATTGTCCGAATTCAATTCATTATTCTATATTGTCCGAATTCAATTCATTATTTCATATTATCCGAATTCAATTCATTATTCTATATTGTCCGAAGACTTCAATTCATTATTCTATATTGTCCGAATTCAATTCATTATTCTATATTGTCCGAATTCAATTCATTATTTCATATTATCCGAATTCAATTCATTATTCTAAATTGTCCGAATTCAATTCATTATTATGTATTGTCTGAATTCAATTCATTATTCTATTTGGTCCGAATTCAAGTCACTTTCAAAAATTTTGAAAGACCATAGTTTATACATATTCTCTGTATCTTGCATATGATCCTTATAAAACTTAACCTTATTTCTATACGGTAATGTTTATAAATGTCTAATTTAATTCAAGATTTGGAAATATCATGGCAGCCTATCTGGGCCCCGGAAAACGCAAAACGGTAAGCTTTCATTGACTAAATCTACGTACTAGAATATAAAGAAGCTTGTCTAGTAGAGTTTTTTGTACCTATAGTTTGTTGTTGATATATACTGTTCTTTGGCGTACATAACATTAAAAACAACCCGCTATTTCTCAAGTTTTGTCAAATATATTATACCCTGTAGTTAGATGTTAATTCATGTCAACTTTCTTTCAGGAAATACAGAGTGTACCCAAGTAGCTTTTGGACCAAAATTCCAGCGTTTCGTCAAGTCTGTGCTATGCGTTTTCTAGAAAAGCAACTACGTGAAAAACAACCATATCGTGTCATAATACTGAAGATGACAAAAACTCCACAATTTTATGATGCTATACTTCCAATTCTACGCCATTTTGATCAAATTGAGAATAACAGCTGTATTGCCTCAGTATTGGTTCTAAAGATCCACCTAATTTTGAAGCTACAGCATTGATATTGCATTTGATGGGCGAGTAAACCCCTTATCTGTAATCTCTTTATTGAAAGAAATAAAATTTTATTTGAACACTTATAATCATTAAAATATCTAGTTTTTGTTTGATACTTCGGATTCTGAAATCAGTATTTAAAAAAAAAACTAAAACTTGTAATAAATTCATTCTTTCATTACAAACCAAATGTTTCTTACCTTATGGAGTCTTTGAAATTGAAATATTGTCAAATCAGGTGTATGATGTTGAATATAAAAGGTCTTATCGCTAAAATAATCCCAAGTGACAGAGTTATGTACAGCTTTAGAGATATCAGTCGAACCTGTCCTTAATGATAGACAGAACAAAAATTATTGTCAATGAAATTTCTTTATGATTGGTAAAATTGTAGTAAAAGGAAAACTCAATCCAAACATGTCCTAATCATATGAGAGTTTTTGGCTTTAAGGGGAGTTATAGGCATGGGAAAATAGTAAATGAAATATATTTGGCATTACATCATAATCCTATTAATCTTTCTCTGGATTTAATTTCTGTCTGAAATTCACACAGATTATAGAGGTGGATATCCCTTCAATAATTGTACAGTATTTTCCCCAATTTAGTGGTTTAGACACAAATATAATCAACAACATTACCTCACTATTGTTGCATGCTTTATAAAAGATATTGTCTGAACTTTTATGTTATGGGAATAAAATGGCGATATCTAGCTTTGTGTTTTCGCCTCCTATAACTGCATTTTATCATCATGCATAATTAAACGATCCCTTCAAAGTTTATCAATATCTACCAATTCAAAAGTTCGAAGGACAGTTCGCAGATATATTCCATAAAAATTATAGTAATTTTTCCAAAATAATATTGCCTTAAATCAAAGTATTTCTTAAAGTTTAACACCATTTTTTCTTTCTTATTTAAAATTAATACTTCTGAGCTTTTCAAATATCCATGTACGTCTGTAAAGTATATTTAGTTTGACCAAAATACCATTTTCAAGACATCATTACATAACCATCATGATACAATTTAAGAAGCTAAGGGAGATATGCGTTTGTTGATATTAAGGATCAACTCTGGTTTATGTAACATGTTATTTATGATATAAATCACTGTTCGTTATACCCACTTTTTCATAAAGAAGCATAGAAAATTCAGTGAGGGCACAAAGGATCGACTACCTTAAATCTACAAGATAAACATGAATTAATGTCAAATCGTAAAAGACCTCATGCTAGATCTAATATAGAATCGTACTTTTGTAGATCACGACCCTATTGCGGTTCACACCATACAGCTAGACCTACAGCGAGGAACAAGCACTTTACATATGTCTAAAATATTTCTTAAAACAAGAATAAAAACAAGTTATAAACTATTGATGCCCCTGTATGGCAGAACATTCATTCTAGTACCAACTGAAAGGTCTTTTCATAAGAAGTACACATGTGGAATACGAAATCTATATCACAAAATATTCAAAAGTTATGGCCAAGGTTAATGTTTTTCAAAAATAGGTCAAACTCTACGGTCAAAGTCATGAGGTAGAATAAAGTGGTGCAAAACGAAAGGTATGACCACAATTGATACACATGTATATTTAATTGCTGTGATGAAATTTAGAAATTCATTTCAAAATTAAGGATTATCTCCCGCATGCATACATGTAGCTCTTATCATTAGACGAATTTGACTCCACTTTTTGGCACTCTGTTTTACTCTAAAATAACTCTAGCAAGTTTATCGTTATTTCGGATTTCAAACATTTCGGTTAAGCATCACTGAAGCGACATTATTTGTCGAAATGCGTATCTAGTGCATCAAAATTGGTACCGTATAAGTTTTACATGTGAAATATAAAAGCCTAACTGTTCAAAAGCTATAACCAAGGTCAAAGTTTCTGCGGAGAGACAAACAGATGAACAAACAGATGGACAAACAAAAAACCATCTGCCCCCGAATCTCCCACCACGGGGGCTTGAAAAGTTTGCTTTTAACTATATGTCTACCATCATCATGTGCTGCTTATCAGTCAATTCAATTAAGCTGTAAAATTATGTCTTTGTTGTGTCATCGGGTGATGGAGGCGGCAAGCATTGCAGTGTTAACTGATTATGCATTTTATTTTGGATGAAACAACATAGACAGACATTTTATTGTTTATATTTATATTTTCATGTGCAAACTAGATTTGAGTACTAAGATATCATATTGTTTACCCATTCGGTACGTTAAACGGAACAGTCAATGCACCCTTGATGACGCTCCATATTTGATAATGATTACACAGACAGGTGGTACTAAAAATTGGATCGAGCTAGTTTGCATCAAACATGTACTCATTGTCTATAATGAAAGCAATGTCAATTTCAAAAGAAATCTAAGATAAAAGATTCAATGAATGCAAATATATAACAGTAAGATTTCGATGCTGTAATATTACGGCTAGATCAAATTTACTGAGAAATCACGAGTTAGCATTACAATGAGTCATATTAGCCAATTTTTCACCTCACGGCGGGATGTTATCCTATTTTTAGTTATATACTAACACTATCAATTTCCGAGACATCTCCTTGCAATATAATTTAGAATCATTCGCAATGTACTTGTACAATGTTGAAATATGATATGGATTTTGAACTCAATCAAAAAAAAGTTGAAAATAATAATGATAAAAGCCATTCCATCCGTGAATCCGAGCAATGTGAATACGAGTCAACTTCAATGTAATTGTAGGTTTCACATTGTGATGTCAATTTTGATGTGATTGTAGTTTTCACATTGTGATCTCATGTTGATGGTACCGTTCCCTCCAACACAAGCCATATTTTCAAATTATTCGTAGCAAAATCACGCCACAATGATATTCTACGATATCCTTGGTAATAATTTTTAATTATGACCTACGACCTTGAAATCGTACTCATTCAATCGGTTGGAATCACTGGCAGCACACAATGAGGACTGCTAGCCAACATATTATGAGAGAAAACTCGAGGACACTTGTAGTTTTACAAATACAAATTACAAACATTGACTTTTGCATAATGGTATATTTTATAAAAAAAAATATTACGTAGATGCGCGTTGTGTCATTTTCACAACATATCAAATTACAGTATTTGGGTAAATTGATTTCGCCTGTTTGATATAAAATCGTGATATTAGAAATGTCAATCGAATCGATCCATCGTTCAAAGTTGGTTAAAATGACCCATTATTAGCCCGGACAGGTGTTACAACACATAGTCCCACCATTGTATCTAGCTTGTATTTACATATTACATTGAAAATTGTAAGCTTTCACTGACGAAACTATCAGTAAAGATCTATACAGACTGGCGGATCTAGTGCGCTTTGTAAGTGTAGTGTATATTTTCATTTTAGAAAAATGCTAATGATATCAAAGGAATGTTGATAGAAAAGTTAATGTAACGAACAGTGATCAATCTCATAAATCCTATAACCAATTTGAAATCGAGAACAGGGCGCACACGGACTCCTGGAAACACACGAAGTGGAATAAGGTGATTTGATGGAGACCTGCGGTACCCGCCAAGAGTAAAGAGAGTAATTGATGATTTAAATTATAGATATAAGAATTATCTTTAACATTCATTACTATATTCATGGTATTTTAAATTGATATAGCGCTTTATCTGATTAACACAATTACCCTAAAGTGCTTTATATGTAAAACAAACTAAAACGAAAGAACAATAAATGTATAAAGAAAAAAAGACATAAAATAATATTGAACTGAAGTAGCTAAGAATAGGCTAAACAATATAATGGTTTTGTTTTAAAATGAAAAACAAATTAAAACCGAAGAACAGTAAATGACAAAAGAAAAAAGTCATAAAATAATATCAAACATTGATGACATGTGATGTTTATCTCCACTATCCAAATTCTTTTTAACGTGTTGTGGATCTTTCGAGTTCAAGGTCAAGATCTCTCAAGAGACATCCCATTGTCTTTATCTCATTACGAATCGAAGGTGGCTGTTTGTTTACAATGACTGTCTGAAAACTCGTGAATGTTTAGTAGTTACGCAGTGTCAGAAATTCGTGCAGACCTTGGGACACTCTCTTCCTATGGAATGCAGGTCCAGGTTCAAATTGACAGAGACCGGTAGGCTATGAGACCGCGTTAATAAACACAGATTTATCAATAAATCATGTAACTGATTAAATGTTAATAGTTGTTAGAAAAGCAGCATATAACAGGCCACAGACCCGACTTCTGACATGTTGCTGCTAGTGTTCCTTAAAGGAGAAAATTTGATGTATTGACATCGATATTGCATAAATCCATTGAAAAGATATGTATTTTAATACCGTTGTACATTTGTTCGCTTTAGTTGCACTTTTTGTAGCTATTTACATAACCTGAGAGAGTATGTGACATTTGGTAAAAGGTTAGAAGTACACAATCTAAGACACTCAATAAACTAAAAGACTGACAAGCGTTAAAATCCTTCCGATATTGATATAGTAACCGATGTTATCTCTAGTTGCAAAGGTTCAATTTAATAAAGCTTTCAAAGACTAGAATCACGATACTAAAATCAAATTTTAAAAAGATAAATTTTCTAAAACCGTTTAAAATTGAGCTGTCAGGTTAAAGTCGATCCTACATAAACTCTGTATTTAAATAATGTAGTTTGCAGTGACTTTCAAATTTAAACATTAATAAACATTGCTGGGGAATGAGTGCATATAAATATAATATGACTCTTCTATGGAAGATTTCCTGTGCAATCCGATCTGAAACGTTAAACCATGTGACCTCGTCTCAAATATTTATCTTAACTAATGTGATCTCTTGTCCGACTTGAAAGCATTTCTAAATTTCTGCGTAAATATCTTAACCCGATCGCAACCCCATCTTATCCCGGATAATCTGGATTTTTAAAAAAAGACATCAACAGTCATAACCTCATAAAATAAAAATGCGAATGTACTCTTCATTATGATAATTACATATCTTGAAATTTAAACCTCTAATGAATATATCTAACATATATAGTTCGTCCCAGCCTTGAGTTTGGCTTTTATACACTGTATTTTACACGTATGCTGATTCGTCATATTACTCTCTAAGCAAAATTTATTCTGTATTTTTCATGGCAAGGAGTCAGAAATGTGAAACGGTTAACAGACAAATGATAAAGCACACTTAATCTTTTAGCACAGGGGAGCTGGATTGTTTTAAATAATTTTCTAATGAATTAATTTGGTAATTCACTGAAGAGACATTTTTTGTCGAAATGCGCATCTGGTGCATCAAAATTGGTACCGTATAAGTTTTACATTATGACCCCTGGGTCGAGGCCTCTGCTGGTGGACTGTTAGTCCCCGAGGGTATCTACAGCCCAGTAGCTAAATACTTCGTTACTAGCTTAAAAATTCGGATGTATATTTAATTGCTGTTACACAATTTAGAAATTCATTTCAAAATTAAGGATTATCTCCCTCACGCATAGCTCTTATCCTTAGACGAATTTGACTCCAATTTTTGGGCACACATTTTTTCCCTAAATAGCTCTAAAACTTCATTGTTATTTTGGATTTCAAACATTTCGGTTGAGCATCACTGAAGAGACATTATTTGTCGAAATGCGCATCTGGTCCATCAACATTGGTACCGTATAAGTTTTACATATATAGAAAAGAAAGAAAATGTGTTTAATTACCAAATCTGAAAAATAATACATCATGTCTCGTTTTCTTTAACTTGGTCTTCTCTCTGATCCTTTTTACAGTTTTCTTGCAGGTATTAGTGATGTTATTAAAATTCCTTCTTTATACCGATACACATTTCATTTGCAACACCTTCAGTATAGCATTAGGTAAACATGATTAATAATATCATACGGAAGTACAACTAATTACAACGATTCAGTTTGTCAATACAACCTATCATTGGGTCAAATGCTGTCTGATTTGTTTCATACCGATTGTTAGGCCGTTCTTGGCACATTGATTTTGACTGTGGGTAACTCCGTTTACCTGATCACGGTGGTTTTGACTGGTCGACAAGAGCCGCTTAATCCTCCAACTCTTTATTTTGTATAGCTTATAGGAGTTATAAGATTGGTAATTGTTTGTTATTTTCGCCTTTCATTCATCGTGTGGGTTTGGGTTTTTTCTAATGGAGACACTTAATGTATTTTTGTTTAACCAAGGGTCATGCCAAGGTCTGAGAACCGACATGTGTTCAAACAGATGTGATATATTTGCACCCTAGATATCGATAGATACAGCGGCCATAGTAGGATTACTCCCATCTATATAAAGAATTCAATAATAATGCTTCAATTGTTGTGACATAATGCTTATATCCTGTACAGATCCCGTCCTACTTATAATGTCCAACTGGTTTTTTTCTGAATCATATCATTGTTTTCTTATTAAGTCAACGATGCTCCTTTAAATCACATAATTTGAGAAAAACTATACAACGGAGGAAACGATCGAACATCGCTGATGTTTAGTAACATTAATTTAGTATTCGTGAATTGAAATTGTTTAAGATAAAGACAGAATAATCGCAAGAATTTTGATAAAGGTAGACAGTTTACTTCATCAATAGAGAGTTTTACTTTGGAATTTTGATATTTTTAGGTAAGTAGTCGTGAATTGAAAGCATTCTCAGAGAAGATAGAACAATCTGTACGCAGTTGAAACCACATATACATGTAGTTTACCATCTCAATACAGTTTTTACTTTGGATTTTTTATATTCGTTTAGGTTAGCCAAATATCTCTTTGCATTGGAATCTTTCGAAATGAACACCACTGTTGCATATGAGAATGCCTTGCAGAAAGATTTCGAACCCTCTCGCCACTACCTTAACGACAATAGATCCAATACAATTGGATATTTCAATGTATTTTCAAACTTTACTATAAACACTTCCACATCCGGGAACGGAACTCGGGCAGTCGGTGGTAAATTCGACAATATTCCTTTCCTGCTTTTCACTTTGGATAATTTTCAATCAGAGTACTCTAAAACCATAGCAGTGATCATTCTGGTTATTGGAAGCCTAGGTCTGGTAGGCAACCTTTGCACTATTCTCAAGATATGGAATGATAAAAAGTTCCACACACCGACATTTGCTGTCATCGGATGTCTGGCGCTTGCTGATTTTCTTTCCATTGTTCGAACTTATGCTACTAAGTTTACCACTTTACGACATTTTGGAAAAGGTGCGCAGAGTTTAATAGGGTTTTTCATTGCGTATGAAATGACTTTTTTCAGTTCCATTGGACACATGGTGTTACTCTCTGTGGTCAGATACTTGATAATCGTTCATCCCCTACAGAGTAGAAGTCACCTGACCACATTAGTAGTCATCTTATGGTCTGTTACAGTGTGGATACTAAGTTTGATATTGTCATTATTTGGAGCATTATATATAGATATTTTAATTTCTAGTCAGATAGAAAACATGGTACAAATTTATAATTGGAGTTTGAATCTCCTTTATTTAATCCAAGCTCTTTTTACTTTTTGTACAATAATAATTTTACATTGTTTGAAATTGAAATCTCTGCAATCGTCACGAGTCCGTACAAAAACTACAAAGAAAATGAATTTAATCATCGCTCTAATTCTCGGTGTGTTTCTCACTTTTCAATTTTTTATTACCGTGTTGGGTGTTATAAGATTACTAAGTTCTTATAGAATATTTAGTTCTCATGTCCCAATATTGGAGATAGCAAGACATTTGGAAGATGTAGCAATTTTATTACAAATTATACATTTTTCTTGTAATCCGTATATATACTTTTTAATTTCCTGTTGCGTTAGAACTAAATGATTATATGCATACATAATATTTTGTTGCGTTCAGGGGTTTTTTCATATCGAATATTGATAATTTTGTTACCAGAATATATTAGCTACGAGTTTCCAATTGGTCAAATTTTAAAACTTAACGTTCGGAAAAAAGTAATGGGGTCAAAACGATGTGTATATAGCAGTGAATTACATTTCTGGAATTCAGTGTAACTGGAAATTGTCACTATTTTCAAACATGTACATGTGAGCAATAATTAGCGAATATATCATAACATCATGTTACATTAGAATCAGTGTCTTTAATTCCGATCATTTGATGTGGCTTCTTTTGTCATTTGAAAATGTATTAAAGCATGCTTGTAATTCCTATGAAATTTAGAATTATTTATAACTTTATTTAATACTGTCGAAAGTAATGACTGTGAAACGGGCCAACACTGGGTATGATTTGATACTGTCCATCATGGTGATTGCAATTTATACTATTTGATACTGTGAAAGGATCCTAGACTACATATGACTCGATACTGTCCATGCCGACTGCTTATAACATACTGTCCATATATAACTTTGTTTTATAGAAATAAAACAAGGCATGTATTTGTGTGTATGAATGCTACTTCACAAGTGAAAAGGGAAGAGTTTCCAAGAAAAGCATATTAGATAGGATTTTCAAGAAGACCGGATGGGAGGTAGTAAACATGTTTTTATGCAAAAAAAAAAGTTAAAACATCTTAGTTTTCTAGTGAATTAATATTTTGTTATAGAGAATACAATACATTCTTAGAGTGCAGTCTTCTCTAGTCGAACAGGTTTCCTTAAACGCAATGCAGCAAGTCAGTAGTTGACCTTAACTAAGAGCTTCTTTATTTAAGAATGAAGTCTGTTTTTATACTGACATGTTTGATAGATACGAGAAGAAATGATAAATGCATGGACCACTTCTTAATCAATAGGCTTTATAGACAGATGCACAGAGTTTTATCTGGGGAAAATAAGATAAAGTGTTCAACAAAAATTTTATGGACCTGAGCAACAAAATACCTCAGGAACCAACCCCCCCCCCCCCCCCTCCCTGACTAGAATGTACACTCCTCCGATATACTGAAGTCTTCCGACAAAAGTGTATTTAAATCCCTAGAACGATGAGCGATTCACTAATGGATCTGGAACTTAACTTTCATTAAATAATGACATGCAGAATGTTGTAACTGAAAATGGATTCGTATCTAATGTAGCTAAATGTCATGTTTTAAATAATGCTGAAATGATAATGTTTAAGTTGTGAATACGAAGCACACTGATTATCCACATAACGCAATGTGGTTATTGTTTAGGGGAGGGGGTGTCGAGAACAATCGGTTGATTGGGTTGTATATTGTTCAACGTCCCTCTTGAGAATATTTCACTCATATGGAGACGTCATCATTGCCGGTGAAGAGCTGCAAATTTTAGGCCTATGTTAGGCGCTTATGGCCTTTAAGCAGGGGGATCTTTACCGTGCCATACCTGCTGTGACATGGGACCTCGGTTTTTGAGGACCATTTCTAACCCGGATCCCCCGGGACGAGAACAATCGGAAATAGTCATAAAAATTCAAAGCATGCAATTCCATTACACTTCAGTACTAAGGTCTATAGACACAAACCTACCATGATATCTATACATGATCTGATTATTCACAATCATGAAAACATATCTTAGCGCTGAGTGTACTTTTGAGAGGCACTCACATAAATGATTAAATACTTTCGAAAACACGAATTACCATTTGAAAACACATTTCTATGCCATCTCTGGTCCAGTGGCAAGTTATCATGCCTTGCATGTGCAGCAAAAAACGGATTCTTAGAGTAATGTGTGTTGCAATAAGATAATTTCGTCATTCCCTTACCTACTTTTTCCATTGAAATAAATGTGTCGTTCTGTTTATAGAGAAAATCGAAATGAGGCAATTCTTCAAAGCAATATTTCGACAGCTAGCTCATAACCTTATTCGGTTTTTAAATTCATGTATTCTTGGTTTAAACGAAACAAAAGCGTTTTGTTTGGAATGGAACTCTTTGATTGGCATCCTTCCAAAGATGACCTTAATTTTGAACACCATTATTCTGATGGTAGATTATGGTTAAATTATTGTTATGGGTCAGAACAAGCCCTTAATAGCGCAACAAAGTTTACTATCAAAGATAATTTAGAAATCAACACAATGTATTCACAATAACAAAGTATTGACTTACGATATGTGAACATGTATTTATAATAAAAATGAAACCTCTGAAACATTCACGAGATACAATGTACGGTTATGTAAGTGTTACGTCATATTTCTATTGAGTGATACACCCAGAACAATATAGGTCATAGGTGTCAATCAAGTGCAAGAATTACACAACACCTTCCTCCTTGAATAGTTTGATTGACAATGAAAATCTAAATTCTCCAATATGCGAATACATATATACATCAATCTAAGCAACAGATAACAGAACACACTCATGATAATCTTGATAAGGCATCTGCTATAACATTGTCTTTGCCTTTTGTATGTTCTTTAATATTAACATCATACTCTTGAATATATGAAACTCCATCTTGTGAGTCTTTGATTCTTGTTTGATATTTTATGCAAAAAGGTGAGAGGATTGTGATCCGTAAACACAAGAATTGGATGCACAATAGCATTCACATAAACATCAAAATGTTGTAAAACTCACAACAAAGCAAGCCACTCTTTTTCAATGGTTGAATAATTTTGTTGTCATTTTGTAAGTTTCTTTGAAAAATATGAAACAACTCTATCTACACTGCCACTATGTTCTTGAACTAAAGCAGAACCTATTCCTGCATCACTTGCATCTACCAGTAAGTTTAAATTGCTTAGAAAAATCATGAACTGAAAGAACTGGACAATTCATGAGGACATATTTAACTTTACCAAATGATTCGTCACATTCTTTGTCCAAGAAATCGAACACTCTTTTGCTATAAGTTGGTAAGTGGGTCAACAGTTGCAGAAAAAAAATGGACAAAATTTTCCGTAAAAGCCTTTCATGTCCAAATGCATGATTCCTTTGGCTTTTAGTCAATGGCACTAGCCAGTAACCTTTTATCAGGTCAAATTGACTTACAAATTTCGCATTTCCGATGTCGTCAATACAGTCATCAATTCTTGGTATTGGATAGGAGTATGTTTTTGTGACATAATTCACTTTTGTAAGTCAGTAAATACTCGGTAGGTATCATCAGGTTTCTGTACGAGAACACAAGGTGAACTCCAATCACTTTTACATGTACTTTGTTCGATAATGTCATTGCCCAGCATCTACTGCACTTCTATTCTTAAGTTCTGCTATTCTAATGGATCTAAACGATAAGATTGCTAGGCAAAGTGCCACCCACTATAAACTCATGACAAACAGCATTGGTCCTTTTTGGAGCATCCGAGAAGATTGAAGAATAATTAGCAATAAGACGTTGAACTTGTTCTCTCTGGTGAATATTCAAATGTCCAAGTTTGGTATCCAGATTGGCAAGAATTTCGGAGTTCTTTAAACGAACACTCTGATTAAAAAGTTTTTCTCTAAGCTTTACACTAATTTCATTTTCAGTACAAATTTGTAATGTCTGAACATTTACTAAAGTTGAAACTGATTTTACAGAATTTCGGTCACATCTATCAAAATATTCTTCCAACATGTTAATGACAAACACGTTTTTCTTGTCGCCAGCCAGCTGCCCTAACTACACAGTTTACATCAACTAAGCCTGCTCCAGCCAGCTGCCCTAACTACATAATTTACATCAACTAAGCCTGCTTTTAATTTCATCAAGACCATAATACTTGTCTTGCAAAGGAGGACCAGAAACAGGCAAAAATACAAGATCTTTATCACCTGGTTTAAAAATCAGTTCCTAGCATCTTTGTCATTCCAAACTTTCAGTTTGACTCCGAAAACTTTGCAATTTTCTTGTGCCAATTTGCAAGTAATATGAAATCTCTTTTGAAATTAGATATATGCATGTAGTCTAAAATATTAAGAACACTAGTTTTAGTCAGCCATTTTTCTTTCAGCAATTTCAAAGGATCTCTAACTGCATGACCAAAAACTATTCAATAGGACTGAATCCTAGATACTCTCGAATTGCTTCTCGTGCAGCAAATAATAAAGTGAACCCATTCATCCCAATTGTATCATACTGATAACAATGTATCTTAATCATAATTTTAAGTGTGTGATAAAAACATTCAAGTACTCCCTGAGACCCGGGATAATAGGGGAAAATACTGTCTAACACCTAACTCATGTATGCCCTTTTGAAATAACATATGATTTGAACATTTATCTCACTGAATGGCCTTATGCAATTCTTCAAAACTTTAAAAAAAAAAAAAAAAAAAAAAGATAAGGGCATTGGCTTCATATTCCTAAGAGGTACAGCTTTAGGGAATGTAGTGGACATACACATGATGTTCAAGAAATACTGATTTCCTAACCTACCTTGAGGAAAAGGTCCTGCACAATTTATTAACTCTCACCTAAAAGGTTATTCAAATACTGGCATGGTATGGGGAAGTGCAAAAGAAAGGTGAAAATAGCGAACTCTGATCAATTTCATAACTCCCACAAGCAATACAAAATAAATAGTTGGGCAAACACGGACCACTGGACACACCAGAGGTGAGATCATGTGCCTAGGAGGAGTAAGCATCCCCTGTCGACCGGTCACACCCGCCGTGAGCCCTGTATCTTGATCAGGTAAACGGAGTTATCCGTAGTCAAAATCAGTATGCCACGAACAGTCTAACAATCGGTATGAAACACGTCAGACAGTATTTGACCCAATGATAGGTTGTATTGGCAAACTAGATCTTTATAACGACCATATAATTTGCGAAATACTGACTTTGCATGGGACTGTTGAAACCCTTGCACCATCAACTTGTTTGTCAGTAACCTGCCTCGATTTAAAAACTGACCATCTGAGGCATTACCAGATAAAGTATGACGCGTCGTTCACCAGACGGTGGTCCCAATAATATATTATACGAACAACATGAGTTAGGCTCACGATAAACCTATGACAGATTGTTTGTTGTTTTGAACTGTTTACGTTTGACGTTATGGGGTGGTTTTTTCATCAGTGTACAGTGACGTCACACATTATACACGGCCGCGTAGTTGTGTAGTTCCTAGGAAATCGCTACCCCTTAATGCCTAACGGAAAGGGTTTGGTTTGTGAGCAAACGAACTTTGGCGGAAGTTTGCGATTTTCCCCCTAGGCAGACAGCTCTACGTCATAGCGCTTCTATCCCACTATTACATCATAGAGCTCCCGAGTTCAGCTGAACCGCCAGTGTAGGCGCCTTACACGATTAGCATTACTTATGTTTGTATCTGACTGTCTACCAATACATATTGCGTTGATCAATGTCATAGACGGCGAGACGAAGCTTGACATCGATCAACCCAATATTTATCCGTGAACAACCAGTTACAAACCTAATAAGTGATCTATTTTCTCGAGGCTCGCGCCGGTAAGTGAGAAAGTTTCCCAGTTAAATTTCGGAAGGTCGGTGGTCTCTTCCCAGGAACATTGTATCTGGGTTCTCTCTTCCACCAATAAAAACTGGGCGCCACTATATAACTGAATAATTGTTGGGTGTGGCGGAAAACATCAATCAATCAATCGATGACCATTATGTGATCAGAAGTCAACAAATACACAAGAACTAACAATAACGATATTGAATGTTAACAATAAATGATAAAACAACAATATTGAATTTAACGTATATTGCATTATTTAATACTGTTAACGACCCCTTTTCCAGTATTTTATGTCTACAAGCAGTTATTAATATTGAAATTTTAACATTTCATCTAGTGGTAACCGAACAATGGCAAGTATCATGGCAGTGTCCGATATAAAGAATGGTGACCCCCTCCCCATTCTGCAGATGAAAACAACCTCAAATTGAAACTGTAATCATGTGTTAACGTTTACTACCAGTACACGAATACTATTATACGATATCAAATTTTCTGTTGATGGGAGATGACTCCATCAAATTAATATTCAACGCGATCCATCGTTAAGCTACGTTTCGTAATCCATGGTTATCATAATTTAAGAGTCAGTGTTCCAACATTTTGTCGAATATCAGATTATGTACAGTCGTTTTTACCGTCAAGTATTCTTTAAAAATCCGTGCAGCATCTTTGTTCACTTTCTGTAGGGACCAGGGTTAGAATAGGTCCTCATTACCTCATGCTTGTCGTAAGAGCCGACTTAATGGGATGGTATTTCGGATGAGACCGCAAAAAACGAGGTCCCGTGTCACAGCAGGTGTGACACTTGTAATAAAGATTCCTCCCTGCACAAAGGCCGTAAGCGCCGAGCTTGGGTCTAAATTTTGCAGCCCTTTATCAACAATGGTGACGTCTCCATATGAGTGAAAGATTCTCGAGAGGGACGTTACACAATATTCATTCAATCTGTATTTAGTTTTAAGTGACGCAAACACTAACATATCTGACGTCACACAAAGGGCCGCTACTCTAATTTAAAACTTTAATTTTCCGTTACAGTAGACGAGGTTCTCGACAGTGACCTGTATCATTCACAAGATGAATGAGTTTGATTCGGTTATGATTCCGTCATACTGCCGACTATAAGATATATTGGCCAAACGTAGTGACTGTACGGCAATCACGTGGTACAATTAAACCAATGAAAAAGCGGTATTTTAGTCCGAAGAAAATAAAATATGTTTTACGTTGTGATCGTTGATATGAGCGAAGATCAATATCATCTTGCAACAGACATTTTATACGTCATTTAACGCCAGAAATAATATGTTGATGGTGCTACCGTTTGAGCGAGCGCAGCAACACGTATGCATTTTGTAATGTTTATGCATTGATCGTGTTCAATTTAAACTATATATTTTTGCCAAATACTCAGTATACATGAATGAAATTAGGCAGCAGAAATACCGCTATATTAGTTTTCTCACAGGGTTTCATATTAAATCATTAAAACATATTATACATGAATTGCTTAATCGTTGACGATCGAAATGTATGCTCTCGACTGCCTCTACTTTCCTTATCCATACTCTCAATCTTTCCAGTTACTAATTCTATGCTAAAAATGCCCAAGTCTTGTTGCAAACCTTTCAAGTTTGTAGAACCGTGTGAACAGCACTGCCTCTCAACATAAAACGCATTTCAATATAATGATAATTTCAAATAAATCGATAAATTCAACACTATTGTACATATATGCGCGGACCCCCCCCCCCCCCTTCCCCATGTGCACCTATCTAATTTTTTAAAAGTGAAATTCATATAACAAATCCCCTTGCAGCAATGTCATGTTTCAGAAGAGAAACTTAGAACAATATTTATGATACTGTATATAATCCCAGTTGTAACACAATGATGAAATATTTCAGCATTCGCATATTAATTATTAAATAAATTGCAACATATCTGAGCCCCTCCCCACTGCTGTTGTAAGGATGCATTAATGGGGGGTCATCATGTAAAGATTGTCTAGAATTTAAAAAAAATGATGGTACTTTACAAACTATCTATATGTTTTCTCTACGGGGTTGGCAATTAAGTATATCAAAGTGACGACGACATTTTTCCGGAAGCATTATGGGTAGTCCCCATCATTTTTCAGCTGATGAAGAGAAATCACGTGACTCAATTGTGTGATAATTGGAGCCAGCTCATGGCTTCGCTACCGAGCTTCGCTAGCTATTATTGTTTAATGTGACATTTTGAAAAGGCATATTTTAAAAGACAAAATATTTGATATGACATTAAGTTATGTTGTATCATTGATTCAATGCTTTAATCGGCACATTTTAAAGTAACATTAAAATCCTTAACTTTAATAAAAGTTTAGGGGTTAGATTAGGTACCGGTCATTTATTAGGGAGTTGGGACCGGTGTAAAATGCAATCAGACACACATTGATACGACAATCTTTATTTCTACATATAGCATAATATATTTTGTATACGGGAGAGGTTGTCTAAGTTGCTAGAACTTGTAACCAACCCCTTTGTATATTTATACAATAAAATATGTTCAAATGAAATCATTGATTTGGCTTACATACTGATAGGACTTCAATTTTTTAATTTTTTTTTTATTTTCAACACTGATAGGACAGCAATATTTTTGTTGCAAATATATCAATGAAAAAAAGTTCTTAAAAATATTTCAAACTTTTAATTCAAATCCTAGAACTTCTCTATCTTACAGACAATAATACTGAATCGTATGCATTATTTTGGTGGTGTGGGATAGTAACCTTAGCGGGTACGGAATTCGAAGCGTGTTTTACTAGATAAGTTGACATGTTTAGCTTGGGTACAGTTATAGAGATAAAACTTGTCTTATATTAACATACGACGGAACACATTGATGTTCTCGCTTACTGATATCCGTCCCCTAGTTCGTGCTAGAAATACATGTAGGTGAGCACCTCAGCAACATTCGGGAACCACACGTAGGAATGTAAACTCGATCGATATTAGGTGAAACTTTCAATTATTCTACCACTCTATGTGATATAACTAATTAATACGCGTGGTTTCTGCACATAACGCTGTAGCAGATACGACATGTACTTCCATGATTTCCGAAATTCCACGTCAAATAAACGGCGAAAACTTCACGTTCAGTGTGTGCCACTCGGGGATGCAGCTCTCAGTGGAGGTAGGGAGCCATGCACTAATCATTGTGATGAATTTAGAAACATGTCATTTGGATTTGAGATTAATATCAAACCATCCTTGCACTGATAACGAATATATTGCAGTTGTCGCTTGTAAATAAATGCAGTCGGTACATTAACATTTCTGATCAGAGATTCGATACTTATTTGATATGTTTTGTATCATCAAGATATTCTAAATCGTAATTCAAAATTGATGTCACCTCCGAAATTAAAGGAAATTGTTTTGGGGCTACACTAAATGTATCGTTGTCAAGGATGTTAAAATATTAAATACGTATAAATGAAAATATCAAGTTGCAAACTTTACTGATTGAAATTGACTTTGTTCTTTGTGATATTTAGGCTTGAAATTTAATTTATATTGTCAGTTCAATTATATTTTATTTCAACTACAGGGTATCAGATGGCATGAAGAAAAGGTAAACTTTGATTACACCTACCTAAAAGAAAGTTACAACATACAAGTACACCAACATAAAAATAATAAAAGGCTACATTATGTACACTGTAATACGACCAACCTATGACAGCAACAAAAAGCGATTAGGCACTCGTTTTAATACAACTGGAAAAAAAAACACAGAGTGTTTACACCAAACTGCAGTCACCATGTACATGGAATACATATTTTTTGATAAAGAATGGGGAGGCTGTGTTTAAGTTCCAAATTGCAATGGAGGAACTCAGATTAATAATACTAGTGTACTCACTGTTTTTGGAGACGGTTAAATTTTACCCTTTAGACAAGAGGACCACGGGCCTTAACGATCACCTGAATACCATAGTCCTTACATAGACCACGCATTTTGTTTTTCCTAACAGATGCCTGAAAGTAAAGAAGGGAGATTTTCTATTTACGATTTGATACATTTTCACTAGAGAGCCATATCAGCCCCACCCTAGGGCCTAAACCCCTAACTCGATGGCCATGGTTTTCACAATTTAGGTAGAGATCTTCGTGGGCATCATAACCATGCATTTAGGTTTTCTCAAACATGTCTGAGAGTAGAGAAGAATATTTTCTAAGATTCAACATGGCTTTACTAATTGGCCACATTTGCCATGCTACCTAGAGACTGAAGCCCTGACCAAGGGGCCGTGAATTTCACCATTTTGGTAAAGGGCTTCATGGACATCATAATTATGCATTTGGATTTTCAAACATGTGTGGGAGTAGATCTTTTTAATTTGGCATTTTGTTGCAGTTTTCGCCTATGCACACATGAGACCGTGGGGAGGGGAGGGGGGGGGGGGGCAAGATAATGAATTTCACAATTTGCATTCCTCTTATTCCAAAAAAGATTTGCACCAAAATGGTAACAATTGGCACTATAGTTTTCAAAAACCGCTAGCGGACGACGGACGAAGACCAACGACAATAAGCCACCTGAGTGACTCTGATGGGTGACTTAAAAATAGTAGCGAGATGTGGTACAGACCAAACTTTTCAATTCTAAATTTTTGTATTTTAAGGGTGGCCCAATAGGGGTCGGCCAAACAAAAGAAGACACAATATCAATGGGTTCAACAATTTCATATTTTAAAAACATACAGTCAATTTCATATTGAAACCATTCCTTCTTCTTTCATTTTATTAAAGACAAATAACTTCATAAACTGAACGTGATTGTCCGTGTTTTCCCCCTGTTTTGATTTTACAAAATGCTGAACTCGCCATGGAGCAATGCATATACATGTAGTCCATTCCACCCGTTTTTCATTCTGTGTTTTAGCAACACCTGTAGGAATTACTTCCTGATATGATGGATTGCTGGCCTTCACGTTCATAGTGGTAAACATGTAAGTTCAATCTCGTGAATTCATTTCTTGCGAATTGCTGATTATTGAACATTGACAGAATGTGGGAAGAGGCAGAGAAAAGAATGGATTTAAACCCTTAGTTCATCGGGTATCGATTTTTCCTACTTTCGTTTTGAATCATGGTAAATATGTATATGTACCAGCAAAACTCTTTATAATTTGTGCATAAGACACTCACCTACAAGTATACAGGTATTAATTTACTGTTGGATACTGTGCATATAATATGTATACGGTGTGACCGTTGGACCGAGCGAAGCATGTACGTAACTCCGTGTCCCGAATGGTAATCATAATTCCGTTAAGTACGGTAGATTGTGATTCATTTAAAAAAATATATTTTGAATGAAATTTCCTTGCCCTAAACACCCAGTAACATCTCAATATTAAAGGAGTTTATATGGGGACAACAGTTTTACATGATCCGCCTATTCATTGAACGCGGGAAATAGAACGCAAGGCGACGTAAACTGTGCATTTTGACGTCACATTTAGCCTCGACTTTTTTCTCTTTTTCAAAGCAAACAATTATAAACAACAATAATACATTCCGTATGCAATGAAAAAGGCCGTTAAAACTAAACAAATTTAACCAATAAATTCAAAATGGTAAAAAAGTAACCGTAATTTTATCGTATACTCTTATTCACAGAAACTCATGAACTCGTTCATCTATTTAGTCGTATTACGGTTTTATATGTATTTATTTGCTAAAACCTGTTACAATGATAATTATACTATTCACTTTGAACAAAATGAGTGCTTAAATTACGAATTGCACGTTAGAGACTTATATTATTGGCATTCAAAATAAAACACGAATAACTGTTGAAGCAGGTAATGAAAAAATAAATGGCGGCGCCCATATGGATCACGAAAATTTCACTGAACGTATATAGAGATTATCTCTTTTCTTTTGCTGATTTTGACTTTTTTCTTTTACATACGTGTTACCTTTAGAGCCTTACTTCGCGGACGGGCCTTCGGCCCGTCCGAGCTTCGCTCGGTATAAATCTAATTATTTATTTATTTATCTATCTATCTATTTATCCATCCATCTATCCATCCATCTATCTATATTTAAATATGCAGTGGTCATATGATACGGTACCTCAGGTACTCCAGACATCAGGGTAATTACGCGTGCTTAAAAAATCGCTTAAAATCTTATATTCATGATTCCCATTTAATATTTTGTTTTATATTCGTTTGTATATTTTAGATATAACAATTATCCAGGGCAACGTTTTAGTACAGTACTGTATCTATTGTAACTATATACGGGTAACCATCGCGATCGGGGTATTGCTAAAAGGAAGAACGGAGTACGGAATGAAACACGGAAAATGTGTATTTAATACATGACCAATTTCAGTAGCTATCTAATAACTATTATGATGATGATAATAATGCCCTTTATTTATACAGGATACTACATTTAGTTTAAACACTTGTTCACATTGTGGTGCTGAAAACATATATAAAGACAGCAGCATTATACCGTTACAATGAAAGTTAGTATATAAAGGTATGTTACATACATACGCTATCTACATACATAAAACTGAAAACAAAAACAAATCTATATGTTTTTAAATTCCAGGGTGAAATAAAATCTGAAATAAGCGGATTTACAATTTTCCAATTTTGGGTAATACTTTAAAAATTCTGGCATATCATTCCATAACTGTGAACAATAAATTGTAAAAGATCTGTTAAAATATTATGTATTTGCCCTCTAGATATATTATGAAATACTTTGACTTAATCTGGCACATGTAGATCTACAGCTAATTTCATGAACATACTGAAAGAACATCTAGATTAGGTGTTAACCCATGTAAAACTTTGAAGACAATAATGATAGTTCTATATACAAGATAGTCAGATAGATGCAGCCATCTAACTTTTCGCATCATTTCTGTTCGTGTTTAGATTTATCTATTTAAAGTTGTATGGTCCGAATTTCGACAATTTTCCCCCACCTTGTTAAATCATCGTACGTATTTATGAGGCTGTATAAAACGTCATACATTATTTCACCTGCTTGAACCAGAATCACTTGATTTTCAATCGGTGTTTACGAACAACCGCCACTCGACCATTCCAAGTGACAGTCATGTGTGCAATTCAAACTTTCAAATCATCGGTGATCTTACTGTGTAAAGCTATGTATTTTTGTTACAACAGTACCGTGCCATAACTTTAAAAGAGATAAAAATATTTAATACTTCTTAGTAATTCGTTGTTTTACACCCTTTCAGTCTTAAAATCATACAGTTGCGTCCGAGTTAATACATCGTGTTGGGATTCCCATGACTCGCATGGGGCTATTCATAGACGCCTAATAGACAGTAATTTATCATTCGGCAAACTACGGTAGATGCCGATACCCTACATCTAGCGTCGGATGTATGACGGTAAGTGATATACATGTATATACGCCTAACATTTGTAATGCGGTCGTCGATTTGCTCTGTCGGAATACTGCCACATTCAGAAAGTAGTGATCAAAATATTTTTTTTAATGAATTTATCGAGTTTTCCTAAGAAAACTGCACTCTATTTCGAGAGAAAAAACCCATAAATCTCAAAGAGAAGTAGTTGCAAACATTGAGAGTATCTTTAAATATTATGTTTAAAATGGACTGTATTTCGCGGGAGCGGTGTAGCGGTGATCGCGGTCGCTGGTGCTCAGGGTCGCTCTAAATATAGCGGTAGCCCTGCTGTTCGACGCTCGCATAATTCGACCCATAGGTAATTGTAAACATTTTATATGGTTGTAATCAGCAATTAGTGTGAAGTTTGGTGATGAAAAAAAACCAAAAGACAATAAAACAATTGGTATTATTGAATTATTTTGTTTTAAAAACCAGAAAATGCTTTGGTTCTTAATTCTACATCTGAAATTGTGATCGGCATATGAACTTCATTTATGCACATATTTTAATAAGAAGACGTGCATTTTAACTAATATATTAAATTATATAACTAGTGCAGCTCCTTTAGCAAAAATATCAACAGAAACTTACTAATAATTATTCATTTTACATGCAAGAATCATCGAGATCGACATCCCACCAATGTCGTCCTGTACTCGAGCGATCGAGTCTCGACTGATTTATATCATTATGATTATGATAACAATACCTTGAAAGTAAGATAGTGGTTTAAAAAGAAAAAGTAAATAATATTGTTTTTATTGTCTATGATTTAATTGCTAGTATGAATAAATGCGAATCATGATCACACTGTACCAGTTTAATTCAAAACAAAGTTGTGACTCGAATTTCCTCTATTGTGTTTTTTAATATCGAAAAGCCATCAGCTATGTCAATGAAATATTTTTATGTAGGTGTTGAAATGCTTAGGTATTTAGTTTTAATTTTTTGCGCAATTACTTGTGAATTATGAATTTAAAGCAGATTTTCGACATAGTTTGTGGTCAGAATAATCCAAGCTCCATGACTAATTTTCATTTGTAATTAAATGAGCACAAAGCACAACTAGCCAATCCAATAAACTTATCATGGTTATGTAACACTAACCTGACTAAAAAGATAGGTGCCTGTTTT
This sequence comes from Ostrea edulis, assembly GCF_947568905.1. Taxonomy (NCBI): domain Eukaryota; kingdom Metazoa; phylum Mollusca; class Bivalvia; order Ostreida; family Ostreidae; genus Ostrea; species Ostrea edulis. Next base: position 31,089,104 of record NC_079170.1, read on the forward strand.
TGACCGACTCAGGTTTACATTTCTAGGTAAACATCATATCTATAGATATATCTAGTGTTTTTCAATGATGATATATCAGACATTCAGTATTTGAAAAGTGGATAATTTATGTTGAATTAATGTTAAGAATGGAGATGTGGAGTTCATATCCCATTAAAATAATTTACTTCACGTAGTTCAAAACACGTGAAATTAGTTTAAATTCATTTCTTTGAAAACATGCCAGAAGAAAATTTATACTAATGCAATAATCAATTATCTTTGGAATGAACAATATGAATTATTTACCCTGTGAAAAACAAATAGAGAACATCCTATATATTGGACATTCTCGAGCATACAGTAAAAATGTGCATAATCATTTGCATGAAATGTCTATATGGTAGACCCTTGATATTTAGAGGTCAAAGGGTAAGTATTATGACATCATTTACTGATCCTTTTAATTCTTTCTGCATTGAATTTGTCAATTCTCCAAAACATCCCAATTTCCCTCATTGTGATACATTTTAATCTGTGATCCATTTCAATCAGTCTGTTGATTTTTTTGTTGGATTTGAATTATACATTTTTTTCGAAGTAATCTGTAGAGTAGCATAATTTCATGTGAATTTGCAATTTTTGAGCTACGTCTGTTCTTTAATAACATCAGGTTGCACTCAAATACAGTGGCAAATCTATACCTTACTGTGGGGTTTGGGGGGAGGTTAACCCATTTAAAAAGAATGATTTAAAATGGTGCATTTTAATGCATTTCTTCCCTTCATTTGTAGTCTTTTATATGTTTGGGTGTGGTAAAACAGAAAAGAAATATGCTGGTGTGACGTGTTGTCAGTATATTTTTCTGAATTAAAGTAACAGAAAAGCAGTTTTCGAAATTCGTTTAAAACTTAGTACAGACTGGGTTTATGCCAAAACTAGATGACATAGACCTCATCGAATTGGCATAGACCGCAACATTGAAAAAAATAACACAAATTTAAAACATTTTTATTGACTTTTAAAGTACTTATAAATTTTTATTGACTTTTAAAGTACTTATAAAGCATATTTTCTTTCCATTTCCAAAAAAGTGTTCTCTTTTCCTCATAACGTTTATCAGACGTTGACTTGTGGGATAACTCAATTGCTTTAAACTAAGAAAATTAACATATACGTTTTGTTATATCCCAATTACAATTGTTATAGACCAGTGCCATTTGACATAGACTCGGTCTATGGTTAATTTCAAACACCAAGAAACATCCTAAAGGTCAGTTATAAAACAGCATCACGCATATTTGTAATATCTCAACAAGTAATTTTGAAACAGTGCACTTTCTAATGTTGACTGTCTGGTATCACCCTCATCTTACTGGAGTTTGATAGGCTATATATCAAAATATCAAAACCTCAAGTGAACTTTTATGATCACCTGTTGTCCGTTGTCTGTCTAAACTTTTTACATTTTCGACTAAGCTAATTTCAACCAAACTTGGCCCAAAACATCCTTGGGTAAAGGGCTTTCAAGTTTGTTCAAATGAAGGGCCATGAGCCTTTCAAAGGGGAGATAATCATAAAAATGCAAAAATAGGGTGGGTTTCATTTAAAAATCTTCGAGAACCACTGGGCCAAAAAAGCTAAAATTTACATTGAAGTTTCCTGGCATATTGCAGACTCAAATTTGTTCAAATCATGGCCCCCGGGTGTTGAATGGGACCACAGTAGGGGGTCAAAGTTTTACATACAAATATATAGAATAAATCTTTAAGAATCTTCTTCTCAAGAACCACTGAGCTAGAAAAGCAGAGATTTACATGAAAGCTTCCTGACATAGTTGCAGATTCAAGTTTGCTCAAATCATGGCCCCCGGGTGTTGAATGGGACACAATAGGGGATCAAAGTTTTACATACAAATACATAAGAAGAAACTGTAAAAATCTTTTTCTCAAGAACAGCAAAGTCATGATTATTCATAGTTACAATAAAGTATATGTAAGCATCTTCAAGTAGTGAAGCAGTTTGCTCAAATCTTAACCCTCCAGGGGTAAGTGAGGAACACAATTGGCAATGGGCAATTTAGTTTTAGATAGGAGGAATAAAGAAATTTGTTTACAAACAGTGATCAGTCTTATTAATATGGAATCATTCTCAGGTATTGTAGATTCAAGCTTTTTCAAATCATGACCTCTGATTTCCTTAATTAAATAATTGCCAAAACCATAACATTTTCAATCCCCAAAAAAGTAGACCAGGGGTCATAATGTGAAAGTGCGTTCTTTTTAAACTAGATACAGATATATATTTACAATACGAGGATGTCTGCTAATGTCACTTCTTTTAATAAGACTAAGAAAGAAGGTAATTTTGTGACATCATTGCCCAGCTCATATCACATGGAGGTATCCTCATATGAGCCATAATTTTGAATAAAAATTTAAACCCAAATGAAAAATAAAGTCCTGAGATTTTCTTAGTAAGTAAAAACAAAACATTAACAATTATAATGAAGCTTTAAAAAATTTCAGTGTTTAATGTAAAAAGTATGATCTAATTTGGAATGAATAAAAATAAATGTTATAGAAAGCCAAAATGAAGAGACGAAATAAAATACTATGTGTGGTTTCAGTTACAATCCCTTGAAATATAGTGTTGGTATGTAGGAATGATATTTAATTTCTTTTTTATTATAGACTTAAGATGGAAACAGTTTCCTTTTATCGTCACTCCCTTGCATATACCATTTACATATATTTATCAAAATTGGTAGGGATCACCCTAGTGTTTACAATTCTAAGACTTATATATATATATATTTAAAAAATAAAAATGCAGAACAAAATCAGTGCATTTGCCAAAATCATGTTGTCATATTTCACCCAGGTTACAGTTTTCAAACCCTTCCAAGTTTTTAAATCTTTCTTACTGTTTCAAAAATAAGTAGGGTGATAGCTCAGTTGTGTATTTAAGCATTTTTTTTTAGTTCTATGTCACTCTCTGTCTAACGTTAGATGGCCTGTTGTAAGTGTTTACAGCTTAGCATTTGAGCGGTATCTATATATTGGCTATGAAAGAACTTAAAGCTTCACCTGAAGGAAAATGGGCCAAAAACCTATATATAGTGGTAAATAAAGTTAACCCTTCTCATAAAAGAAAATCTTGAAAAAGGCGTGTATTTTATTTGTATATGGTAACGAATTTAGGAAATATTAAAAACCGGGGAAAAAAAGATAGTTGAGGGTCGGGGGTAAAAATTATGGACTGTCGTTTAACTGTAACCACACATGTTTTTATTTGGCCTGAACAATAATGAAGAAAAGGTCAGTGCTCAAAAGGTGAAAACAAAAGTTTTAAACCAAAGTTTTCAAGAATGTCTTGCCAATCAGAATTTCATGCTGTGCTGAATTTTTTTATTATTATGGATCCATTGAAAATAATAAAGTTGTAATTTTGCTGTTTTCAAATTACCTTCTACACCATGAATAGTGACCCCCATAATTGTTTTAACTACCACTTTCTTGTACATTATCTAATCAAAGCATTATTATTAGTATTAAATAAATTCAAATTGTGTAATTCTCTTAATGCATTACATGTAATTCAAGTAATTTTTTTTTCGGATTGTGTGAAGTAAAAATATGAAACGGTCATTCTGAAGAGCGACCCCAGACACCGACGCTCATAATTAATTCAAAATAATTATTTTCCCCATTTTTTCTCTCCCGAATTCTGAAACTACACTTAAATTAGCTATTTCAAATCAAACCGCCACCCATTTTCACCTTGTGCAACTTTTACAGACCATACCCTAGTCAGTTCTGACAACATATGAAACGGTCATTCTGAAGAGCGACCCCAGACACCGACGCTCATAATTAATTCAAAATAATTATTTTCCCCATTTTTTTCTCTCCCGAATTCTGAAACTACACTTAAATTAGCTATTTCAAATCAAACCGCCACCCATTTTCACCTTGTGCAACTTTTACAGACCATACTCTAGTCAGTTCTGACAAAATATGAAGCATGTTTTATTACAATATTTTAAAAAGAAGTTATAGTTTCATACAAATCTCTTGGTAGAAAGTTACATACACTTTCTCTTAATGAAAATATGAAATAAAATTAATCATTGACCACACACATTTTTAGAAAATTAGATTTTTCTTATTTAGCAGGGCAGACAACTCTTCTAAAAAGTCTTAAGTGCAAAAATGTCAGCTTCGAATCATTCACCAGTCATGTGAATTTCATCTGCTTCACTTTCATCATTATTTGACAATAAACATTTATGTTGATCTAAATCCTTCAAAATTGTTCATTATCCTTTCATTATACATGGCATACCTTAATTCAAAATATAAAGAAGTCTACATATCTATGCAGTTGCGGATTTAGAGGGGGTGGGGATGAGTCCCCTCCCCTAGGTCTTCTTATTTCTGTCTAGAATCTGTCCCACGAGAACAGTTCCAACTCCGCTGTCTTCTAGGACCTGCACCAGTTGTAGGACGTTTTCAGCCACCTTCCTAGGTTGTCCGTCAACGCTAATGTCGTTTCCACCGAGATGAATGAAAACTCGATCAGGGGAATACTGAAGCAGGTTTTGCAGGCAGGTTTGATTTGGCTCCTTTGCTGTCATGCCACCAACTCCAAAATATTTTATTCTCGGGTCTGCTTCGGTAGATCTTCCGAGACGCGAGACAAAAGACGATCCAAAGACAGCAGCTTTCATGATGATATTAAACAACTGGACGTCGATACCGTGGCTTTTGTACATACTCGTGAAGCCAGTCCTATCATAGTATTGGCTGACTGCAAAGAATGAGATTCACTCAAAGTACTGCTCATTTTTACGTAGTTCCTTGTCATGAATTTGATATAAGAAAATTGTAATTTTATGATATATAAAAAATGATTCAAATAAATGTTCCTAATTAGAACCAGGATCATGAAAATATTTCAACTTTTAAAGTCATAATTAATATATACATTGTGCTGAAATTATGTACCTTTCAAACCATTTACAGCTTTACAAATTACAAAAGACTCGGCGAATATGACCATGGGCAAAGAGTTACAATAAGAAATTTTATGACAGTAGGACAAAATGGCACAGGACAAAAAGTCACAATTTTATAAGAAAATAAAAAACTATTGATTTTTTATATATATTTGAAAACATATCTGTTCTTTTTGTAAAGTTTAAGAAAATATATATGCAAACTTTATATTTTCTATGCGATTTTGATAATAATTATAAAATTGTTATTCCTTTTATCATATTTATTGTAAAATATCATTTTGATTTTTAAAAAGAGAGATTTCTTATTTCGATGAAATAAGCTTGATGATCATTTGGTTTAGTATACTACATATTACATGTAATGATTGTCAAAACAAAATCTGATGACAGAATTATGGTTGACTTCCTTTCACTCCAGATCATTGTCAAAACAAGAAGTAAGTGAACTATCATATAATAATTGATATATAAACAAGTTAATGATTTTTCATTTCTTATTATCTGATAATGAACATTTAATAATGAACTGAAGGTGCTAAATGTGGCAAAACAAACATCAATAATGATGACATGTATTCCCTTGTACCTCCTATCCACTGTAAGAAATGTCTGGTGTCTGAACAACAGCTTTAGTGAGCATTTGGGTACCACCTGTTATTATTATCTTAAAAGTATATATGGGGTCTCATTTGCTAAGTCATTTTTGTGACTTTTCTACATATTTTGTGACTTTCTGTCCAGTGACGTTTATCTTGTGACTTTTTGTCCGTATACCAAACATGAATCCTATTTTGACTAATTTCGTGAAACTGAAACGTGTCCTTTGTAAGCAATTATAGTTGGCGCATAAGTCATTAAGTGAACAGATATACGTTGACGATGAAAATAAATAAATAGATATTAGGTAAATAAAGACGAAAAAGCCGCCAGACGTTAGTTTTGTTGTCTTATGGTTTTTATTGGGAATAAGAAGGATGGCACGATCCCTCATGCCTGCTGGTTCCTATACACGATCCTGCTATATGTACATGTATATAGAGTCTAGTTGGTTAAATTTTAACACAAAAAGAATTATCTCGTAATAGGAAAGTCTTCCACTTTTGTACAAAAACACCCAAAGTAAACCTCCAAGTTGTATACAGTAGATGTGTGGTTGTTCGCATATCGGAGATAATTTGAATTCAGATAATCAGAAAATATATTTGAAATAAAAGAGGGTGAGAGAAGAAACATACTATGCAAAATAGATAAATAAATAATAAAACAATGTTGAATATGTGCCTACGTATTGTTCGTAAATTGGGCGAGTGGTATTTGTACTTATGATTACGAAGGTTGGTCACGGTAGAATAACCTGGTGTTATTTTATTTACAGGTAATTGTTTACACCTGCACGTTAATCCAAGTTTAAGGCGTCTAGCTGTGCCTTGTTCACACCTGTTATCATGTGATTAAAATATAAAAGATGACTTAGGAATTGTTATGGAGATAACACTATTGTAAATATGCTTTGAATAAACAGCCATTGTTTTCAAGTTGTTTATTCGTTATTAGATATCTTAGACATAATTCAGAAATCTTATGCATTAAAATATCAATTTTGGAGTTGGATAATACAAGTTAATTTGTATCTTTCAAGTTATGATGTGCATACAAAACAGAAAACTGAGAAGGGGGTTTATTATTACTATGGATTTAAAACCAGTAGGGCACCGCTTCGAGTTAAATACCACGCATGCGCAGAAGCCGGTGATCCGAGTCGTTCTTTTCCCTATATATTCTATTAAGAGCGACCCTGGTCACCAGCGACCGCCACCACGGTTACAGCGGCAGTAGTTCCAGTTAATCAGTGACGTTAAACATGTTGTTGTACGTCAATGTATACGTATTATGGCGAAAAACATCATGCATCCGAGGTTAGATGGAATCGACCGAGGTGATCCAAGTGAGTAATTCATGCGTCATCCGGAACACCTCGGGCCTTCCACCGACAAGCACCGGTGTTCCGGATGATTTATGCGTACCACATTATATTCACTTTCTTAATAATCTTCTCACTGTTTTCGTTTACAAGTAAATGTTTTCAAGCACGTAATTAAAGGAAAGTTAATAACTTTAAACACTAATTAATCTGCTTGGAAGTAATTATGTACAAAAATAATGTATGGTCATCAGATCATACAGCTTTAAAATCGCTTTACCAGTTCGCTTTTGAAGTTGGCATACTTTTAAAGACCGTCCTTGGTTTTTATATTGCCCCAAACAATGCAACAGTAGCTAAAATGAGGAAAGAGCATTGTATTAAAAAAAATCTGTAATAACTCGGTTGACAAGAATGAACGTAATCTAGACAACACTCCTATTTTGTTTGCTAGTTGTTGTTTTTTTTTTTGTTGGTTTTTTTTTGTTGGTTTTTTTTTTTTTTTTTTTTTTATAGAATGTCATCATGTTCTAAAAAGACAGTAGTTTGGGAAGTGATTGATGATTGGAGACGACTCTTCCAAACTTGTAGCAAAATAACCTTAACCCAAACGTACTTATTGAAGTGGATGTAATGTGACGGGGGTCATCTTATAAAATGTGACGCACATTGTTTGGCTTTGAGAGGCGGATTAAGCAATCCCCATTGACAAATACATGTATATTTCAAAATGAGCAGGGGGAAATTACAAATGCTTGATATACCATTAATTAGAATATAATGTCTTTCTATTTAGCTATTATTTTGATTTTATAAAATATCGAAATACGAAGCAGATGTGAAATACCTTGTGGTGTCTCTTATCTACATATATTATGTAAAACACAGTTGTGTTTATAAATTTGAATACAACATGTGATTAGACTACAATGTTGCGCATAAATGAATCGACTTCTGTTTCTTAACTACATAATTATATATAATGATCTAGTTTGCCAATACAACCTAGATGTCTGACGTTTTTCATACCGATTGTTAGGCCGTTCTTGACAGACTAATTTTGACTACGGATTACTTCGTTAGCCTGATCAAGATAAATGGCTCATGCCGGTGTGACCGATCGACATGGGATGTTTACTCTTCCTGGACACCTGATCCTACCTCTGGTATACCCAGGGGTCCGTGTTTGCCCAGCTCTCTATTTTGCATTGCTTATAGAAAGAACAGACTATGAATTGATATGATACACGTCAAGTACCATTTGACCACGTGGCAACTGACAAATACGTTGATCTTACAGAGGTTTCAACAGTTTCGCTTAAAGTCAGTATTTCACAAAATCTATGGTCGTGATAATGATTTAGTTTGCAATTACAACCTTCTAATACATGTAGGTCAAATGTTGTGCTGTTTGACGTGTTTTATACCAATTGGTAGGCCATTCTATACAGACTCATTTGACTACGAATTACTCTGTTTACCTGAGAGTGCTCATGCTCATGACAGGTTTGACCGGTCAATAGGGATTGCTAGCTCCTTCTGGCCACCTCATCCCACCACTAGTGTTTCCAACGGTCCGTGTTTGCCCTACGCTTAATTTTGCATTATTTGTTGTTTTCATGAGATTGATCACTTTACGTTACCTCTACGTTTTCGTGTTTTTTTTTTAATTTGAAACTGAAGAATTGCACAGTCATACCCATGCGATTCACATCTCTCTCTCTCTCTCTCTCTCTCTCTCTCTCTCTCTCTCTCTCTCTCTCTCATACACTATATTAGTACTTTTATAAAAGCACACATTTCTGAAATGATGCTATTTTTATCGGAAGTGAGTTAATGAAAAAGTGATAACGAAAAGTGATCAATATCATAATTCCCTTTTAAAAGCAACACACAAATGCATGATTTCACGAATTATAAAAGTGATGTGTGATTCTGAAGAAAGCTGTCCTGGTTTGTTTTCAATGTTCAGAAACCTATGTTGTTTTATTTTTCGTAGATTAAGACCTGTCTTCATTGAAATAATGGCAAGTTCTGCTTACACTTCAACTCCAGAGACAACGAACGCTAACAGAGCTTGCCGTGTGGTACTGGGTCCCTGTACAGATGGGCTGCGTGACACACTGCGTCACTATGTCCCACCAATAACATTTCCTCACGTCATCAAACGAAACAGACATAAGCTTCCGCAACTGACAGTAGTTCAGAAAAATCTCATTCTACCTCAAAATGCAAGATACACGGGATTTTACGGTGATATGGACATTTCCTTATTGTATACACTCTTAAGAAATATTGCCGTCATACCACCACATTCCAAAGGTTGGGTTAATGACCCAGACGCTAACGACACGTCCATCTCTGCAACTATTGAAAGAATTCGTTTGGTTCGGAATCAGTGTGTACACTCGTCAGGTCCATCCCTGTCTCATGCTGAATTTGTTTCAATCTGGTTCACTATTCGAACAGCCATGGTGGATCTGGACACCTTCCTTAATAACGGCAACAAGTATGAGGCAGAAGTTGACTATCTACTAAATGAAACGATGGACCCCGAGGGTGTCAGCATTTTACAATATGAACTAAGAAAGCAAGTTCTTGAAGATCAGAAAACCAAAGAAACAGTAGTCAAACTTACATGTAAGAGATGGCTTTTGCAATCAATTATGAATTTTATTTATTAAGAATTGCTAATAATTCATACCTTCAATTTCCAATGTCAAAGAAAGCATTCTTATCAAGTATCTATCATATAGCAGGTTTTTCCACGAGAGTAAACGTTGTAGATTTAGGTATACAAATAATTTTAGTGAAATATATTTTGTCGGATACGGAGTTCCAAAATATAAAAAAAAATGATAAGCACCCTTCATCTTGATTAAGCAAACCGTTTTCCGTAGCCTTAATCAGTAAGTGAAGAACGATCTAATAATTGGTATACAACATATTCGACAGCATTCAGTGATACATTGTATTTGCTAACTAAATCGTGATAACAACGATAAGATTTGTGAAATCCCAACATTAAATGGCATGAGAGACATAACCACCATAAGCTAGGGGTACTGGAATATTGTTAATGTGTCTAGACGGAGTAAGCGTTCCCTGTAGACCGGTCACACCCGTCGTGAGCCCTATATCTTAATCAGAGTTATCCGTAGTCAAATTCAGAGTGCCAAGAACGGTCTACTAATCGGTATGAAACACGCCAGACCGCATTTGACCAAATGATATGTTGTATTGGCAAACTAGATCGTTATAACGACCGTAGAATTTGCAAAATGCTGACTTTAAACGAGATTGTTGGAACCCCTGCATCATCAACTTGTTTATTAGTAGCCTGCTTCGATTTAGAAACTGACCATAGGCTGAACAAGCTCTTGTGTATCGAATAAGAATTGAGAGATATAAACAACCAGTGTAGGTGATAATGGAATATTGTTACAAAAATATGGGACGTTGACGATGGAGAAACTGAAATCATCCCATTTGTCATAAGTTGAGTTGTTAATTTGCCGTAAATATCTACTTTCAATAAACTATCTAAGTATGAAGCAAAAGTCTTTCTCTCTTCTCTCTGTACTGATATATGTTGTAATCATTTTCCCCACTTACTATTTGTCTTCTACGTCCTGTTTCTATTTTTTCTCGCAGCAATCACGAAATAGCTCCTCTTCATGGCTCTAAATGTGTAAATGTGTAAATAAAGCATTACATGAAATTATTCACCTTGTGGGTGTTGAACCTATGAATTAATTTTCATCTCTTGTAATGTAGCGATTTTATTTTAAAGTTACCGAAAAAGTTGAGCATCTACGTGTTCTAACTATGTATAATGTAAGCATGTCTACAATAGTATTAGTTATCCATCGTAATTTAATCAGTATAGCACATTTTATTTCTGTTTAGATGAAGTGGAGAAATTAATGAAATCAGCAATCCCTCCAACTGTGAGAGGTATGTACTACTGTGTTTTAACATGCCATCAATTGATTCTGCTCTGTAACATCTGCTTATTATGTTGAATGATATGAATTCCAAAAGTATTTAGAAAGTGTGCCATGAGGGTAGGTTATTTTTAAGTAGCTGGCCTGTTTTTATGCCCCTGAGATCCAGTAATTCTGTCATTCTGTCTGGAACTTTAACTTTGCTAATAACTTTTGAACAGTAAGTGATAGAGCTTTGATATTTCACATAAGTATTCCTTGTGAGCAGACCTTTCCGTTGGTACTAAACCTTTTGACCTTGACATTTGACCTACTTTTACTTATTTTTTTGACATTGGTAATAACTTCTAAATGGTAAATATTAGAGTTTTCAAATTGTACATGAGCATCTCTTGTGACAAGATCTTTCTACTGGTACCAAGATATTTGTCCTTGTGACCTTGATCATCTTCGGAATTGGGCATTATCGGGGGCATTTGTGTTTCACAAACACATCTTGTTATATTCTTGTGAGGCAAATTTTATTCAAAAGCTCCTAAATGAGAAAAATTTTTATAGCTGCGAACTTCAACTCGACATTCAGATGTATAGACGACGTTATGCATTGTATCTATTAGCAGTAATCATTTTTATTTGTATGTCGATTCAATATATCCCAGTGAACTTGAAATACAAGACATTACAATTGTATCTTCATTGTCATCTTTCCATATTCATGTAACAGTATTCAATTATCACCTGCATATGGTGTTTATATCTCTCAACTGACTCGATACGCAAGAGCTTGTTCTGCGTATGTTCAGTTTTTAAATTGAGGTAAGCTACCGATAAACAAGTTTATGGTACAGGGGTTTGAACAGTCTCGTTTAAAGTCAGCATTTTGCAAATTCCATGGTCGCTATAACGATATAGTTTGCCAATACAACCTATCATTGGGTGAAATGCTGTCTGGCGTGTTTCATACCGATTGATAGACCGTTCTTGTCACACTGATTTTGGCTACGGATTACCCCGTTTAACTGATCAAGATAAAGGGTTCACAGCGGGTGTGACCGGTCGACAGAGGATGCTTACTCCTCACAGCAGGGTTAAGGTTAAACTGGTACCCTGTTGACCTCGCTTCTCTCGGGTACAACAGGTAAGCGCCAATTTTTGACAGCCAGGATTTGGGCTGTATCGTTATCTCACGCGTATAACGAGAGTTCCCTTCAAAACAACAAAGACGCTAACTTTGACGTCACAGTCGACTACACTACGTTACGAATATACACATTCTCTCACCAGAGGGCGCGTTACGCAGGCTTCACATACACCTCTGTCAACGCTTGGAATCACGTGACAATATAATCACATGATGTAAACAGTCATTCTCCGTTTCCTTCCCGTTTAAAAGTTCTGGTAACAGGTGATTACATCAGGCTCTTTTCATACCCCACTGGCACTTTAATAAGTACAAATTTACCATTTAGCTGTTTGTCTCTTATTTCACAAGTTTTATCTTATTTTTACAGCCTTTCTTGCTTTTGATTCCATGTTTACATTCAAATCTTTACCACGTGGATGTCCTACATTCACACGCATGTTACGAAGTAGTTCCACATTTAGGATCAGAAAACGGCGATTTTAAACAATTTACAGTAAGCATCAATTTAAGTGCACCAAAAACATTTCATAGTCAGACTAAATATCTAGTCGAAAACATAAATGTTGGATATTAAAAACTTTTACAAGATTTCTGTACAAAGCCGTTGACAGAGGTATTGTAGTGTCAGGAGCGCACGGAACTCTGGGTGTAGTGTGAGGAGCGCACGGAACTCTGGGTATAGTGTGAGGAGCGCACGGAACTCTGGGTGTAGTGCGAGTAGCGCACGGAACTCTGGGTAGAGAATGGAATATACAGTGAAGTAGGCCTATGAAGCGCGAAACTTCGTAACGTAGCACAGTAGACTTTGACGTCATTATTAAACTACAACGACTCTACCATTTGGAATATCTCTAGTGAGACATAAAAATCAACTAACCAATGAAATCGGCTCATTTGGGCTAACCAAAGTACCGCTTACCCGTTGTTTGTGTGTAGCACCAATCAGCGGGGAACCAGTTTAGGTTAAGGCGTCTTGAGTAAAGTTAAAACAAACATCAAAAAATGTACCTCTGTGCACTTATCACTATCTGACGTCACAATATAAAAGTATGTCACGACGTACATGGGGTCTATAGTTGTATCGCGGGGAAAATGTCATAATATTTTATCGCTGTTTACTGCCGTTATCTAGTGTTCAAACTGTATGTTTAAATCTGTCAGATGATTTTTCCCCAATTTTCTTTTATAATATATGTCTCATATTTTTATGTATAGTGTGCACGAAAGACTGTAAAATAATCTTTATATTATTTTGTGACATTGAAATCGCTCCCGATGTGAATAGTCATTTGGAATAAAGAAAACCAACGCATGTACATATCGACTCGGCACAGATGAAAGATGACGATATTTTATTTCGATCAAGGCATATTCTTAAAGGTAATTAGTTGCAGATTTAGGATTTTGATACGGAGGTAGAATATTTTGCTTCGTTTACAAACGATTTGGGTGTGAATTTGGAAAATGCCCAATATTTGAGTTGAGATTATGGAGATTGCTTTATTTGAGAGGGTATTGTACCGATCCTTATCACTTTTTTAATTCACCATATCAATGTCGATATATCAAGCCCAAACTGCAAATGATTTGAGTACATCTTTCACCTGTGCCGAGGGGATAAACAACTAAACGTCTAGGGGATAAAAATAGATCTACGTCACTTGTATGACGACGTAATAGTTAGGCGAAGGATTTTCTCACGTGATCCGATGCTTGTTTATGTATTGACAAACGATTTTTACTAAAAAATATTCGACGTTTGGAAGAATTTTACTTTGATATGAATATGTTGTTATTACTTGTTATTTTACTCGGGACGCCTTAACTCCGCTGTGCTCCTAGGCACCTGATCCCACCTCTGGTATATCGAAGGGTTCATGTTTGCCCAACTATCTATTTTGTATTGCTTGTGGGATTTAAAAGATTGATCACTGCTAGTTATCTTCACCTTTGCACTATATGACGTCACAATATAAAAGTACGTCACGACGTACTGGTCGTATAGTTGCATCGCGAGGAAAGTGTCGTGATATTTTGTCATTAATTACTACCGCTATCGAATGACAAAGTATATACGTAAAAAAAATTCGAACTCGATGAAAATGTATGGACGCCAACTAGGTATCCGTATAAAGGTCTATCCGTTCTTGAACATTTTTCATTGAACATTGTCCATATGAAGCACTTTTTATGGATATATTTTGCTTTATTTCTGTAGAGGGCGCCATGATTCATTTGAGAGCATCTTTATGATGCAATATTCAATTCTCACCTACATAGGTATTTATGTCTATCAACTGATTCGATATGCAAGAGCTTATTCTGCTTATGAACAGTTTTCAAATAAAAGCAGGACACTGACAAACAAATAAATGTTACAGGGGATTCCACAGTCTCGTAAAAAACAGCATTTTGCAAATTGCACGGCCATTATAACGAGCTAGTTCATGAATACAAACTCATTGGTTCAAATGCTGCCTGACGTGTTTCATACCGATTGTTAGTCCGTTCTTTTTTTATACTACGGATCATATAGGGCTCTCAACGGTGTGACCGGTCGACAGGATATGCTTATTCCTTTTGGGCACCTGATCCCATCTCTGGTATATCTAGGGGTTCGTATTTCCCAACTCTTAATTATGAATTCTTTACACCAGTTATGAGATTGACCACTATTCGTTACCTTCACCCTTTCATTATTCCATTTGCTTAATCAATCAATGGGTTCACAGCGGTATGAAGGGTCAACAGGGGATGCATATTCAGGTACATGATGCCATATCTAGTATGTCCAGGGAGCCGTGTTGGTCCTGCTTTTAATTTTGTATTTCTATAAGAATTGTGAAATTCAAAGCTGTACGTTATTTTCATCTTTTCATCTTTTTATGTTGACTTCACATTTCAACTACCATTCATAAGTACTATTATGTTATGAATACATCGGAGAGGGACATGAGACGATGCACATAATAATAACCGATATTGCATTTAGACTTTAGTACGTTGTCAAAACAGTAGGAGGAGACTGCAACATGCATTGAAAATAAATGTTATATAGATCACACGTATTGTCTATTACATTGATTCATATAACGATAATGCTGTAGAAAAGTATACACCTCTCTATACTGATCCCACCTCTGGTAAGTAAATGGGTTCGTAGAGAGTACCATTTTGTATGTATTGCAAATACGGACCCCTGGCCACACTAGAGGTGGGATTAGGTGCCTAGGCGTAAGCATCCCTTGTTGATTGTTCAAGTCAAATGTAAGTGTGTGCCTTGATCATGTAAATGGAGTAATCCATATTTTGAAATTGTTGCTATACAATACATTGTGACATTTGTTTGACATTTGCTTTGTGTTATTACAGAACAGTACAACAAAGAAATTAGGGAATGGAAAGAGGAAAACAAGCTTTATTACGAAACTCACAGCTTTCATTCAATGATGGAAAAAGTACGAAATCATTCCTTCGTAACACTTGTTGGTGTACCAGGATCTGGAAAGTCGGCCACAGCTCATCACATCGCCCTCAAACTCCAGGAGGAAGGCTATGAAGTTGTACCAACCAGGGACATCAAGAAACTAGAGGATTATGGCAATCCTTCGACTCCACAGGTTTTTGTTATTGATGATGTTGTTGGGATGTTTGGTCTTCAAAACACAAAATTAGAAGTGTTGACAGATTATAAACGAAAACTAACAACTCCATGCATGAATCAGTCTAGAACTCTGATGACATGTAGAGAGACCGTATTCAATGAGATACACTCATACAAATCCTTTTTTACCGAAGACGTAAATGTGGTGAGGTTACATAGTTCTGATAATGAATTAGATGAGAATGACAAGAAGCAAATTCTCCAGAAGTATGGTTTAGATGTCAATTTACTGTCGCCTTCATTGCCGGTGTTAACTAACCGCATGTTTCCTCTTCTCTGTAAATTGTTTTCAAAGGAAAAAAAATTCAAAGTTCTAGGTCAAATTTTTTTCATGAATCCTGTTCATTGCATAATCGATGAATTTGGTGATATGCAAATTCATAACAAACTAAATTATGCAACTCTTGTTTTGTGTATGATGAATGGGAATTGTCTCTCAGGAGATGCTTTTGAAAGTACATGTTTTGCTGGCAAAAAAAGAAATTTGTTAGAAAAATGTAGAATGGAGGCCAATACAGATACATTCAAGTTTATGGATGCCTTATCAGCAATGAAGGGGACATATACGAAAGAGTGTATTGAAGGCCAATTCTCATTTATTCATGACTCCATGTATGAAATATGTGCCTACCATTTTGGCAAACAGTTTCCTGACCAAATATTGTTATACATGAGTAGTAGTTATATTGCTAATTTTGTAAAACTACAAAGAATTGAAAAAAGTATTGGAAAAGGGACGACGAAGCAAGTTGATAATCAATCAAATAAGGAAAATAAGACTGCCAATGACAAAAATATGGGAGGAGATGAATGTGATGAAAGCAAAGAGAGCAATAATGAAAACAGTGAGAGTGGGGAAGTTTTTGATCTGTGTGTAAGGTTACGCGAGGACCAGTATGCACTGTTAGCTGAGAGGTTGTATAGAGACATACAGAGCATGGAGTTGTATGATGTTTTTAAGAATAATGTTTTAAAACAACAAAAGATGTGCGAAACTTTTATTGCCAAGCTGAAGACAAAGTCGTACGAAGAATTAAAATCCTTATTTCTTTCCCAGCACGAAAATGTCGAGAACATAATGAGAAAACAAGCAAGTGTGCTAAACGAGAGTGAGAATTGGGATCAGTGGAGTGATGAAAGGGATAGACAGAGGTTGTTAGTGAATACGAGGAGGAATGTAGCAACACAGGGTGTGAGAGTGATCAGTTGGGTGATTTACTATGGACACAATAAGATCCTACAGTACATTGTAGGACTAATTGAACAACACAAAGAAACCAGTGAATTATTCATGATTTCCAAACATGGAAACGGATACTCTTCTATACAAAATAGGGAGTATATATATGCAGGTACTACAAATAGGCTACCAAAATACCCGCCTTTATATCATGATTCAGCATTGGAGCAGAACAGATTACTTCTATTGGGTTGTTACAGCGGTGATGTAGAAACAGTCCAATTAATTCTGTCTCAGATGAAGAAAAATCCAATTGAAAAAACAAGTGAGTATGATGAAGATTATGTTTTCTGTTCACCACTGACAGTCGCTTGTAAGGTAGGACATGTGAGTATAGTGAGAGAATTGGTGAAGGCGGATACAAATGTCAATCAACAAGATGATAGGGGAAATACCCCACTGGTAGCTGCATGCGAAAGTGGACATTTGAGGGTGGTAGAGGAGCTCGTAAAGGCGGGGGTTAATATCAATTTACAAGACACATGGAATTCACCCCTGGGAGTTGCATGTAGTGGAGGATGTGTGGGTGTGGCGGAGGCGCTAGTGAAGGCAGGTGCTTGTGTTAACCTAAAGAATGAGAATGACACAACACCATTGATAAGTGCGTGTTATAAAGGACACGTAAGCATTGTGAGGTTGTTAGTAAAAGCTTGTGCTGATGTAAACATAGATCATGGAAGTAGTAAATCACCACTGAATGCTGCATGTTGTAGAGGACATGTAAGTGTGGTGAAGGAGTTGATTAAGGCAGGATCTAATGTAAATCTCCATTATGGAAATGGGAAAACACCACTGGTAACGGCATGCTTTGAAGGACACCTTAGTGTGGTGAAGGAATTGGTGAAGGCGGGATCTGATGTCAACCTGCAGATAGAAAATGGAAATACAGCACTAGTAACTGCTTGTGGGCTAGGACATGCTAGCGTGGTGGTGGAATTGGTGAGAGCTGGGGCTAATTTGAATCAACATAATGGATTCGGGAAAACACCACTGATTGCTGCATGTAAAAGAGAGTATATTGATGTGGTTGAGGAGCTGATAAAGGCGGGCGTTAATGTCAATCAACAGGATAGAAATGGGTCTACACCACTGGTAACTGCATGTGAAAGAGGATGTGTTATTGTGGTTGAAAACCTGTTGACTGCCGGGGCTGATGTCAATCTTCAGACAAATGAAGGAATAATACCACTGGTTACTGCATGTTTTTGGGGACATTTGAATGTGGTGGAGAAGCTAGTAAGAGCGGGAGCTAATGTCTATCTTCAGGACAAAACTGGTAAAATACCACTGATAACGGCATGTTTTGGAGGACATTTGGGAATGGTGAAGGAGCTGGTGAGCGCAGGGGTTGATGTCAATCTGCTAGATGACAATGGGAAAACAGCATTGGGAGATGCTTGTTTTGAAGGACATATAACAGTGGTTGAGGAACTGGTGAGGGTTGGGGCTAATGTAAATCTAAAAAATCGAGACGGAAATACACCACTGTTGTCTGCATGTTTTGGAGGACATGCAAATATTGTGGAGAAGTTGTTAAAATCGGGGGCCGATATCAATTTGACGAATATACAAGGAAAAGCGCCACTGGTATCTGCGTGCTTTAAAGGACATTTAAATGTGGTGAAGAAACTTGTAAAAGATGGGGCACCTGTTAATCAACAAGATGCAAATGGTTATACGCCTCTTGGATCTGTATGTTTTGAAGGACATGCAAGTTTGATAGAGGAGCTGGTGAAATGGGGGGCTGGTGTCAATCTACATGATGGCAAAGGACAAACACCTCTGAATATTGCGTGTTTCAGGGGGCACTTAAATGTAATAAGGGAGCTGGTGAAGAAAGGGGTTGATGTCAATCATCAGAACGGAAAGAAGGGAACACCACTGGTCGATGTATGTTATAAAGGACATTTAAGGATTGTAGAAGAGTTGGTGAAAGCAGGGGTTGATGTCAATATGCAGAATGGAAACGGGGAAGCACCACTGGTAACGGCGTCTTTTAGAGGATATGAAAATATAGTAAAAAAGTTGGTGCAGGCGAAAGCTGATGTTAATCTGCAGGATGGACGTAGGAAAACCCCTCTGGTAAGTGCATGTTTTAGAGGATATGACTGTGTGGTGGATGAGTTGTTGAAGTCGGGGGTTAATGTCAATCTGCAGAATGGAGACGGGGATATACCACTGGTAACAGCATGTTTTAATGGACATGAACGTGTGGTAGAGAGGCTAGTGCAGAATGGGGCCGTTGTCAATCTACGAAATAAAGAAGGAAGAACACCACTTGGAACTGCATGTTATAACGGACATTTAAGGGTTGTAGAAGAGTTGGTGAAAGCAGGGGTTGATGTCAATATGCAGGATGGGAATGGGAACTCACCACTAGGGACTGCTTGTTTTATAGGACATGGGGGATTAGTAAAACAACTACTAAATGCAGGAGCTGATGTCAATTTACGAGACAGATATGGAAGATTGCCAATGACAACTGCCAAGAATAGAGGATACATGAGTATAGTTAACGACCTATTGAGAGCAGGGGCAAACTTAAATGTATAGAAATTGTAACAGCAAAAGATAGGAAATCTGATGAAAAACGAGAAGACGTGGAGTCTGATATCAATTAATGATATAAAAGAGAAACATTACTGAATCTGCATTCCATGATATAATTAGTTAGTAGAGTATGGAGTATTTTAACTGACTGTGTGACATCATGAATTAAATGAAGAAATATAATGCAAGTGTAATCATGGTAGACATATGGCGTATTCTTTATATAAACAGGCAGTACAGACTGGAGATGATGTGATAGTGAATGTAGTATTAGGAAAATTTCTTTGAACCTTGAGGAAGGGAGATCTTAATGAACCGAATCATCTGCTATGTGTAGATATGGATGCTTATCAGTGAACATTTCTGTCTACAAATGACTCTGATGTAAATAATTCTGATAATGATTTATATATATATATATATATATATATATATATATATATATATATATATATATATATTGTAAGGGATGTGTTTGATGCGAACGCTTCTGGTGATATGGCTGGTATAAGTGAATTTGATAAGAGTCTTATACTTATCATGATGCTCTTAGATACTTTAGTGATGAGATTGTAGTGACGATTTTGTTGATTGGATGTGTCTGGTAAGTCGTAAAACGTTGGTTGCATATAATGTACGATGACTTTGAGTTTTATTTACTGGGCGAATGGAGATCGTAGAAAGGGAGATACTCGGCGCCAATAGCCCGTATTGACTATATTAGGGTGGGATAAGCTGACTTGTATGTGAGTACTGACAAAGGCGTTATTCATGGAGCGATCAATGATCAGTGTACAAGGACATGATACGTGAGATCAATAAACACAGCAGATGATACTCTACATTCCTCCATTATTAGTATCTGTATCCCTATGTAATTCGTAAGATATGTTTTGATTGTTCAGCAATCTGGGTGTAAATTTTCATACACTCCGTTGAAGCTGCGGATATGTAACGCAAAGTCATATTGCATTGTTTCTTTACATTAAATTGATAATCATATTGCCAAACGTCTTTATTCCATGGGCCCGTGTTTGTTCTACTCTTAATCTTATATTCTTTGTGGGAATAGTGAGATTGATCACTGTTCGTTATCTTCACCGTTTTATTTTACCAATTTCAAGAACACATAAATACATATTTTATCAAATGAAATGATTCAAATCAATCCATGAGGCCTTTTACTCTTTAACACTCATATGTGTACAAAGCGGGGCAACTCTTACAAACATCGTCTGCAAAAATAACGAAATGCTTTGTCTAACGATAACGAGTTGTATTTGGTTACATGGGAGAGTTATCCAGGTCCAATCAAGGGTAAACAGAAACTTACATCATGTTGTATGAAATTCGAACGGGGTAAATACCCCTACACCCTTGACTCGACCTGCAAAATTAATAATACACAGTGCACTATCTATTGGATCAAACATGTTTACTTTTGAGATATATTTGATAATGAAAATGTATTCAACACACTATTTATATATTTTTCCTCAGATATCTGTTACGTAAAATCTTCTATAGGAATACTAGTACCAAAATGATTGTGGAATTAAGGACACACGAAAGATAATGATTAGATTATGTTAATATGACTGATTGTGTGACTGGTTAACAGAGAATGTGTTTTACTCCTCCTAGGCAACTGGTGTTTCCAGAGGTCTACTCTCATCTCAGTATTTTTAGAGGATGTATGAAATTGATCAGTGTTCGCCACATTCAATCTTTTTTTACTGTGACAAGTAGGAGGATTTCACACATTCTGTTCATTAGATAAATCTGTGCGTTGTTTTATGTATATATCGGGGTTTTTTTTCCATTATTTTGTATGCCATACTAATAGAGTTGATTATTTTGGGTTGACAGTCTGTGTAATTATTGTTCTAAAGCTCAGGAAGTCAGTGGTCGTCAAAGAAACAGGGACTTATCTTTTACATGTCCTTAGTGAGAACAGGAGTTCACAATGTTTATATAATATGCATATAAATTTGATAATGATACTAACATGTTTACGATAATCAACGGAAACATGAATGTAATTATATGCTGATGTGTTGTATTTTAACATTAGATACTCAATAAATGTTGTTTTGCTATGTCGTTGTGTCTCATTGAGGTGTAAAGAATGGAGAACTAAGTATATCTTTACATTTGACTCTTTATATAAGAACTACCCACAGAAATATATAGTCGAAATCAATATCATGCAAAATACATACACACATGTTCATTTCTTGCTATTAAGAGGCCGTCCACGGAGATATCAGGCAGTAGCTATAATACGGCTGGCACATGCAATTTCCCAAAATTTTATTCATACCCAATAAAAGTTAAGGTCATACGCTAATTTTATCGTATGTAAAGTGAATTTCACAAAAAACATTGTTAGATGCCAAAACTTGGCCTATTTCATAAATTCGAGAACACTATATAATCTATAGAAAATGATCATTTTGTAAAGTTAAATAATACCCAATACAATAAAATTTGTCCAGAAAGTATAAACAATATTTGAAGGAAATTCCTTAATAATTAAGATGAAACAATAAAATTGCTGGGAAACAATGCTGTTGTTGAGCATTTACTGACAGAAGTAGCCAAAAAGCCAGTAATTTGAGTTACCTCCCTTGGCGTAAAAAATGTAAAATGATCCGAAACTTGCATAAATTGTAATTTTCGAAGAAAACAGTATTTATTTAGAACATTTTTCACTTATCTCGATTTTTTTTATCAAGTGTAAACGTGGAATTAATTTTTTTTTAATTTGATGGTGAAAAATAAATATTCAGCCCGGACCTTATCAAAGTTTCGTGGGTAAACAGATATGGCTGACAAGTGATAGAAACATGAAGTTTTTCTAGGAGTGGTCCTTATTTTAGGGACTTGTCAACCCTTAATAATTGTTCAAAAGACATAAGTGGATATTCAAGATATTTTAAAGTTGGAACTGCGTGTAATATTCAACCGAGATTGACCCCCTGCTGTACAGATCGGGGTACTTCGAATTCGACGTAAAAGTTTAACTGTTTAAACTATCGTGCACGGTGCAGATGCTTACTAGTATGCCGAGGTCATTGCGATTCTTTGGGGATTTACTGGAGGCAACCACCACCAAATGTTGTTATCTACTACACAAAGGAAAGTGTAAAGCAGACAGAGCAGTAAACGTCAATGTTTCAAGGGAAATATTTGTTCCCGTTGGAAGTGGTAAGTATAAATGTCGAATTTTCTCTGTTATTTTTCTTTGAAAACTGTCTTTGATTGATAGACAATTTTGATGCAAGTTCTCATGATGTGTCAATGCAAACAATTCATTTGATGAAATGATTCTTTTTAAAATAATAATGATTAAAATGATAAATCCCCACAGTAAAAACAACATTAAATCAATCAGGGGTGGGGGGTTGTTGTTAATGTAGGGATTTTTAAAATCTGTACTACAACACAATGTTTATCCACAAATCATTGAATTAAGAAACAATAGAATCACACAAAAACAAGATGAAAGTGGTGAAAAGTGTTTATTGTCCTGCAAGCTATGTACATATCAGCATGCATGCATAAAAAATAATATATATTAAAATTATATCAGATTATTTTTGACTGATTTTTTTTTACTAGCTACTTTTCACATGTGTTTTTTTTTTTTTTTTTTGGATTCCTAGATTTAATAACTATTAAAGGATGAATGAATCAGTGTGAGAGGGTAGTATATGTACATATATGTATGTGACAAAAACCGAATAACAAATATAAAAAAAACAATGATATATATTTATTCATGTAATTATGCAACTATAAGAACCATTATGTGGGTGGGGGTGGGGTGTGTGTTACAGGTTGATGTATATCATTAATTTCTCTAAATTTAAGCTGAATGGATTATAAAATTCAGATGGTTTAACGTGACACAAAATCTGATGATTTATTTGCATGCACACAGGTACTAAAGTGTATTAGTGTGACATACATGTATATACCAATTACCAAAGCTTGATAATGAATACAACGCCCATTTCATTACAGATTTGGAAAATAATTATAGTCAAATCACCCCTACTGCAAGCCAATTATCAGACTGTATCAGTGAGTATATTTATTTATTTCAATCAAAAGATTTTAAATTCAGAACATGGTACATCTGACCTTGTCATATTGTCATAATTCATAAATTATGTAAGTTTAGAACTATTACAGATAAGAGCTTAATTCCACATTTGACATGTATATTTCTTGAGACAAATCCTGATCAAAGGCATCCAATGTTATGATGTCACAATCCTTTTATTTTAACTCACTTGACAGACATACATGTAGAATATAAAAACTTTAACTTTGACAATAACATAAGAATGGTTAGAGATGGGGGTTGGATATTTCAGAAATGTGTGTTCCTTCATGTCATATGATAGTAACATTTTTACCTTACGACCTTGACCCTTCGTATTGCAAGTTTTATGTGATGTCACCATGCCACACACAACACATACATGCATTTTTAATTCATGACTGTTATCAAAGATTTTAACCCACTCGACAAGTTTTAAACTCTCTTCAGACAATTCTTGTTTAGATAATTTCAAATACTAGCTCGTATATATATATATAAGTCAGAGGTGATGTTTTGAAATCAGAATGTGGTTTAATTTTTGAATCAATGAATATATAGTTGTTTTTTTTAGCTCACCTGAGCTGAAGGCTCAAGAGAGCTTTCCTCATAAATATTTGTCTGGATTCTGTTGTCATCATTGTGGTAATAATTTTTCCCATTTTCATCTTCTCCAGAACCACTGGCCCAATTGAATGAGATTCATTTTCGTTTAAATGAAAGGTCATGCCCCCTTTGAAGGGAGATAATCAAGAAAAGGCAAAAATAGGATGGGGTCGTTTAATGTAATGAAAATATGCAAGCATTCCCAGGTTGTGTAGATTGGAGTTAGTTCAATTCATGACCTGGTTGTAGGGCAAGGGGGGGGGGGGCAATGTCTGTCTGGAACTTGCTCATGTTAGTATTAAGGCTCTCATATTTCATATTTTTATTCCTTATAATAAGACATTTCTTTTGATATCAATTTTTTTTTTTACTTTTGTGTTTGGCCTACTTTTAACAAAATATAACCTACAGTAGACAATTCTCCTGAACTATATATAAGGTAGTCTAGCCTTTTATGTTTAGTATTTAGATATCTTATGGCAAGAACTTTCATTTGATACCATGCTGTTTGATATTGTGACCTTGGTTTTGAAGTTTAACCCAGATTTTATTATATTGATATTTTACATAAAGATATACAAAATGTGTATATTCTTTATTACCAGACTTTTAATTTATTACCTGACCTTAGTCTTTAAAATAGCATGATTTTCAAAAACTTTAAATTGGTATATAGTTTCTCAGTCACTTTGGATTGGGCTTTGATATAGATTTCACATATTATAGATTACTAATGAAAAGAGCTTTACTTTTGAACTTCTGACTTTGACCATGTTGACCTACTTTTGAAAAACATTCATTATTACCAGATCTGTTATATCTTGAGGGATAAGGTATTGGGTTAGTTTGTTTCACATGAAATGCCTAATGACCAGAATTTATTTTATATCATGACCTTTGATCTTGTGACTATATCAAACCTATGATCTTGACTTTCTTAGTGCATTGCTTACAGTGCTATTTAAACATGTTCATCATTTTATTTCCATTAATTTACACAACTGTTGTTATTTAGATCTCAGCTGAGTCCAAGATAGGAAGAGACTTTGAAGAGAACACAGAATTACTACAGACAAAAGACTTGTGAAGTTATAAGGGGAATTGCAGAACTCATAGCTCCACTTCAATCTAGATATGTTGACAGTTATTTCACAGAAACACTTTGCAGCTGACAAAGATAATCAAATGATGACCACTACTTTAACTCTATGGTTGCAGCATATTTCAATTTTTGAAGTGACAAATTTTATTCCTGTTTGTGAACCAATATTCAAAAGAAACACTGCTATGGCATTAGACATAAATTAGAAGAGAGTGGTGGGGTGGCAAAATAAGATTCCATACTGTGAAATGTATCAATTGTTAATATACATGTATCAATATAAATTCAGTGCCAATTTTCATAATTTCTAGGGGAAAAGTTTGTTTGTAACAAATGTCAGAAATATGTACTATCTCTTACTTTGCAAACCATGCTACTAAGTACCAGGCATTAAGACATGATTTGTTTATTGTCATTTGTTAAACAGAGACAGATCCAGTGATTTGAAAGGGGGGGGTCCAGAAAAATGATCTAAAATCTGCATTAGGTCATATCCGATGAATTGATAAAGTAAATATGTTTATTATTGATTGCTAGTTACATGTAACCTTTTATGCATCAGTTGAAGATACTTTATGAACATTTTCTGTCACTGGGTAAAATTCAACAAACATTTTGTGTATCTGGAAGTGGTCAATATATATTTCAACATCAGAGTAAACATGCATTAAAGCAAGTCTGCCAATCTGATGTAGGCAGAAAATGGAATATGGCATGTTATTTCATGAATGAAATGCTTTACAAGAGAGTCAAAAAATTTCTGGTTAATGCTAAATAACTATCTAGATGTCCCAGAGAAAAGGAGAGGGTGTTTTCTACCCCTCCCCCCAACCCCCTCGGGATCTGCCAATGTCAAGTTTGTAATGTGAGTGAATGATTTTAGATTCATGATAGGCAATTTATTAAAATTTGATTTACTGATAATTTTAACTTCATATATGTGTGTTAATTAATGGACTATTATCTCAAATCCTGTGTCAGAAATGACCTCTAAAAATCAACATTGTAAAATTTTATACAATGAATTACATAGGCATTTTTTTTTTTGCCTTTATTATATAGAATGTATACAAAGACATGAAATTTATTGCTGAATGTTCATATGTTCTAATAATTTTTCATGAATTTTAATCATTTAATCATTGATTTGTTATATCTACTTCATATTTATTTCTATTTATGTAGTTCAACAATCTTCATTTAAGTAGTTGACCTTTTTGCACTTATTGAAAATTTTTGAGATTTCAGTTCAACTTTTCACCATCAAACCTTGCTTTTCCCACTGAATTTATTTTTGTAACTTGAAATACACCTCTTCAAGTTTCTGGTTATACATAATTTATTTCTTTTGAGACATTGTATTGGGTTTTGTGAGATCTTATATTTTGATCATTATTATGTAAAATATATTGGTGTGAAATATGTGCAATTTTAACAATTAATAAATTCATTCATTGGATGAATATACACACAAAAACCCTCTTAGTTATTGCATATAGTGTATATCTAACATATAAAATATTGCTTTTCTCTATTTTTTTAGTTATATGACATTTTAGAGCTGTTCAAACATAGCACTTTTTCCCAATATTTCGTGACCTTTTTGCACCGAAAATTATCTCAAAGTTGTTTTTCCATGTCGAACCCAAACTAAACATGATAGAAACTTTTTATTTGGCAAATTTCATATTGGGGTCAGTAGGAACCTGTGCACAAAGTTTCATGAAAATCTGAGAGATAGCATGTGCCGACCTCTGCCTGATATCATAATGGACACCCTCTTAATTTCATACAAAAGCAAATTTTTCTCTATTTTCATTAAGATTTACTAGATGATTTATTTCGCTCAATTTGGTATCCCTTAATGCAGAATTCTTTACCTGTTAGAAACATAATAGTGTTATAGTATACAATTTCAATCAATGCGTTTACGGTGTAATTGGTCAGGAATACTTCTGCACATAATTTGCTTTAACTTTAGTTATTTATAAATATAGAAGAATACCTGGTTAGGATAGTTGTATCATTGTGTGGATTCGGGTTGTACAATATTGATTATTTCTAATATTGTTTTCAATAAACTTGACAAAATATAACATAAAGATAACATCAAAATGTCAGAAGAATCACATTAGTTGTGACTTTGTTACATGGCTACAACTTCAGTTCCAAGTATACAAATTCTTCTTTCGTCTTTTGCAGAATCGTTGAATTTTCCTTAACAATAGGCCAACGGTTATCTGAATATCATAGTCCATACATAGACCTGTCGGGCATCTTCATATTTGCATTTAAGTTTGATTCTACAGTCTTTTGTACATAGCTTTATGATCTTTCGAAACTATGCATACTATAAAGGGAAAGATGAAGTTTGAAACATTTAAATCAGCTCTTATTCAATTACCCTCCTCCAGATGAAATACATCTGTAATTTTGGGAGACGGTTGTATCCTCTCCTCTAAATGCGTATTCATCTTTCATTTAACTTCAGAAGACCGAAACATTTCTTAAGCATGAAAGGTGAAGATAACGAACAGTGACCAATCTCATAACTCTTATAAGCATCATATACACTGTGCTCTATGACCATATCACCTCCCCACCAAGTGTCAATTGACCTGACCATTAAGGATATGGATATAATCATGCACAAAAATAATTGTCCCAAAAACTAAGATTAAAGGTGATTTCTACTGCAGAAGTAAAGAAAAGGATCGTCTAAGATTGAATACATTTTCACTATATAGACATATCGGCCCCGTTCGAGGTCTGAATAAACCCCTTACCAGGCCAGGGGCAATGTATTTCACAATTGAAGTTGATGTAGATTGCTGTTTCATGGACATCATAACCATGCACGCAGTCTATTTTCCACTACTGTGGCAATAAAGAAAATGATTTTTTTTTCTAAGATTTAATGCATTTTCAACATATTCGTCCCATCCTGGGGCTTAATTCGTGAACCCAGGAGCCATGATTTTCACAACTTAGGCAGGGGGCTTCATTGACATCATAACTATGCATTTAGTTTTCTCATACATATGTTGGAGGAGGGAAGATCTCACTATGTGTCCATGTTGGCCCCATCGTAGGGAATGAATCCCAGAGGTCACACATTTCACAGCTTAGGTAGAGAGCTTCATGGACATCATAACCAGGTACTTGGTTTTTCTCATACATGAATAAGGGTAGAGAGGAATATTTTCTAAGATCTGATACATTTTCACAAGAGAACCATATTGGTCTCTTCTTAATGCCTATACAAGGGGCTACGAGTTTGATAAATTAGGTAGAGATCTTTATGGGCATAACAACCATGCATTTAGCTTTTCTCACACTTGTCTGAGAGTAGATAAGAATATTTTTTAGGATTTACTATATATTTACTATCTGGCCATATTGGCCTCATCCTAAAGACTGAACCCAGAGGCCATGAATTTCACAATTTTAGTAAAGGGATTAATGGACAATAGAACAATGGATTTAGGTTTTTTTCCACATGTGTGAGAGATGAGTCACCACACTCACAATACTCAACCAAGTTAACATCTGCTTTGTTACATTTGTATTACCTCTGCAATGTCACAACGTATCCTACAATTCCCGTTTAAACGCTGGTAAATTTTACCACTTAGTGACAATTTAAAGCTTGTAAGATGAAAGGAGAAAATCACGAGCAGTGATCAATCTCATAACTTCTATAAGCAATACATAATAGAGAGTTGGGCAAACACGGATCCCTGGATATGCCAGAGGTGGGATCAGGTGCCTAGGAGGAGTAGCATCTCCTGTTCACCGGTCACACCCGCCATTAGCCCTCTACCGCTCACTAAAGAAAAATCTTTAGAAGAATGCTAGGGCCAAAGTGACACAGCTGGGCATTGTTACCTCTGTATCTCCACTGTTATGGGTCATAATTACCCTTAATAACTCAGCAGAATTCAATCACAAAGACAATTAATAATCAACATGATGGATGCAAAATTATTGAAATAAAAATATAACAAACTGCTGATTTATGAGAGGTATACAATAGTAATGTCCTTTGCAGATTTGAATGCCGAGCTGAATTCACAAACAAAACTGTCACAAAGTGATTTCTATATAGCTTCCCAGATATATCCAAAAATATACAAAAATGCGTTTAATCACAAGTTCTTAAGTGTTTTCACCAGAGCTTAACATCTCATACTTCACATTGTTTTATACTAAAATGAAGTATCTGGAACATTCATGAAAGACAGTTATGTAATCAGTCTTACGTAATTTTTCTACTAAAGTGATAAAACATCAACAACATCGATAACCCAGAAAAATCTAGGCCACAGGTGTCACGTGCAAGGATTACACATTCATTTACTATAGAGTGTAATATAATGAGTTGCCTTTGATTTCACAGGCAACCATATCACTTGGGTTCGAATTTACTATTAAAAAGTAAAGGTATAGAACTTTAGATATGGAGTACCCTAGTTCGTCGATGTAATAACAATAAACCAAATGGTATAAAATTATACTCTGTATTCCAATATATTCATACATAATCAATCTACATTACCACCAAAGTCCGTCCCGACATTCCGTTTACTTCTCAAGATATGCAGAAATGAATTCGGAAAAATACCTATTATTTTTGGTCGAATTTTAGCTGGGTCCTGGCACAATACGACTAAACAGAATGTTTGAGCATTGCAACAAGATCTTACATAGAATGTGCAGCATTAGATATCAATTCTAAGTTGAATTGCTTATCCCAATTCATAAACTGAAGTCCATAATAGCTCCAAGTGACTGAAAATTGTAAAACCTTCTGCACTTTCACTTATCACAGCCATTTTGACCGGTAACACTAACTACCCAAATTAAGATCATTATTAGAATTGGCCAAACACCTTTGTTGATGTGGTTTGGATAAAAGCAGATATAATAAGACATCTGTATCTTTATAATGACCTGTTATTAGCATAAATCATGTACTATAATGAATAAATATTGATAAAAAATAGTATTTGAATCTCTAAATCGTTATTGGTCCTTTCATCCTTTGTGGGCAATTAGTTGTGCCGGTCACAATAGCTGTGATCTAAGTGAAAGTGCAGACGGTTTTACAATTTTCAGTCACTGGAAGCTATTATGGACTTCAATTTATGAATTGGGTTAATCAATTCAACTTACAAATGGTATCTAATGTTGCAAATGTTATGTAATAGCTTGTTGCAATGCTCAAACCTTCTGTTTAGTCGTATAGTGTCAGAACCCAGCTAAAGATAGCCTAAAAAATAATAGGCATTTTTCCAAATTCATTTCTGCATATTTTGGGAAGTATACGGAATTTCGGGATGAACATTGGTAATAATGTAGATTGATTATTAGAATACAGAGTAGAATTTTATACCATTTCGTTTATTGTATTTATATTGGCGAACTTGGGTACTTTATATTTAGAGTTCTATACCTTTACTCTTTAATAGTAAATTCGAACCCAAGCAATATAATTGCCTGTGTGGAAGATGCATGTTTCAGTGCTAAATGTAATTCAATAAAATATTCTATTTTTCTTCCTCAGTTTTATACGTCTCATTATGTTGTATGTGGTGTATTTCTATTATTGGTAATGCTCCCCGTCTACCCGTGTGCCCGAGTTTCGTTCTCGGCTTTCTGCATCTCCTCACGCTGTGAATGGAGTGGTTCTATGGTTGTGTAATACTTCCCGTCTTCCCGTGTGCCCAAGTTTTGAATTACACCGTTTTACCAGGAATTATCTCTTTGTATAGCAGCAAATGTGTAGCTTTCTGGGGAAATATGGGGCTTTAATGTTTGGCCACAAATAAAGTGAAAAATACACAAGAATTCTTATATTGAAATTCGGAGATGGCGATACAGGAATACAAGAGATAATACCTCAATTTTTGGCAAAATTAAAAAAAAAATGCGCCCTTATTAATCGAAGATTATTGTAAGGGGTGGATATGTAACTATCTGGTCTGTCCCAATATTATCTCGGAGTATTATACATCTCTAGCTATCTTTCGTAGAGACATGACCTCTCTGCAAACACCATTCAAAACGTTGCCATAATAGATGCCCCCTTCCTTCCTCTCTCATTTTAAAAATCCAAGTTATGTATAATATAATTTATTCGTGAAAAAAAACAATCGTAGACAAAGTGATCCATCTATATCTTCCTTCCCTCTATCATAGCTATATTTCATTTTATTGAACTCTGAGATTTTAAAAATAAAATTTTAAAAACTGCATATATCTTACCAAAACCCTATCTTAGATACTCTTTGATAAATCAATAAATCAATTTATGGGGAGAAAGGTAATTTTGCATACCCTTATATTCTTTGATCACTGTTCGTGATTTTCACCTTTGAGTGGTAAATGTAATTTTTCCGTGGCTTTATTGCCTAGGTTATACACGATAGTGATCTTATGGTTGCGCAATACATCCTGTCTACACGTTCGAATGACAGAAGTGACCACCACACTGACTAATCCTAAATGTAAAGAAACAGGGTGTCAAACATGATAATACAATATACATGTACTGTAATATATTGTGATTCTATGTATCTGCATTGCATTGCATATTATACTGGACAGTCCATTTGAATCTGAACACCGACGCTTAGATACAACGGCTATACTAATACAACGCCTTCTCTCTCTCTCTCTCTCTCTCTCTCTCTCTTTCTCTTCATACGTGTGAAAGGCGACGATAACCAACAGTGATCAATCTCATAACTCATACAAGCAATAAAAAATAAATAGTTGGGCAAACACGGACCCCTAGACACACCCGAGGTGGGATCAAGTGCCTAGGAAGAGTGAGCATCCCCTGTCGACCGGTCAATCCCACCGTGAGCCCTATATCCTGATCAGGTAAACGGAGTTATCCGTAGTCAAAATCAGTGTGCCAAGAACGGCCTAACAATCCGTATGAAACGTCAGGCAGCATTTCACCCAATAATAGGTTGTATTGACGAACTAGATCGTTATAACGACCATATGAATCCTTGCAAAATAACCATTGAAAATTTGGAAAAACAAAACAGGGATCTAGCAATCGTGTCGATAATTTTCACGCGTACAGTTGGGAAAACATGATTCGGATCTCGAGTACTAGCGAGAGGAAAAACCAAAACAACTGCATCTATCCAGAATCTGGGCGAAACAATCGGTTTACCGATCGAACCAGGAGAAATTGAGGTCTCACGTCGCTTAGGGCCAATTCAGCAAGGAAGGCCCAGACAAATGTTAACCGGGATAAAAAAAAAAAATACCACTTTCGACATCGTTTGTTAACAAAGTAATGAAAAACTACATGAAAGTACTGGAATGTCAGGCATTCATATCAACCAAGATTTAAGCAAATCTGGAAGCAGATTGGCTTATCAACCCCGTCAGCTAGTGCGGGAAAAAAGTTGAATGACACTTTTACCTTTGATGGTAAGGTGATTATAGTAACATCTAATGTAAAACACACATACACACACATAAATTCATTCGTTGAATCACTGGGCTCTGTGTTGGACTCCGATCATGGACAGCTGTTGCCCGGCTAGTATCCTACTACAAACCTTACAAAATCGTCCAAAATCTGCTTGAACAATTGGTTTTGTTTAAAAACATCCACCATGTGCGAATGACGTTTTGTCCCAAACACAAGCAATCAAGTTAGCGATGCTGTTTGGGCTTGACTGAATATATATCAAAATGAACTTCGTCCTGATGCCTCAATACCTATAGCAGTATAGATCCATTTGAGTACGTTTTTAAATAATTGAAATCTCACCATTGCGTATCTCACCATTGCGTATGATAATTGATTTCCTTGCATGAATACTTTGAGCTAAATATAGTTTTATTGCCCTTTACTGCTATTGCTTCTACCTATGGTGATTTTACGATACTAGCGCTACCTGGTTAAACTCATTCTTCAATACGCCGGTTTCGAGATAAGTCCGAGTTATTTCCCTTTGAAGAACTCTCGTACTTAGAAAGGTGCAAAACAACTTGTTTACACGCGGGAGTGGGACAGATATTCATCACTGCATAAGCGAATCTGCTCAGTAAGTGTATCATACGCAGTTTGATCACCCAATTTCGACTGATACACAAACTAAGTAAATGATAAATATTCAAGAAGCAATTAAATACTTGGAATTCTTATTATATCACGTTATTTTGTTGCTCATACCTATCATATCAAGGACATTGCTTGGAAATATAGTATTGTATTTATGTTTCCACTTTAGTAAAACATTTCTTTTGATAGTATTCAATATTTTCTACATCAAGTATTTTTTTAAAAAGTCGGTTTTCATATATTTTATCATCTTCCTCACTGACTGTAGTACCACTTTGTCCCACCTAAGCATTCAAAGTTCCATTAAATGCACCTCCTACACAGGAGAGCTCTAATCTCGAAACTGGCGTATTGTCGCAAAAACCGAGACCTCGTGTCACTACAGGTGTGTCACAATAAAGAGCACTCCCTGCTCAAAGGCCTAAACGCCGAGCATAGGCCTAAATTTAACAGCCCTTCACCGGCAATTCTCGAGACGTACGTTAAACAATATACAATCAATCAATCATTGAGAGGGACGTTAATCAACATACAAACAACTACCATCAATTGCCGAAACACATCACATACACACTTAAAACAATTATAATCTTGCTCTCCAAATGCCCGCCTGTTATTCTAACAATAATGTCTGCCTTGTTTTTCACCAATGCATTTTTGTTCATTCAAATACTGGATCAATATTTTTTTCATTATCATTGCTTGCATGCATAATATTTCATGTCGTGACATCATCATACCTATCCTTGCTCAGAAAGTTGACTTTAGGAACTTCCCAATTACAAGATTAAAATTTATTTGTCGTTATACAGAGATAGGATGGGTAACTTTCATTGTATAGCATATACCTATAGGGGCAAACGTGATTAATTAGAATAAAAATCATAAAATGTCAGTCATTATTATGTCTATATATCATAATTATTTAGATCCAGTCTGTATTTGCTATTTATAAGTATAAAACTTATACTTTGTGGAGATATTGAACTGAATCCTGTCCAACTCCCCTCTCCACCTCTTCATCATCAAAGAAGCCAGATCTACAATTTTTTAAATGTAACCAACTCGATATTATCACCCAATCATTCCTTATTCGATTTTAACTCAATCTCCTGTTTATGAATTATGCACATACATATCCAGAGTATTAAACTTGAATACGGGATATCGGAACTAGAAAATTTTCGAACTCTTCAGAAAAAGAAGTTACAAAAATTATGCGTCATTGGGCAACTCCTCTATACAATTAGTGATGACAAAAGACGACTCATTTCTGATATAAAAATATATGCCTGGTTTAAAGATTATTTTTCAGAATGTTGCAAGTGAATTCCCTAGTACCAAAACATACGTTATTGGATGAAATTGCTGATGTTTGGTAGCAGAGATAAAACAAAAGAAAAAGTATATTTCCTACACCGTATGCACTTGTGTGGATATTTACTTTATGAGATTTTCTTGAGTCATTAAAACAACCGACCGCTATGAAAATTTATGAATCGATCTCCAAAAACGAACATATACATGCAGCAACATGTACACCCCCTCCACACACACACTTCTGCCCCCCCCCCCCCCCCCCCCCCCCCCCCCCCCCGTTTTCCTGAGATTGCGTTAAATTATCACATACAACATTAAACTTTATTATTAGTACATGTAAAGATCGATTCATTCGCTGGTCACTTGATATAGTAGTGGTGAAGAATGGTAGTGGAATTACTGCAAGGTTAGATCGATGAGTTCAACTCATGAACTGAAGAATAACCGACCCCCTTTACGATTTAGGGGTTTGAGCAGAACTGCTTTTCTTGCTAACTAAGATTTTTCATATTTTAATATAACGTTACTTTCTTTCTTTCTTTGTTTCCCACCCCTCAACTTTCAAAAACGGCGCTAAAATGTGCCTGAATTCACTGTGTCTTTTAGTACATAAGTAACATGTGCTTGTTTACTGAAAGTTGCCCAAGTTAACGCAGAAAACGTGATTTCGTTGAACGTACTAAATATTAAAACCAAGACAGAATCGGAGACGAAATAATGGTTCCGATATTCCGTATTAGACGTTATCCAATATTAAATGAAAGACTTGGTATCTGGTGTTTTAGAGAAAGTTGGTTGAATTTATATATCCCGAATTCAGATATCTCAATCCTAAATTATCAAAAACCATTGAGAAACGATTATAACGACAGACTAGGCGGAGGGGTAATCATCTACGTGAAGAATGATGTACTATGTAAAAGAAGGAGACATCTTGAGTTACGTGGACTTGAATGTGTCTGTATAGAAATTAAAGTTGAACATAACGAATTGTTTATTGTAACGTTTTACCGACCTCAGAATTACAATGCTCAATATATGAATCAAGAATCAAAGATATTATAACCGACGATTTTAACAAAGCCTAGCTAAATTATCAAATAATAAAATTATTGAAATATCCCAAATTTTGGGCCTGTCCCAATTAATAAAAAAAAACGAACATCTTACACAGAAAATTCATCAACTGGAATAGACCATTTCGTCAAGAATAATAAAAATATAATCGAATATTGTGACGTCCATGAACCATTCCTGGATGTAAAAATAAAATGCGATATCACTGGTCTGTGTTGTGATTG
The DNA here is from genome assembly GCF_947568905.1 of Ostrea edulis. Lineage (NCBI taxonomy): Eukaryota > Metazoa > Mollusca > Bivalvia > Ostreida > Ostreidae > Ostrea > Ostrea edulis. Next base: position 31,125,107 of record NC_079170.1, read on the forward strand.
CTAAGTCTGGAAGCTCCTCGGAAAACAAAATAGATTTCAAACGAAATATATTCTTTATAAACATGGTAGCTATGAACCCTAGATATAGAAACTAATTGATACTGACTAGGAGTTACATAGACATTGATGAGACAATAAACGATTATAAACGATCTGTGTAACAAACAAATCGCATAATTAATGTTGCCAAAAACGTCTTCCCTTATAAACTCATAACCGTGAAAAAACACGAATTTTCTTGGACAACTTATGAAATTAAAATAAAACTTATAATGAAGAGGAATCGACTTAAAAGTCAAAAAGTGAAAATCACTGGCAAACACTCGGGTCAATGAGAACCAAATCGTGAATTTATTTAGAAATGCTAAACAAAACTGTTAAGAAATAAATATATTGCGTATGTAGAAAGGTATGATGTTGCGTGGAGGGGTGAGGTTCTGTTGTTTTGTTCATGTTGTTGCAGTTGTTCTTGTAATCGAGTGTACCACTTTTGTGTGGAGGGGATGGGTTGTTTGATGGGATGGGTTGTTTGTGTGGGTGGGATGGGTTGTTTGTGTGTGGATGGGATGGGTTGTTTGTGTGGAGGGGATGGGTTGTTTGTGTGGAGGGGATGGGTTGTTTGTGTGGAGGGGATGGGTTGTTTGTGTGGATAGGGTGGGTTGTTTGTGTGGAGGGAATGGGTTGTTTGTGTGGAGGGGATGGGTTGTTTGTGTGGAGGGGATGGGTTGTTTGTGTGGAGGGGATGGGTTGTTTGTGTGGAGGGGATGGGTTGTTTGTGTGGATAGGGTGGGTTGTTTGTGTGGAGGGGATGGGTTGTTTGTGTGGAGGGGATGGGTTGTTTGTGTGGATAGGGTGGGTTGTTTGTGTGGAGGGGATGGGTTGTTTGTTTGTGTGGAGGGAATGGGTTGTTTGTGTGGAGATAATGACATTCTGTTTGGTTGATGTTCTTTGATTAATCGTTGTTGTGATCGGGTTGGACAGCCTTAGGAGTGGACACAATGTCAGTTTAAAGGAGAAATTTGAACTGTAGATATCACGAACAATGGTTTAGACATGCGATGTCACATCAGGTTCAAATGAGCAAGAACATATTGTTATTTTCGTTTCTGAAAATGGAAAATAGTTACAGCGACTACGAGAAAGCTAACATTTTAAAAAATTACTTCGCTGAACGATCAATGTTTGACTCTACTGGCACTCTACCTATAGACCCCTTCTGAGATTTCAAATGAACAAGAAGTCATTCATAGTGTTCAATGTTTAGATCTTAATAAAGCATGTTGTCAAGATGAAATAAACCCTCAAATGTAAAACAAACAAATCACATGAATTAGCTACACCTCTATGTAAACTATTTAATCTTTCATTGACATTAGAAATATTCCCAAGTGAAACAAAAATAGCATATGCAATATCCATATCGAGAACTATGGTCCAATACCTTTATTGAGTATCATAAGTAAAATGTGTGAGAAGTGTATTTATAAATACCTACATAACTACATGTACATTGTTTCCAATACGTTTATCAACTCTAATCAATCCATATTTACAAAAGGTGATTCCACTAGCAGTCAATCACTGTATCTATCAGACGACAGTGCCCAAGTCCTCGATGCATGACAAAAATACAACCGTCTTTTTTCTATATCAACAAGGCATTTGATAAAGATGGGTACCATAATCTACTTTGCAAAATTTATAATTTAGGTATGCAAGTAAATATCTTTAAATTTATCAAAGACTACCTTTCGAGCAGAAAACAAAAAGCCGGATTGAATAAAAAATCTTCGAATACCATGCATATAAATTCTATAGTTTTTTATGGATCTTTATTAGGATCTTTATTTTCCCTCATTTTACTTAATGAAGTTGTCCTTGAATGAAGGTCAAGTAACTGAACACACACATTTATTTTCCCTTGGATTAAAATGTCGCTTTTCATTCGTTTAATTGTGTCACGTGACTTCTGTATATATCACTATTACGGCCGGTGGATCTCATAGTAGGCAATATGGCAGAACCATAACTGAATCAACCGTGTTTCAGTTATTTATACTTTTTCTAATTTATACATATCCCTGGCGAGGGAATCGGGAAGTCTAAAAGTTTTAAATTAGAGTAGCGGTCCTTTGTGTATCGTCTGATTTGTTGTGTTTGTATCAAACACGTCTTCCTCGATAAACAGATGACGTGACGGTAAAGGGTGATCGTGCAAATTTTAAAGAAATGTAGACTGTGTGAACTCGGACGAAATGTTGGGTTACTCTGACGATTATAAACACGTATTTACGTATCACCTTTTTATATCGGACACTAACTTGCACCTTGCTTTTATTACCACTGAATTATTGAAATTTTAAATTTTAAAACTATTTGTAGACACAAATACTTGGGAGGGGGTTGTTGTTAATAGAAGTAAATACATGTAATGCTGAATTCAATCAATATTGATAACCATTAAAAATATTCATTTCACGTCATTACATTCAATATTTTCTTGGCATACTGATTTTGAATACGGATAACTCCGTTTACCTAATCATGATATATGGCTCACGGCGGATGTGACTGGTCGACAGGGGATGCTTACTCCTCCTAGGCACCTGATCCCACCTCTGGTGTGTCCAGAAGCCTGTGTTTGCCCAACTATGTATTTTGTATTGCTTATAGGAGTTATGAGATTGATCACTGTTCGTTATCTTCACCTTGCATAAACACAATAATTATAGAAGCCGCCAAATATTGAATTTGATAAACTATCCTAAATTTAGGTCAAAATGTAAAATACCTCTAACAATACACACACACTCTCTCGTCTGAACGGTCATTGAATATGCGGATATCATATGGGACAACTGCTTAACCCACTATAAAGAAAATCTAGAAAATTTTAATCTCGAAGCAGGTCGCCTAATACCATGCGGAACAAGATATTGCAGTTGACATTCAATTTACAATGAAATAGGATTAGAAACTTGAAGATAACGAACAGTGATCAATCTCATAACTCCTATAAAGAATACAAATTAAAAACTTGGACAAACACCAGAGGTGGGATCAGGTGTCTAGGAGGAGAAAGCATCCCCTGGCTACCGGTCACACCCGCCGTTAGCCCTAAATCCAAATCTTGATCAGGCAAACGTAGTAATCCGTAATAATAATGAAGCCAAGAACGGTCTTACAATTGGTATGAAACACACCAGACAGTATCTGACCCAGTGACAGATTCTAATGGCAAACTAGATGTTGATAATGATCATGAAATTTGCAAAATGCTGACTTAAAACAAGACAGTTGAAACCCCTCTAAAACTACCTTGTCTGTTTCATATCTAAGTGTGTGCATAAAGCAATCAACTTTTTCAAATTGTTAATAACCTGAAGAGTCGGCGAAGCAATAAATTTTGTAATCGAAAACACGCTGATTTCTGTTAGCTATCAAATTCAATAAATCAAATGATAAACATCTGCAATACAGCCCATGTCCTCAGTTCTGTTTTGGGTAAGAATAAACCTTGTGAACAACAAAAATCAATCACAAAGAATTCAAAGATTTTACAATTTATTAGCAAGCAACAACAGAAAAATACATCAATGAAAAACATTCGCACACAGTTGTACTAACGTTCACAAAACCGGTGCCCGATACTACTTCACCGCTGAGCTGAATTCGCACACGAGAATATAGTCGGCCATTAGGTCCAATTAAATCCCCAGATGTAAACGTTCAAATATATCTTGTAGACTGATTTTAGAATGTGTAGTGGGTGCTAAGCACAAAGTGACAGTGAAAAAGTGAAGATAACAAATAATGAATTATCCCATAGCTCATATTAAAAACAATTAAGAGAAAGGCGAACACAGACAGCCTATTATGCTAAAATGAAGTTTCTAAAGCCTCCTTTCCTAGAATGTACAGTGTTATGGCAAAACATGTATTACGTCATCTTAACATTGAATTCAGACTAACATCGTACTAAAATAGAGCGTCTGGAATCTTTTCTACGTCACATGTACAATGTATCGAACACGATATCTGTTATAATCCACAAGAAGTTACAACACTTGATACAGGTATCACTTCTCAAATTCCAATGTGAAACTGACACTCTTTTTAGCACTATCCAATATTGCACATTATTTGAAAGTCATGATCAGCTTTCGCTTTCGCACTCAGCACATCAATTCTGAGTGAGGAGTGAGATTAGCCAATATCTACCGATTGCTACTTTGGTATATAGGTTTTAATTTACCTGTTGAAACAAAACAGTGCCGATTTCACAATTCTCCGAATATCTACCAGCTTCCACACATATATGAATGGGTTCAACGTAGAATTTATGCAACACAAACCAAACAGTATGCCCCTGAGTCTAGTAGGGAACGTATCACGCCATGACAGTGTTACAACAAGTGGTCCTGTAAAAACCAGAAGGACCGTGATCAAGAGACCCACCAAGTACAGTGTACTCATAATCTTTTTACGTGTAAATGTACCAATCGTATTTATATGTTCAACGCGCGATCTCATCGGATTGACTTGATGTGGCGAACACGAGGAAGTCAATGTGTTGTCAGGGGGGCGTGGCGCTGTCGTTTGAATGTCGATTGCTTTAATTACTTGTAAAGCGTTGGGTTCGCCAGTGGGACTAATTTTCCTGTGTGTTTTCAGTACATATGCAATAGTAACGAGGTACAAACTTACTGTTGAAAATAGCAGGGACGTGGTTAAAACCCTGACATATATTGTGTATACCTTATAGTGACCATTATAGACATATAACACTGTGATATCAGGAGGTGAAGCCGGATGTGGTGAAATGAAGAGGCAGTTGCTAATCAATATAGCTATCCAACCACTAACACACACAAAGTACTTCCGGTTTTTATGAAAAATGAGAGAGTTCCAATCTTCTTTACAAATGACCAAAAACCTTTGTAAGCTGATCAAAAATGTGTGATAGAGCGAGAAATGGAGTCCTGTTGCCATTATAAGAACACTCAATACTGCACAACCTTTACTTCTCCTCAAAGATGAAACATATTTGCAGAGAATAGCAAAAACGAATCCCAGGCCTACAAAAAAATCACTCACACACAACATAAGAACTAAGAAGAGGTAAAGGTTAAGTCTAATCTTCTTTTCCTTGACAATAAGAACTAATATGCCACTGTTGAACACAATAGCTAGAATTGCAACGAACATAAATAAGGCCACGACAGGTATTAAATAATGCTCCTCCTCTTCAATATGATGTGGACAGGTTAAGGTCGTATTTGGTTGACAGTTTATCATTTCATTCACATTTGCCATTTTGTATGTTTTGGGAAATCGAGGCTCCTAAATGCAGTATTCCACTGACCACGATCCGTAGAAATTCCAAACCTTTGTCTCAAACTGAAATGACATTTTTATAAAATTTCATGAACATGATAACATACGAATGCAATAAACTCGTGTATTACGAAGATGGATACAGAGAATTTACGAATAAAGCGATTTTTTTATGGATACCCGACAATATTCTCTTCGACAAGAAAAGATGCACACTAACTATATGAACAGGCACTAACCTCTTAAATCACGGTGACGATTGATATGATGGATTACACGGTAAGATGCCGACGAAAGTCAACACCAGGCAAAATTCAAAGAAGTGAATCAATAACGAATTGTCAGATGACTTATAAATATCAACATTTGAAGAATTTTCCCAGAAACTAAAATGATAGCTCTACTTGCAATAAAAGGAGAGAGCAGTGGAAATTTTTTTTTTTTTTTTTTTTTTTTTTTTTTTTTTTTTTGCTTTCAGACAAAAGAACTTTACAACCGCCATAAAACTGCTTCTATCGCACGTGAAACTATCATTTTAGTATACATCAACACACAAATATACACGCAGACATACAAACAGCACTACTGTGGGTTATAGATGGACATAACATACACATACAGAGACACACACAAACAAGACACACAGAAATATACACAAACAGTACACTATTAATTACTATGCATGTTACTAGAATTTCTGTACTTTATTTATATCATACAGTTAAAAATTAATAAGATATCATTTGAAAAGGGAGAAAACTCAATTCCAGAACGAAGGAAATCCTCAAAATGCAAACCGTTTCATTTATCTAGGGTTATTTTGCTCGACAGTCATTTAACAAAACTCAACACGAGATTTAATCACACCTAGTACAAAGCTAATGAAATGAAATTTATCATCTAACATAGTAAGAATTTTTGGCACATCATTGATACCCTCAAACAAATCCATACAAAAAAGTCCTTACTACAGGACTGGAATGACATATTTTGATTTCAAACAAGAATGTGTCTATTCATTGTAGCAATTTTAAACTTCGAATTTAAACGAAAACTTGTGCAAAATTAAGGCATCATTTTTATGAGAACGGCATTATCTAGTTACCTTACCCAATTAAAGTATAGTGGTTGACATTCCGTTAGCCTTTTAATTACACTAAATGCAACACGAATGGAACCTAATTGCGAAATGGCATTATCATCACACATAGCAGTAGACATCTGTACGTGAAACTACAAATGAATTCACACAACAAGTCCTTACTACAGAACAAGATTTATGTATTTTTATATCAAACAAGAAACGTTATACTTTAGACATTTTAAACTTCGAATCTACAAGAACACTTATGCAAAATTCAGATTTTATTTTTGTGAGAACAACATTGTTTGGTTACCTTACCCAATTAAACGTAGCAACATCTGCACGCATCCATTATTTCATGACGAATTGTTTCCCGAACATCAGTAAGTATACTGTAGGACAGTCAATATATACTGCTCCAGTCACACAGTCAATAGTCAATATTATAATGAACCTGAATTGCTGACAATTCGTTGATTAAATCCTCATTCTTTCGCGAGATCCAAAAGCTCACGACTCATACAACAGCTTCCGAAGAGGGCTATTTAACTTTTAAAATTTACGTTTTGATCCTAATGAAACATTTAATGATATTGGAATAAAAGATGCTTCAAAACAACAGAATAAATATTTATATTTTACCAACGCGGGTATAAAGATATCGATGGAAGCATGGGATATATTTGCATAATCGGAGAAATGACTGCGTGAGTTTTGTTTTCACATACCCATAATTCAATCATCTAGTAAGCAATTAAATGTAGAATATATATTTTTTTGATATAGCGTTATTCATAAGTATATATATCATTGTATTCAACACCATAATATGGACTGAGTTCTATAATTATGGATGTTGTCCATCATAGGCTTTTAAAGCACCGCAGATTATGGATGAAAGGTGAAGATAACGAACAGTGATCAATCTCACAACTCCCATAAGCAATACAAATTAGACATCTGGGCAAACACGTCCCCTGGACACACCAGAGGCGGGACCAGGCGCAGAAAGCACCCCCATCGACCGGTCACACCCGCCGTGAGCCCTTTCTTTATATGGTCTCACTTCTCACGAGGTTTGTTTGTAAAATCGCATCAAAATAGTTTTACTACAATACATTTACATGGGTTGAATCTTTTCATTTATTCGTGTTTTGAAATTAGCATTGCTTTCATCCAAGACAATGAACACAATTATGGAGTGTCGTAAATGTCAAAGGGTGTATTGACTGCAATAGTTTAAAGTAAGAAATTGATCAAAGACCTGATATCTTAGTATACTTAAATCTTATTTGTATTTTCTAAAAGATACTTAAATATGAATATAAACAATAGAATGAAAGATGAAAATAACGAAGAATGATCAATCTCATAGCTCCGAAGAAATACAAAATAGAGAGTTGGACAAACGCGGACCCGAAGATATACAATCCTTGAATGGTTCTTCTTTCCCACTTTCAACTCGTCGAGTTTTGTTTGAGCTATTTTATTATCGAATACTAATAAACTTATTACTATTGTGTGCCCCTGCAGTTTGGGTGGTTGCATGGTGTATGATAATCGGCCTTTAAGCAATACATGAAGACAGCGATCCACCGCGTGTGGACGATAGCATGTTTTGTGTCTCACTGTGCGCAAGAGTTCCACAAAGGGAAAGAACTATTGGGTAACTAGGAAATTGCGTATTACCATGTGACAAATGTAAAGTAGCTCGCCTGCAGTCAATAAACAGGTAATATTGTTTTAGTGTTTGACTGTAACACTCGTAATTATTCTTCTGAATTTGAGGTGAAATGTCACACCAAAATTATAGTACATATCGCTATAGAAGCCCTTAAACTAATTGAACACTTAAATAAGCAAACTTCAAGGAGTGAATGAGGTCATATTGTACAAATTCAAACCTCAGGCATGCCCCCAATGCTTTGAGTAATAAATACTAAAGTGTCTTTAAAAAGTATCAGAATATGTAGAAGTATTGCATGTGAGACGTTCTACTCTTCATCTGACACACGTGTATATATATAGGTGTGTGTGTGTGTGTGTGTGTGTGTGTGTGTGTGTGTGTGTGTGTGTGTGATTATGTGTGCACATGTGTCCTGATACAATTAATTGATCCATGACTCGCGTACATTTACGTATGCTTCCAATGTGGCAAGTGTTTGGAAGCTCGCCTGCAGTCAATAAACAGGTAATATTGTTTCAGTGTTTGACTGTAACACTCGTAATTATTCTTCTGAATTTGAGGTGAAATGTCTTATTATAGTACATATCTCTATAGAAGCCCTTAAACGAATTGCGCACTTGATAAGCAGAATTCAAGGAGTGAATAAAACCATATGTCTCCAATGTTGTTTTGAATACAAAATACTAAATTTCTCTTTTAAAAAATATCAGAATATCTAGAAGTGTTTGTGTGTTTATGTGTGTGCATGTGTCATGGCTCACGTACATTTACTTAAATGTAGATAAGTAATGTATACCAATGATACGTCTATGTTTTCAATTGCTATATTTTAAAAATAATTTGTATAAGTATCACAATTATGTCAATTATATTAAGAAAAGAACGAGTAAGTTGTCGAAATATCCGATTATTTTTATTGTGTTGGTAAAAATATCTTCAAACCAAAACTTATCCAGTTAATACCTAGTCAATACAAAATTTCCTTCATTTGAAAATCATGTTACACATGTATATCAACTGAAATTTAACTTTGCGTATTGCATCGTGTACATTTGTTGTAAAAGGTAGAAAAGTGAATGTGCCTGTAATTATGCCATGCCATGCAGTTTTCTTCATTAAAATAGTCCATAAAATACTGCAATGTATTTAATACATTCTTAGCCAAACAACAAACACCAAAAATAAAATATAAACAAAAACCCAATGAAACGTTGTCATGTGTCAGAATAAACCCTGTAACCAGCATAAATCAATCACAAAGAATTCAAAGAAGTTATTCACAATTATTAAGAAATCTATAGCAATGAAAAACTTACTAACGTACAGTAGATGTAACCAAAGTTCACAAAAACGGTGTCAAATGCTGGTTCACTGCCGACCGCAACTAATACATGAGAAAATGACCTGTCACACATCGGCTGTAAAGTCCAATTCAACCCTACATGTAAAAGTTGCAATGTACTTGCCTAGACTGTTTAAAGAATGCTTATTCAGTGCTTCTAACCACACAATTCAGAGTGAAAAAGTGAAGATAGCAAACAGTGATTAACCTCACATCAAAAATACAAAGAGAAGGACAAACACAGACATTCTACCATACTAAACTGAAGTTTTCAGAGCCTTCTTTCCTAGAACGTATTATGTAATGGCAAAACATGTATTACGTCACGTACAGTGTTGTGGCAAAACATGTATTACGTCACGTACAGTGTTGTGGCAAAACATGTATTACGTCACGTACAGTGTTGTGGTAAAATATGTATTACGTCACGTAGTGTTGTGGCAAACATGTATTACGTCATCTTCATAATGAATTCAAACAAACATTGTACTAAAAACGTCTAGAATCTTTTCTAGGTCACAGTGCCGTTCAAGTACAAAGTATCGAACACAATATCCCCCTAGCGCAAACACCCGTGCATCAAAAGGACCCTATTGGAAATAAGCTTTCGAGCTTAATGGGTTATCCTTGGTATCTTATGTATGTATGTTTGTATGTATGTATATACCAAATAAAAATTTATTTATTTATATATGATAAAATCCAGGAGCAATTACAAACAAGAAGTTACAACATTTGATATCACTTTTCAAATTACAATGTCAAACTGACAATCTTTTTAATTATTATCCAATATTGCACACTTTTCCGAAAGTCGTGGTCTGCTTTCACACTCAACAGATCTCGGCCAATTCTGAAAGGAGTGAGATTAGCCAATATCTACCGATTGCTACTTTGGTATTTGAACTTGAATTTACCTGTTGAAACAAAACAGTGCCGATTTTACAATTTTCCGGATATCCACCAGCTTCCACACATATATAATTGGATTCAAAGTTGAATTTATGCAACACAAACCAAACAGCATGCCCCCGAGTCCAGTAGGAAATGTATCACACCATGACAGTGTTACAACAAGTGGTCCTGTAAAAACCAGAAGTACAATTATCAGAAGACCCACCAGGTACAGTGTATTCATAACCTTTTTACGTGTAAGTGTACCAATCTGATTAGAAGCTTCACCGCGCGATCTCATTGGTCTCACTTTGACCTGATGTGGCAGACATGACGAAGTGAATGCGTTGTTAGAGGGACCTGGCTCTGTCGTTTGGATGTCGATTGTTTTAATTACTTGTAAAACGTTGGAGTCGCCAGTGGGACTAATTTTCCTGCATGTTTTCAGCACATATGCAATAGTAACGAGATACAAAATCACTGTAGAAAATAGCAGAGACATGGTTAAAACTCTGATATATATTGTGTATGCCTTAAAATGACCATTATAGACATGTAACACTATCTCATTAGGAGGTGAAGCCGGATGTGGTGAAATGAAGAGGCAGTTGCTTATCAATATGGCTATCCAACCACTAATACATACAAAGTACTTCCGGTTTTTATGGAAAATGAAAGAGTTCCAATTTTGTTTACAAATGACCAAAAACCTTTGTAAGCTGATCAAAAATGTGTGATATAGAGAGAGATAGAGTCCTGTTGTCACTAAAAGAGTGTTCAATATTGCAATAACTTTGCTTGTCTTAAAACCTGGGAGAAATTGGCGAAGGAGAGCAAAAACGAAACCCAGTCCTACCATAAAATCACTCACACACAACATAAGAACTAAGAAATTGTAAAGGTTAAGTCTAATCTTCTTTTCCTTGACAATAAGAACCAATATTCCACTGTTCAACATAAGAGCCAGAATTCCAATCACCATAAATAAGGCCACGACAGGTAATGGATAATTATCTTCTTCAACATGAAAGGAAGAGTTTAAGGTTGTGTTTGGTTGACAGTCTTGACTTGTCATTTCATTCACATTTGTCATTTTGTAGGTTCTATGAAATCGAGCCCCCTAAATGCAGTATTCCTCTGACCATGATCCATGGAAATTCCAAATCCTTTGTCACCAACTGAAATGACAATTTTATAAAAACTTATGAACATGATAACATGCGAATACAGTAAACTCGTTTATTACGAAGATGGATACAGCGAATTTACGGATAAAACGAAGTTTTTATGGATACCCGGTAATATTCTCTTGGACAAGAAAAGATACACACTAAAGAATACGAACACCCGTTAACCTCCTAAATCGTGTGACTCTGACATGATGAATTACACGGGAAAATGCCGACGAAGGTCAACACAAATGAAAATCCAAACGAGTTAGCGAATTGTCACGTAACTTATACATATCAACAATTGAAGAATTTTCCCAGAAACAAATACAAACTAAAACAAGAGGCCCAAGGGCCTTATAGGTCACCTGAGTATCATGTAACAACCTTCCAATGTTTGAATTAGGTTTGTGTTTAAATATAAAAATCTTACTTTTGGATGGAGGAAACATTGAATAGCTATGTGGTCAGCCCCGCCTTTGCACCAGAACCCCTGACCCATGGGCCATAAATTTCAGTTTTGAAAGAAGCATCCTTAATCATCATTATCATACTGTTAGTTTGTCTACTTAATACCCAGCAGCAGAGGAGAAGATTTTCAATGAAATAAAATGCATTTTCACTATATGATCAATAGGGCCCCACCCTAATACCAGAACCCCTGACCCAGGGGCCATGAATTTCACAATTTTGAAAGAGGCATCCTTGCTCATCATAATCATGCTATTGGTTTGTCTACTTAATACCCAAGGACAGAGAAGAAGATTTTCAAAGAAATAATGCATTTTCACTATATGACTTATAGAGCCCCACCCTAGCACCAGAACCCCTGATCCAGGGGCCATGAATTTCACAATTTTTAACAAGAGGTACTGTGAGCAATGCTCACTAAGAATACCCCCCGCTTAACCCAATCTCCCAAAGGGTGTTGGTAATAGGTATAAACTACCTCTTTTCTGAGTGTTGCTACTTCGATGTCCAGTGCGCATGACGTTTGACCTTTTGACCCCAAAATCGATAGGGAACATCTTCATCCCATGGGTAGTCCATATGTATGATATGGTGACGGTAGGTGGAAAGGATAACGCTTTAGAGCCCGGAAACCATATTGCTACTTCAATGTCCAGTGTGCTTGACTTTTGACCTTTTGACCCCAAAATCGATAGGGAACATTTTCATCCCATGGGTAGTCCATATATATGATATGGTGACGGTAGGTGGAAAGGATAATGCTTTAGAGCCCGGAAACCATTGCGTCTACAGACGGACGGACGGACGGACAGCCCGATTCCAGTATACCCTCCACAACTTGTTGTGGGGGTTATAAAGAGGCATCCTTGCTCATCATTACCATGCTATTAATTTGTCTACTTAATACCCAGAGACAGAGAAGAAGATTTTCAAAGAATTTCTACATTTTCACTATATGACCAATAGAGCCCCACCCTAACACAAGAACCCCTGCCCCATGGGCCATGAATTTCACAATTTTGGTAGAGGGCTCAACGCTCATTATAATTATGCCCACAGTTTGGCTTCTTGATGTCCAGGAGTAAAGAAGAAGATTTTTTAAAATTACACTCATTTTGATGGTTTTTGCCCCACCCCTCAGGCCCCAGGGGGGCAGCGACCACGAATTCACAATTTTTGTTCCCCTCCACCCACAGATGCTATATGCCAAAATTGGTTGAAATTGGTTCAGGGGTTTCAGAGAAGAAGCTGAAAATGTTCAAATGTTAACGCACGACGCACGACGAACGACGACATACAAAAACAGATAGCAATAGGTCACCTGAATGAATTCAGGTGACCTAATGATAATTTTACGTGCGACGGAAGCAGAGAACACCGACAGTGTTTTGTTTTCAGGCAAAAACTTTCCGACCGTCAAAAACTGTGTCAGTGTAACGTTCTCTGTTTCTATCGCACATAGAACTACCATTTAAGTATAGATTAACACACACATACACTACCCACAATAGATTAAACAATTAAATGCTTTCTTTGTTGTTTCATCGGGTAATGAGGGTAGCTAGCACTATGTAAGCGGGTTATGCAATTTTTTCTGCAATGATTGCTACCTTCATCACCCGATAAAACAACAAAGAAAGGCTTTTTATTGTTTATGTTCATTTTTCATGTATTATTTAAAGATATAAACTAGAATTAAGATTTAAAATATTATATGGTTGCCGTATCTGTCACGTAAAATTGAACAGCAAATGCACCCTTTGACCTTGGTGACACTCCATATTTGGTAATGATTACACAGACAGATGGTACTAGAAAACCGGATCGAACTAGTTTGCAACAAACATGCATTTATTGTATGATGAAAGTAATGTCAATTTCAAAAGGAATATAAGAGAAAATATTCAGTGAATGTAAATATTAAGTATGCACATGTTTTTACACATTCTGGCATGGAATATATTCAATATAATGAAAAAGAGCCGAATTCAATGTGTATAACTTTCAATTCATCTCAGTAAAATAATCATTTAAGGGCACAACTTCAATATATGTGAAACAATAATGGACATTGATTTATTCAAGGTGAAAAATCAAAGGGTTATATTAAATTACACATCAAATACACCATAATATGTATTAGTAATTAGTTTCAAATGGTTTCAAGTTAAAGACCCAAAAATAATACCGTACTGTTGCTTCACGGATCACTGGATGTGGGCGGAGCTCATCTATGGTCATTGTTATTTACCTGGCCAAGAGATCAGGGTGCTGTGTATATCTTTGATGTACACAGGAAGGGTCACAGTGCCGTCTGCAGTGTTTCCATGGTCATAGTGTTTGTATAATGGTTGTATCCCTATGGCTAGATGACACAGTCTACATCACCCCCTCTTTCTCTCCTTTACTCACAGTAAATGAATAATGAATAATTTCTTTTATAAATATAGAACTATCATAAATTGATAATATGAATTATTTCAATGAGTCACAAGTTTTAGAAATTAATGGGCAAATTATTGTTTGATTTCTGATTGTGTAATTTATAATACATGTATATAGAGGGGGAAATTACAATGATATTAAAATTGTGTTGTTCAGGGGTCTTTTTAAAAACAATTGAATTACAAGAAAATAGTAGTTGTGGACAGGTCAATGCTATCAAAACCCTAGAATACAGGCCTTCCTCAAGATCTAAAGAATGCATCTAGGTACTGGCTGTTATTGTTATGAAAACACCTCTCTGGGGTAGCTCTAGCTGCAGATGTCACTCCACCCACCTGAGATATATTGTTAAATGTTTGATTGACAGACGGCTAACAATTTAGGGTGTGAACTTAAAGTTGGGTCTTTAAGGTTTGCATAATATCTCTTTTGGGGAATTCAAATATTCAGAAAATCAAGTATTTTGATTGAAAATCAGGATATATAAAGTTAAAAGCTTAATGTCATCTACTTATATGTGAGAGTTATGTATTTTGCATCAAAAGATTTGTATCTCTGATGTAAGTAACTTACATTTTGGTGAGTATATACTTATTTATGGTGGGCAGTGTATATACACACAACACACATACCTATACACAACACATACACATACATACATACATACATATACACAACACACATACATACGTGTATACACAACACACATACATATACACAACACACACACATATACACAACACACATACATACATATACACAACACACACACATATACACAACACACATACATACATATACACAACACACATACATATACACACATACATACATACATACATATACACAACACACATACATACATATACACAACACACATACATACGTGTATACACAACACACATACATATACACAACACACACACATATACACAACACACATACATACATATACACAACACACATACATATACACAACACACATACATACATATACACAACACACATACATATACACAACACACATACATATACACAACACACATAAATACATATACACAACACACATACATATACACAACACACATACATATACACAACACACATACATACATATACACAACACACATACATATACACAACACACATACATATACACAACACACATACATACATATACACAACATACATACATACATATACACAACACACATACATACATACATATACACAACACACATACATATACACAACACACCTACATATACACAACACACATACATATACACACATACATACATACATACATATACACAACACACATACATATACACAACACACATACATATACACAACACACATACATATACACAACACACATACATACATATACACAACACACATACATACGTGTATACACAACACACACACATATACACAACACACATACATACATATACACAACACACACATATACACAACACACATACATACATATACACAACACACATACATATACACACATACATATACACAACACACATACATACATACATATACACAACACACATACATATACACAACACACATACATATACACAACACACACACATACATACATACATATACACAACACACATACATACATATACACAACACACATACATACATATACACAACATACATACATACATATACACAACATACATACATACATATACACAACACACATACATATACACAACACACACACATACATACATACATATACACAACACACATACATACATATACACAACATACATACATACATATACACAACACACATACATACATATACACAACACACACACATATACACAACACACATACATATACACAACATACATACATATACACAACACACATACATATACACACATACATACATACATACATATACACAACACACATACATACATACATACATACATACATATACACAACACACATACATACATATACACAACATACATACATATACACAACACACATACATATACACAACATACATACATACATATACACAACACACATACATACATATACACAACATACATACATATACACAACACACATACATATACACAACATACATACATACATATACACAACATACATACATACATACATATACACAACATACATACATATACACAACATACATACATATACACAACACACATACATATACACAACATACATACATACATATACACAACACACATACATACATACATATACACAACACACATACATATACACAACACACATACATATACACAACACACATACAAACAACACTAACATATACAAACATACATACACGTACACACACAACACACAATGCGACGTCAAAGTGAGATTTATTACATGTTACTAGATTATCGGTGTTTTATTTATATCATACAGTGAACAGTTAATTAGATGTCATTCAAAAACGAGAAAACTCTATTCCAGAATGATTTAAATCCTTAAAATGCAAACTTGTTTCCTTTATCTGGGGTTATTGTCGCTTGACGGTCATTATATCAAAATTCTGCAAGAGATTTAGTCACACTTATTGCAATGCTAATGAAACTTAATGACCCTTATCATTTAACATAGTAAGAATGTGTTGCACTTCATCGATACCCTCAAACAAACCCATACAAAAAAGTCCTTACTACAGGACTGGAATGACTTATTTTGATTTCAAACAAGAATGTGTCTATATACTAGGGATGTTTGATATGCAATGTGTATTGCACGATATCTCAAAAGCATTCGACTCAAATAGTGAAATGAATATTACATCCCTTCAAAGTATTCTCCGCGGTTTGAAATACATAATTTCAATCTCTGAATCCATTTCTGAAATGCGTCACGGTACGCTGATTTAGGTAGACCTCTGAGGCACTGACTGATGGCTGAGCCAAGGACTTGTCGGGACTTGTAACGACGACCAGATAAGAACTTTTTAAGTTTTGGAAAAAGGAAAAAGTCGCATGCGGCTAGATCTGGAGAGCATGGTGGGTGTGGCAAGACGGTAACCTTCTCCGACTTCAAAAATTGCTTCACACGCTCAGATGTATGTGATTTAGCAATATCATGAAGTAGACGAACATGCCTAAGTCCTGACACAGGGCATCGTTTATGATATTTCTTGAGCTATTAAGTATAACATCTCGGTAATACCGACCTGTAACACTTTTGCCCATAGGCACCGGAATTTCTACGGTTTTACCATCACATGAGAATATGCAATAAAGAACCTTCTTTGTACTTATGGTTCTTTTGGCAACTACAGACCTTCTATCGTGTTTAGTTAGCCATATTTTGTTTCCAATTTTTCTTACTGGTTTGAAATAGTGAATCCATGTTTCGTTACCAGTAACAATGTTTGCAAATTGTCTTGATTGGATTTGGTAAACATTTTGAGCAATTGTTTAGCGGTCTGTACTCGTACCCGTTTTTTTGGTCATCTGTCAATATATGTGGTATCCATCTGGAAGAAAACTTTCGTAATTTTGTAATTTCAACATACGCTTCAAAATGAAATGCATCCGCGATAGCGATATGCCAACAGCTTTGCCAATATCACGAATCGTGTATCTGCCACCACTTTCAATTGTTTCCCTGACTTTTGAGACATTTGCTTTGCCTGTTAGTCACTGTTCGGCCAGATTTCGTTGCATCTTTGACAGACTCTGTGCCAGTCAGAAATGTCTTTCTCCACCTACGAACTGTCTCATAAGATACCTTATCAGACCCATAAACTTCCCCAAATTCAATAAAAACCTGTATTACCGAATGACCGCGTTTTGTACGAACTTTTATATCAGCTCTAATTTCTTCAATATTCTCAACCCGTTACCCAACCATTTTTACAACAGTGGTCAACAACTGGCTCTATTGAAATAACTAACTGTTTAAAACTATGTGGAGCTGAAGGCTCGTGTTTATACCGTTGGAAAGGTATTGAATAGAGCTATTCATGCGTACCATCACGCACGAAATTGTGCAAAGCGTTATCGCGCTATGGTACAATACACATTACATATCAAACAGCCCTCATACTCGAGACGTTTTAAATTTTAAATCTAAACGAAAACTTATGCAAAATTAAGGTATTATTTTTCTGAGAACGTTATTTGATTACCTTACCCAATTAAACGTAGCAACATCCGCACGCATGTATTATTTCATGACGAGTTGTTTCCCGAGTATCAGTAAGTATAGTGATGGACAGTCAATATATACTGCTGCAGTCATACAGAGTCAATATTATAATGAACCTGAATTGCTGACAATTCGTTGATAAAATCGTCATTCTTCCGCGAGATCCACAAGCTGGACACGATCTTAACAACTTAAGAAGAAGGTAATCTAATTCTTTACAACTTTTTTTTATTATCCTACTGTAAAATATGATGATATTGGTATAAAATATGTTAACAAGCAGTTAAACCCTTCCCTACCGCACCGGTCGATTTGACAGGTAGCGCATAAAAGCAAGATATCTTTGATGTTAGCTCTGGCACTGTCTCCACTATTCTTACTGAACATTTGGAAAAGAGAAGAGTTATAAGCTAGATACCTAGACGATAAAGCTAGAAGGTGTCATACGCTGTGTGTGGAATGTAGAGGAGAATATTTTGAAAAATTGTGAAACGCAACGTTATGACGTTGTGTTTGAGGCAAGGATCCTCCTTGGCCAAAAAAAATTTCCATTTTCAAAATTATATATCACGGGTACTATTTAATCAAATAGAATGAAACATCCAACGTCGATAAAATAAATGATTTTAAATCCCACAATGTGTTGAAATCTATTTTGCAAGAAAATATATATACGAGCGAGATATTGTTTACATATTTTAATGACCCTCGTATAGGTATGTCGTTTATTAATGATGAAAATCAATTTTCTTTTTTATCATTAGCGGATAATACTGTGCATATTTTCCAATTTTAATTTTTACCATTAATAGACAATCCGACAAATATTCTTTAAAATTTATCATAAGTGAATTTTATGCCATTAATGGTTGCTACAATCGTGCGCAAAAACAACTGCTTTGTAAATCGAAGATGTAAGCGGTGGAGGGGGGGGGTCAGTTTTGTGGTGATTAACAAAATTAGCTAACTCATCCTACCTTTCTATATCCGATATTTAGCATAGTTCCATAAAAAACCAGGCTGAGGGTAGTAAGTTGAATGCCTGGGATCATTTCGTGACCATGGACTTATCACGTAAATGCGATATTGTCTGATTTTTACCAGGAATCACACTTAATATTAAGTCTATCATTACTTTTCGTGCATTGTGGATCAAACCATTAAACGAATTTGCTCACAACAAACACAATAAATATGTAATCTGCAGTGTGAATACGTCCACACAAGTCGATATCTTATAGCGGTATCTCACACTGTAACCTATCGGGTGTTGTTGGAACTTAGAACTTCTATCTCTCTATCGACGCTTTTTATAAAAAAAAAAAAAAAAAAAAAAAAAAAAAGTTAATGACCTTAATCCACTATGCGAATCCGACACTTCTAGGTATCGGGTGTTGTGGGTTTTTAGTGCTGTTTTGTATCATTATTCATCCAATGCATCATCTTGATCCGCCTGTATACCTATTTTCCTGTTTGTTTCATAGTTTGTCTCGCCCCCTCTCCCCTTCCCTTCATTTGTTTGCCATGGTTTTCGTACATGTGTCGTTTGACTTGCATTTGTTGGTTGACTCGCCTTACTTTATTTAATGCCTAACATAATATAATTGAACGTACAACTTATCTTCTTTGGTTTCGGCAGTGGGTGCTGACATTGAGTTTATTCGCATTAGTATAATTAACTGCTTGACAGGAAGGTGTCAACCTATTAACAATGTATTCATAAAATCTACCTTAAGATAACGAACAGTGATCAATCTCGTAACTCCTATAAGCAATACAAAGTAGATAGTTGGGCAAATACGGACCCCTGGACACACCAAAGGTGGGATCAGGTGCCTAGGAGGAGTAAGCATCCCCTGTCGACCAGTCACACCCGCTGTGAGCCCTATATCCTGATCTGGTAAACGGAGTTATCCGTAGTCAAAATCAGTGTGCCAAGAACGGCCTAACAATCGGTATGAAACATGTCAGACAGCATTTGACCCAGGTTGTATTGACGAACTAGATGGTTATAACGACCATAGAATTTGCAAAATGCTGACTTTAATCGAGACTGTTGAAACCCCTGTACCATCAACTTATTTGTCAGTAGCTTGCCTTGATTTAAAAACTGACTATATGCAGAACAAGCTCTTGCATATCAAATCAGTTGAGAGATATAAACACCATATGCAGGTGATAATGGAATATTACTACATAAATATGGGAAGTTGACGATAGAGAAGCTGAAATCATCCCGTTTCTCATACAGTTGAGTTGTCAGTTTGCCGTTAATGTCTACTTTCAATAAAATATATAAGTATGAAGCAGAAGTGGACGACTCTGTGGTGTCTTTTATTTCGAGCTCACATGGGTATATCGATTCGACATATAAATGAACGCTATCATTGTTAATAGACAAAACGTCGTCGACATATCTAAATGTCGAATTGAAGGCCACAGCAAGAGATTTCTTCTCGCGTATAAGTTTTTCAATAAATTCTGCTTCTTATGAATATAGAAACAGGTCAGCTAATAAAGGAGCACAATTCGTGCCCATGGGAATTCCAACAGACTGTTGGAAGACCTGATCACCAAAGACCACGAAGATATTGTCAATGAGGAACTCTAGCATATTTTTTATTTCAACTTCAGAGAACTTGTGCGTGGAATCAGAGTGGTGTTTGACAAAGTAAGTTTTTGAATGACTGATCACTAGATATGAATATTTCCTTTTTCCATTTTTGTTGAAGAAGCAACTGTCTGTGGTGTCAAAAAGCCTAGTCTTTAATTCATCGTGAGGAATGGTTGTGCATAGTGTTGAAAAGTCATAGGTTTTGATGTTGTTGATTTGGGAAAAGTTTTGTGATTTCAAGTTTACTAAAAGTTCTTTAGAATTTTTAGAATCCACATTTGATTAATTTTGGCATATGTAATCGCACAGTAAGTTTGAAGTTTCTCCTTCACAGCTGTTAATATTTTCGTGAAGAGCAAAGTTAGGGGCTTGGTAGAGCACTTACTGGATCCATCAATGCCTCTTTATGTAGTTTAGGACTCCACATGCACATCTTTGATGATCTTAGAATCTCATGAAAACCGGAAAAGACGGTGCGACGTCAAAATCATTGATTTTTGTGGTTTTGAATAGTAAAGAGTTCCACATCATGGCAGCATCTATAGGTAGCGGGAATTTCAATTTTTAACGTTTTGAAATTAGTACTGAAGTTTTCTAGGCCGTATATCAAAAGAATAGTATGACAAATCTTTATCATTTAATTAATCCCATCATTATAATGAAAAAATAGTTTTTTCCCTTTAACTGTTCGTGACTTGTCATGTTTACAGTGCTGCTGGTGAACAAACCGGAACCGACGGTATGACGTCATAAATTAAACTTCAATGGCCGCTCTCTTAGCGGCGGGTAATTTAAATTATATGATACATGTAGATTAATTTTGATTCAATCGTTAAGCAAGGATTTTTGTTGTTAAAGATCGTTATTTACGATATCAGTAAGTAGTCCTTAATTCATTTATAAAAGCAACAATGTGGTTAGGGTTGCCTTTCCCTTTAATTCCAGAATAAAAACTTCACTAAGATGGAAAGAACAATTTCTGAAAATAGTTCACAACAGTCTACATGTACTTTGAAACCTTACAAATAGCCCTAGGGAACAATCAATAGCTATTTGAATTAGCTGTTAGGACATTAAAATGATTAATCATGGCCTACAAGCTAAACTGTCAAAAAAATTACTCGAATTTTCATTCCATCTTTGAATTCAAAAAAATGATTTCAGTCATCCTGGGCAAATCCTTGACCATATTCAAATCGGATTAATTACTTACTTACTTAGGCCTGTCGTTCCGTGAGGAACATAGGCCATCGACGACAGTCCTTCAACGAACACGATTCTGGGCTGTTTTTGCTGCGTCGATTCAAATCGGATTGGTAACACTATATGTTCCGCTGCTAGGTTACATTTTCCGCTAACTAGTACATTTTACCGCTTGATGAAAAAAATACCGTTCGTGTGAAATTCCCTCTCTCTGATAATCCGAACATGCACATTAAATTACACAAGATTTCAAACCTGATTATCACACCCTGTAAACTGAATATCACGAGTTTTCACACCAGATTACCACAACCTGGCAATATTATAAAACACGAGTTGTCACATCTGATAATGAAATACTCTGTAAACTAAATCAGTAACAGTTCACAAGTTTAACAATTTATCTTATATTTAGAAAACAAATATTGACAAAATAGCAATTTCTGTTGTAGAAAATTTATATGTCAAACTATGCACTCTTAAACATTTCCAAACGTTTCAGAAATCAACTTTCTCAGTTTAGTCCATAAAGGGGCATGGGCACGATTTGAGATGAAAATTTCCCAATTTTGTTTTTCCATTTTTAATGTTTAGACTGTTTCAATAAGGTATTCCTAATGGTCACCAAAAATTTGAATGTCAGTTCGTGAGATGCATGGGAGATACAGAGCTAATAATTTTTGTTATGTAAACAAGGCTCGTGCCATGTGTTTGTTTACATAGGTTAAATATACCAGTGAAACTTTCGTTTAAAGCTGATTTTTTTTTTTAATTACAAGTTAATTCTTAACACAATTAAACAGTTTCTAGTGTTTGACACATCTCATTTTGTTTTAAACATGATATTTCCCATTGAGCAATATATATGTAAATAAAAACATGGCACGAGCCTTGTATACATGACAAGGTCTTGTGACTGCTGTATCTCACTTGTAACTCAACAACTGATGTTCCAATTTTGGTTGACGATTAAAAATACTTCAATTAAACATTGTAAACTACTGCACCACTAAACGACAGATTGTCTACTTTTTAAATATATAATGTAAATATGTTCAGTTTTATCCCAACCGGTTATAAAGCCTTGTGTTCTTAGTGGAAGAAGAAAGCCTGACACTAGAATACACCCCAGGGTGTCTCAGTAATGAATGTGTGTGTGTACAGTAAATGTAATAGAATACACACAGTAAATGCAATAGAATACACACAGTAAATGCAATAGAATACACACAGTAAATGTAATAGAATACACACAGTAAATGCAATAGAATACACACAGTAAATGCAATAGAATACACACAGTAAATGCAACAGAATACACACAGTAAATGTAACAGAATACACACAGTAAATGTAATAGAATACACGCAGTAAATGTAATAGAATACACACAGTAAATGTAATAGAATACACGCAGTAAATGTAATAGAATACACACAGTAAATGTAATAGAATACACACAGTAAATGTAATAGAATACACACAGTAAATGTAATAGAATACATACAGTAAATGTAATAGAATATATACAGTAAATGTAATAGAATACACACAGTAAATGTAACAGAATACACACAGTAAATGTAATAGAATACACACAGTAAATGTAATAGAATACATACAGTAAATGTAATAGAATACACACAGTAAATGTAATAGAATACACACAGTAAATGTAATAGAATATATACAGTAAATGTAATAGAATACACATAGTAAATGTAATAGAATACACACAGTAAATGTAATAGAATACACATAGTAAATGTAGCAGAATACACACAGTAAATGTAATAGAATACACACAGTAAATGTAATAGAATACACATAGTAAATGTAACAGAATACACACAGTAAATGTAATAGAATACACACAGTAAATGTAATAGAATATATACAGTAAATGTAATAGAATACACACAGTAAATGTAATAGAATATATACAGTAAATGTAACAGAATACACACAGTAAATGTAATAGAATACACACAGTAAATGTAATAGAATACACACAGTAAATGTAATAGAATACACACAGTAAATGTAATAGAATACACACAGTAAATGTAATAGAATATATACAGTAAATGTAATAGAATACACACAGTAAATGTAATAGAATATATACAGTAAATGTAACAGAATACACACAGTAAATGTAATAGAATATACCCCAGGGTGTCTCAGTAAGGAATATTTGTATGTGCAGTAAATGTAATAGAATACACACAGTAAATGTAATAGAATACATACAGTAAATGTAATAGAATACACCCCAGGGTGTCTCAGTAAGGAATGTTTGTATGTGCAGTAAATGTAATAGAATACACACAGTAAATGTAATAGAATACACACAGTAAATGTAATAGAATACACACAGTAAATGTAGTAGAATATATACAGTAAATGTAATAGAATACACCCCAGGGTGTCTCAGTAAGGAATGTTTGTATGTACAGTAAATGTAATAGAATACACCCAGGGTGTCTCAGTAAGGAATGTTTGTATGTACAGTAAATGTAATAGAATACACTCCAGGGTGTCTCAGTAAGGAATGTTTGTATGTACAGTAAATGTAATAGAATACACCCCAGGGTGTCTCAGTAAGGAATGTTTGTATGTACAGTAAATGTAATAGAATACACCTCAGGGTGTCTTAGTAAGGAATGTTTGTATGTACAGTAAATGTAATAGAATACACCCCAGGGTGTCTCAGTAAGGAATGTTTGTATGTACAGTAAATGTAATAGAATACACCCCAGGGTGTCTCAGTAAGGAATGTTTGTATGTACAGTAAATGTAATAGAATATACCCCAGGGTGTCTCAGTAAGGAATGTTTGTACAGTAAATGTAATAGGTCCATGTCTGTCCTGTCAGTGTGCATTACAGGCTGTCCAGCACTCTCTAACAAAAAATTAGGGCTAAATAAAGGGCTAAAATTATGAAAATTTAGGGCTAAAACTAGGAATTCCATAACTAGATTAACTTACATTTGAAAGAAACTCACAAAACAAATAATCTGCGTGCAGGAAGGGCGTTTTCAGCAATCATTGGCTATAACTTTAATAGTCACATCTTTGTCACAAAGTCACAAGCAATAAACAGCTTGACACATGGATTAACTGGACAAATTTAGTTTGAATGTATTTTCAAAATTGCTAGAATAGAAATTTTTTTTTTTAAATAGGAATAGAGAGGGAAAATTAGAGCTTCTTAGGATCTCCCCCTGAATTTAAAATTTTTTAAGGAATTTTAGCAAAACTAAAAAAATTAAGGGCCGCTGGACAGCTTGGTATTACAGTACAACGGGTATTTTCTGCGGCTGTCCATGTTTTGTGTAATTTTGCGGATAGGAAAATTCCTCAAAAATCACAATCGCAAAAATACATTCACATAGGTACATACAGGTAGAGTCCAACTGCAAAAATTAGAAACGCAGTACATAATTTGCTACATTTATCGATCAAACCGCAAAAATTTCCAACCGCAAAAAATATCCGTGATGCAATATTTGTGAGTATGTTAAAAGTGTAGATTTATTGTGTGTACCTATTGATAAATACAAGTTAGAAGTTGGACCCAAGTTTGTGTTACATATGGTGCTCACTTCTGCGTCTTCAAATAACCAGAATGATTGACTGATTGATTGTATCTTGTTTAACATCTCTCTAGAAAATTTTTACTCATATGGAGACGTCAGCAAGACCTGTGAAGGGCTTCAAATTTAGGCCTTTGCTCGGCGTTTATGAACACTGTGCAGTGTAGGTCCTCTGGCGTGCCACACCTACTGCGACACGGGACATCCGTTAATTTTTAAGGTCATCTCCGAGGACCTGTGGCATTCGCAAATGATACTGAGCGTTTGGCGATGGAACTGTCACTACCTGTTTTTAATGACTTAGGTCTGTCTCGGACGGGATTCGAACCCCGGCCTTCTGCATGAGAGGTGAAAGCTCTAACCTCTACTCCGCCGCGGTGGTAAATAACCAGAATGAAGCTTAAGTAAAGCTCAAAAGTGGAGATTTATATTGCTAATTGTAGCTGTTGAGTCGGGGAGGAGCAATGAACACCGAGAACATCCGAACTTCTTCTATTGATTGATATTCCAAGGACAGTCGAACGTCTTCTGTTGTTTGAAAATGTAAGGGAATTCTAACTACTGGAGTAGACATTAACAAGTTGTACAAGACAACAAAAAAAAAACAAGTGCACACCTCTATATGGTGAATAAAAAGTGTACAAATTTTCAGAACATGTACAGACAAAATATCTTGTCTACAGACATACAGACGGATATGGGGATTCCAATATACCCCTTTCTAGACTTAAACAGTCGTCTCTGTGAGAGAAACATGTCATTATAAAATCTAAAACAAAATTATTAAGTCCATAAGGTTGAAAAAACAAACATTCACTTGTAATATGAAGAAAAACTGTCCAATGATAAGGAAAATCATCCACATGACAAAATCGTAGATGTACATGCTGCTTCCAATCAGACGTAACTCTGCAGAAAGGTTTTTTAAAAAAAAGGTGGAAGGGGGTCTGGGGATCCAACTCCAGTGGGGTATCTAGGTCAGGGGGCTTTTTTTTTGTTATGTAAACAAGGCTTGAGCCCCGTTTTTGTTTACATATAGATTGCTTGATATAAAATATCGTGTTTACATCAAAATGAGATGTGATAAACACTAGAAACTGTTTAATTGTATTGTAAATTGAAAAAATCTGCTTTAGTTTAATGAAACTTTTACTTGTGCATTCTACCTATGTAAACAAAAACATGACACCAGTTTTGTTTACATAGCAAAGAATTGTGAGCTTTGTATCTCTCATGTAACTCAACAACTGACATTTAAAATTTTGCTGACCATTAGAAATACCTTACTTAAGCACTGTAAACATTAACAACGGAAAAATAAAATTTGGAAAATTTCAGCTATAAGATCGTGTTCATGTCCCTTCAACACCGCTGTCGTATCTTTGTAACAATAAGCGCGGACATTTTTGCAAGGTCCACATATTTAAAATCAGTGTACATTCTGTTGATTGGGTGATATCGTAATGATTCAACCAATCAACAAGAGAAATACAATGAGGAAATAAGGACCACTATGTAAAATTTAGACTCAAAACCGCATATTACAGAAAATTTATTGAACCTAGAATTTTCCGGAAGCGGAATCATTATAGAGAACAGAGTTTTCCAGACCGGAGAGTTTTCCAGTCCAGAGAGCAGAATTCCACTTTAAAGCAGAGAAAAATCATGTCCGTCCAATATAACACCCAAACTTCATCTGCAAGGGGATTGATTAACTTTAGGTAATAATGCATTTAAACATGTAGCATTGCCAATAGGACAGTCGTGGAGACTTAGTACTTTTGCATACTTTTCCAATGATAAACTAGATGAAAGTGATCATCTAGTTTCCGGTTCTAGTATCAAAGTTACAGATATTCTACGACAATTTTAATTTGTCAACATTCGATTGCACAAAACCAAACCAAACTAGTGGTTCCAGAATGTCCTCGCGGTCAGCAGCATCCATATAATCACACGGTCTGGTATAGGATACAGTAGCTTTACTGGTCCCCTTTACTGCTCCCTTCTCCACTATATCATTATAATGCGCCTGATTAATCCGCAGGAAGGGGAGTATGACCTGCAGTAAAATGAATTCTTTAAAATGAACATTTTCAATGTTCTTTTATAATCCGTTCACGTAGATTGCTGAACGAGTGTTACCCTAACCTTAATCAAACACTATCTAGTTTATCGATCTGTGCAAGCAGATCAAAATGTCTTAGTTTAATCAAACTGGGCTTGAATTAACTTGAAATCAAACTACATGGAGATGTTTGTATTATAAATTGATGAAATGTACCTTTGTTCTTGAGAAAAAAATATTTAAATATATAAACATCACTACATAAAATCTTAACCTCAATAATGCCACATGCCAATATCTGTCATAAAACACATAAATTTGGCCAATTAGAATTTGAGAAGGAGTTGAAATGCTGACACAAAACAACAAAGAAACCCAATGTCAATAGTATCCTCTTAATGACCTTTGATCTCTGACAATCGTGAAATCCTATTCCTATCGACATAGTACTAGCTGAATTTACAACATAATACTTACTTTTGTTCCAATACACAGAAAACCCACTACACAAGGGAAGAAGGAGGGATTTTTCCTTTCCAGGAGGAGCTGGATTCCATGTTGACCTATCACCTGCTTCGACACATCGTTGATGGTGAATGTCTGTTTGTTGTATTTGTCTATGAAAGCATCATACTGCTTAACCTGTCGATTCAATTAACATGATGAATAGAATATCAGGTCAAGAGGTCAATGGGCCACATCGCTCAACTGAGAAGTTGCACTTACTGACATTGGAATTCAAAATTTAATTATGACCACCCCTGACCCTGGAAGTCTCAGTGTGAACACACACTGTGAGGTTGCTTAATACCAGCTTGACACATCATAAAGCCAGTTGTTTTTATGGTTTAGGGATTTATGATCAAGCATGGACAATCAAATGGTCAAAAAACAAGAGGCCCACAGGCCTTATCCTTCAAGAACTACATGTAGTTAACAGTATTAATATAGCTCCAAGGACTATGAAATCTGTAATAATTTTCCAATTCTGCATATCTAAGCTAAATTCTAATATTCATTAGCAATATAAAAACAAGATGATCTAAAATCACACATGCTCCCAGAGAGTGCCCACACTGATGAAATAATTGACATAATAGTTGACTAATCTAGATCAGTATCATTCTATAGTCAATCCGGGGGTTGTGAGATCCTCAATCATGGTACATCCCTTTCTGTTTTTCCTAAATATGCATTAGTTTTCATATAATATCAGCAAAATTAAAAGTTTGTAAAATGAGAAACACATCGAATTAATATGACCATTTTCGTTCCACCTTGGTACCAAACCCTGACCCTGGGATTTTGAAATATACAAATTTGGTAAATTGATAGTAATGTTATAGGATGTGTGACGATGACAGTAAAGTTCTAGGATGTGTGACACATTGACAACAATGTTCTATGATGTGTGACACATTGACAGTACTGTTCTAGGATGTGACAGTAATGTTCTAGCATGTGTGATATTGAAAGTAATGTTCTAGGATGTGTGACACATTTACAGTAATGTTCTAGGATGTGTGACACATTGACAGTAATGTTCTAGGATGTGTAACAATGACAGTATCTTCTTTTACTCGAACAATGTACGACGGTGAATCCTATCACACCTAGATAAGTATATGAAAATTGAAAATCGTCAGAAAACGCGCTATCGTCATTATTTTGAACGGTATCACGACAACTCGACCCAGGTACAACTCGATCCCCTTTTTTCACTCCTATTTTTTTTTTTTTTAAAGAAAACTCATCATTTCCACTGAAAAAGTATTTGTATTTCTTTAAATATAGCGTCTTGTTAACATATTTGAATATATACAACCTGTACAGCTACTGAATCTGTTTCATAGAAGCTAACACACACACACACACACACACACACACACACACACACATATATATATATATATATATATATATATATATATATGACAATCTGAAATATGTAAGGACTCTTCTTTATACAAAAGTTACTGAAAGAGTACAACACAAATCGTATGGAAAATGAAAGTAAGGATTACATCTGAACAATCAGTTACAATGGATCCTGTTTATCATTTCTGCAGTGTACAGCATCTTTCATATTTACCATGATGAGTGAGTTCGATTCAACTTTTTTTTTAAATGGATTACTAAATGCTTTATTTTGGTGTAATTAGTTCAAATAATTGAAAGATAATAATGACCAAATCTTAAACAGCATGTATGCAATGATAGATATTTCTTGCTTACATTTTACATATCATTTGTACTGCACCCATTCTGTAACTTTCTAGCATGTAACCTAGGGTACAAAAGTATCGCCTAAAAACGGATCCCTTATTTCTTGCCAGAGAGAGAGAGAGAGAGAGAGAGAGAGGTCTGAATTTTGATATTGATTACTCGAGTTGTTGATTATGATGGTATTACTGACTAAAAGATCGTTTGGCTGAAAACGTACGCTTATATATGACTACCCTTATTAATTCTGACTAATTTTACCTTTGACACAAACAGGTTTCCTGAAAATCTTAAACAAGCAGAAGTTTTATCCCCTTTTTTGTTTTGTTTATATGAAAAACGGTTCTTTCACGAGCAGAATTACAAACCTGTTAATGTTTTATCTATACTACTTCCAAACTTTATGAACGGGGCATGTATGCGAGTGACCCAAAAAAGTTTTCTTTGAAAAGTTGTAGTCCTTTCCTGACGGCCTTCATCAGGAGATTCAGATGTCAATTACACGATCTTCCTATTGGTCTGGTCGAGGATTAGAAATCAGCCCTAGATCAGCACAAATATCAAGCTCTTATTTTGATGGATTAATCCAAGGCGTTCCACTGCCTCCACCATAGGCTTCTGCTAACAAAAAGGAAAGCATATGGCCACGGTTTCTTCAGGCTCCTTGGTAGCTATAAAATTGACTCACATACACCAGTAAATTGAAGATTCTCGTGAAAGAACACCCCCCCCCCCCACACTCCGGGGGATCCTCACGCTTAACGTTTTCTTGAATGATATATTTTATTTTGTTGACGAATTCGCATTATACAACTGCACGTGCGCGGATGACACATCATTGTCTTACGCACACAAAGAATGCTCTGTTGTTGTTGTTTTTTAAAAACTGTTTTAAAAAAATTCCGTGAAACAACAACTCTATGAAGGCTAACCTGGATAAATCTAAGGATATGTGATTTTGGTAGAAAGCTAGTGTGAGTAAAATACCTTTAATAATTGTGAAAATGATGTGACATTGAATTTTAACCTACTTTAAAGAAAACCTAATCTATCTTCAAGTCATGTTCTGTATATAGATTTCTCATGACAAGACTTTTTATTTCATACCTTGATGTGTGATCTTTGACCATTTCCAGAACAGCAAAGTCACGTTGAAACAAGTTCGGTATATTGTCGTGACCCTCTCAGGTTAGGTTGGAGCCACAAAGTTCCATGGGAATAAAGATTGGGAAAAAAAATCTTTTAAAAATCACAAGAGCAGAGCGAAGGTAACCCAGGTGAGTGATGTGACTGATGGGCCTCTTCTTTTATCTAGTGTGTTTTTATAGTGTTTATAACTTGTATTTATATCCATTTTGGGGCGTTTTACTTCGTCTTATTGATTGCTGCAAAGGGATTGCCCTGACCGCTAAATTGCTCCTTAATCTTAATATTGTACAAATTAAAGCATGTCATTAATTTATAGTACTTAATCTTTCTTACTGCAGTGCAGTTGTGCATATTGTTGTGTTCTCCTCGACTCTTTTAAAAAAGCAATATTAGCTTAAATTTTATTTTGTTGTAAAAATATGCTATTATGATAGTTTTTTCTGTAACTTTAACCATAAATCATTCATGAAATTAAAACTAAGTATGATATTTTATCAAAATAAAGATTTCGGTTCTATTGAATATATAGCATAAAGAAAGGGATGACAATAAGTTGTGTGTGTGTCAGTGTGTTTTGCTTTTGTTTGTACAATCTTCTTTTATTTAATTATATGTCTGTGATATTTGTATTTTTATTACTTTACTTGTGATTTCTTTGTCAAGAACAAGCTCTTCACAGCTGTGTCTTCGAGGATATTCGTTTTAGATGTATGTTGTTTTTCCGTATTTTTCGGATAGATATTCTCACATATCTACTCAACCATTTGTAAATTCCCACCTCTGGCAATTCCAGGGGTCCGTGCTTGTCCAAGTCTCTATTTTGTATTGCTTATAGGAGTTATAAGATTGATTACTGTTCGTTATCTTCACCTTTATAGGAGTTATAAGATTGATTACTGTTCGTCATCTTCACCTTTATAGGAGTAATGACATTGATCACTGTTCGTTATCTTCACCGTTATAGGAGTTATGAGATTGATCACTGTTCGTTATCTTCACCTTTATAGGAGTTATGAGATTGATCACTGTTCGTTATCTTCACCGTTATAGGAGTTATGAGATTGATCACTGTTCGTTATCTTCACCTTTATAGGAGTTATGAGATTGATCACTGTTCGTTATCTTCACTTTTATAGGAGTTATGAGATTGATCACTGTTCGTTATCTTCACCTTTATAGGAGTTATGAGATTGATCACTGTTCGTTATCTTCACTTTTATAGGAGTTATGAGATTGATCCCTGTTCGTTATCTTCACCTTTATATGAGTTATGAGATTGATCACTGTTCGTTAGGTTCACCGCTATAGGAGTTATAAGATTGATCACTGTTCGTTATCTTCACTTTTATAGGAGTTATGAAATTGACCACTGTTCGTTATCTTCACCTTTATAGGAGTTATGAGATTGATCACTGTTCGTTATCTTCACCTTTATAGGAGTTATGAGATTGATCACTGTTCGTTAGGTTTACCTTTTCAATAAATTACGTTAAGATTTGTCTAGTTCCATTTTGTTTTGCGTTTTACCAGCTAGCGAGATACACTAGCATTCAACAAGTCTAGTGTTTAAACATCAGATAGTGGTATATCCGTAATGCAAAATGGTTGCCAACATTTATAAAATATTTTTCAAGGGCTTTTCGCCAGACTGCAGTTTTCTTTTACATCGATGAATATGAAATCAGAAAAAACAACTCTAAATTTCTTTTATTTGTGGAAAACAGAAAGTATGTTAGTAAATTGAAAGTTAGAGAAACAAGAAAAAAAATCATTTGAATTATATGCAACAAGAATTGTCATTTTTTCCGTTGGCGATATACTGCTGGATTTACGCGTACTGGGAGAAATGATTGTTTTGGGAGGAAATATGATACACTCCGATACGTCATGCATTTAAATTACAACCCATATGCTTGCATTACATAGCTGATGTTTTCAATCCTGAATGAAAGTTATTTATTGGTCATCCGTCTATCTACAGACACTTCACACATTTTTCGCTTCTTCGGAACCACGCGCCAATTTCAAACAAACTTGCCTTAGCATCCTTGGGTAGTGATTGATTGCATCTTGTTTAACGTTCCACTCGATAATTTTTCACTCATATGGAGACGTCACCATTGTCAGTGAAGGGCTGCAAAATTTAGACTTTGCTCGGCGCTTACGGCTTTATAGGAAGGAGGGATCTTTATCGTGCCACACTTATGTGACACGGGGCTTCGGTTTTTTGCGCTCTCATCCGAAGAACAGCCCCATTCAGTCGCCTCTTACGACAAGCTTGCAAGGGGTACTGCAGATCTATTCTAACCCGGATCCCCACGGGTAATGTGATTCAAAACTATTCAAATGAAGGGCTAAATCTTTTTCATAGGGGAGATAATTAAGAAATAGTGATATTAAGTTTAAGTATGTAGATTCAAAATGTGTCAAATCATTACCCCCAGTGGTAGGGTGGGCCACAATAGTGGATCAGTTTTAAATTGGGATATATATAGGAAAACATTTTTAAAATCTTATTCTCAAAAGCAGCAGGTTTAGGATTAGTCGTATCAATATACATGCATCCTTCAGGGCAGTGCAGATTCAAATTTCTTCAAATCAATACCTTTGGGGAGGTTTGTGCCACGATATGGTTTCAAAGTTGTACATGAGAATGCATGGGACAAAAAATCTTGTTTTAAGAATACAGACAATGGGGTCAGGGTAGGGCTAGAATTGGGATAAAAATTTACATGATTAAGGGAATATAGGGCATCCCTTTGTTGTGTGGATTCAAGTTCAGTTCAGTTATGACCCCATTAGTTGTGTGGATTCAATTTCTGTTAAAACACGACCCCATTGGTTGTGTGGATTCAAGTTTAAGTCATAACCCCATTGGTTGTGTGGATTCAAGTTTAAGTCTTAACCCCATTGGTTGTGTGGATTCAAGTTTAAGTCATAACCCCATTGGTTGTGTGCATTCAAGTTTCAGACATGACCCCATTGGTTGTGTGCATTCAAGTTTAAGTCATAACCCAATTTGTTATGTGGATTCAAGTTTAAGTCATGACCCCATTGATTGTGTGCATTCAAGTTTAAGTCATAACCCAATTTGTTGTGTGGATTCAAGTTTAAGTCATGACCCCATTGGTTGTGTGGATTCAAGTTTAAGTCATAACCCAATTTGTTGTGTGGATTCAAGTTTAAGTCATAACCCAATTTGTTGTGTGCACTCATAACCCTGTTTGGCTTAAGTGGAATCATAATATGGGTTCATATTTTTCGTGGTAATACAGAGGATAAAAAAACATTCATTTTTAAAATCTTCTGAAGACCAGAAGATGCAGTTTAAATCGGGTGAGCATAGTGGCCCAGGGGCCTTCTAATGGTGATCTGAGAATTGAAGGTATTTTGGCAAAGCAACAAATGGGGATAGAAAAGTGAATGATAAAGATCAATAACTTAATAAATATCTACATAAGCACTGCAGACTACCTAGGTCCCAGTCGAAAACAAGAATATCAGTAAAACTGATGGATGCTTCTTGAACTGCATCTACCCAATGAACTACTTCATATGGCAAATGACAATGATCAATAACTGTTGAAATATTGTTGAAATGAAGGTGGGTTTTTCCCTCCATATATAAGGTATATGTTGAGTGACCTTGACAATTACAAAATGACCTTGAGTGACCTCTGTCTAAAATCAATTTGCCTATTTTACTTGTGTGAGTGTGATACATAATCAATACCTGTTGGAAAACTTGAAATAAGGAACTTTTTCCCTGTATAAGGTTTATTTTCTGATGACCTTGACATTCCAAAATGACCTTGGTCCAAACGTCCCCTGTCCCAAGGAATATTTGTGATCGATTTTGATCAATTTCTGATTTAGGTTTAGGAGATAGGAGCTCAGAGGGATGGATGGACACGATAGTGATTATATGCTCCCCGATAAATTTTCGGGGAGCATGAAAATCAACAGAGACAGAGTACATGTTTGCGATAATATATTTCTAAATATTTAAGATTAACAAATAATTGTAACAGATATTGCACATAAAGTAAATAGTACTTATTAACAGACCAAAGTCATGAAGTCTGTTCACCTGAATCAAAACACATAAATGATATGAGAAAAACAAATAACTTACTGGAAAAAAGGAGAAATGAATTCAGGCCTGTGTCTAAGAAAAGCTTTGAATAAAGTTGGTTTTTCTCTCAGTATGGAAAAAAATCCATAAAATGCATAGAAAAACTAGATAGTATTGCTACAGTACAAAAATATTATTGCTGACTCGTGAGCATTGAGGGCTTTGGCTGTCTAGTCCACTATTCTGTCTTCACTAAGATGAGTCCCGGGTTTTAATTCGGCTACCACATGTCTGTATACGACTTCCGTGACTAAGCACTGAGGGCGATGCGGATTTGTTTGTCGTGTTTACCTTCAGCCAGACAGGTCACACTCAGAAGTGGGTGGTCGGTGTTTTGTAGATATTTCTGGAAACATAAATGAACATGATTTGTCTCATTTCTATTCTGGATCCATATAAATGCACACGATTCATCTCAATTCTATACACAGATCTTACAAAATATCCACAATGCTCGTGTTTTAGTTAATATTACATTCATAACTATTTCCACTGAATAAACAAACTGCTGCAGAAAAAGGGTTTAAACAAATGAGGCTTAGATATCTATAATGATTCTTTGGTTTCGGAACACAGACTGTTCATTATCATCCCCCCCCCCCCCCCCAGCATTCACTGTAATAATTAAGACTGGTCCACATGTTAATCCTCAGGGAGGTGATTGATGAACAACTTAACTCGGAATCTTGTATCATAGATTTGACCTGTACAAGCCTATTCATGAAAATCTATATCAAATCTTGTTCTGGTATCCAATGACCTTGACATGTACACAATATAGATTTCCTAAAATCCAATGGATGCTACTAGCAATAGTGAAAATTGATTGTGCAATTTCTGAGATGTTAAAAATTTACAATAGAAAGTAAGTGTCATATGACACTCCACATTAATGTGTCACATAACACTCATGCATGGACAAGTGTCAATGATACTCCATGGATAAGTACAGATAGTAGTATTAGTTGGCTGAGTGACTATAGTGACCTAAACAATCATAAATCGTATTGTTCACTATAATGAAGCATAAACTGAATTTTCTACACAAGAAAACAATCACTGCAAAGACATGTGTACCGGGTACCCAATGTTTATTGCTGCTACAGACCATACTCGTGCATACAGTTCAAATCCTCTACAACTACCACAAAGTCAGCTACCATAAAGATACCGTATAGCAGTGTTTTTTCCACAGGTCTAGAATTTGGCGATTTGCTGGCTCAAAGGTATGCTAATAATTCTAGCGGAATAAATTTTGGTGGACAAGGAAGAGTTATCTCTCTTGCAAATACCGAAGTCACAGTTGGGTACATATTTGGCAAATAAAATTTTGGCGGAAAGCTATTTAACCGCTAAAATAAACCAAATTATCACTCCGCGGAAAAAAAACGCTATATGGTATCTCTTGCACTAGGAAATTCTGACCTCATGGAGCTATTTTTTCTCACAACTCATTACATTATTTTACAGTTTAAAAAAAAAATTATTTGCATGGCCCTAAGACATTTATTTGAATAGTAAAAGATGCTTATAGCGAAGTGCTGGGGAAAAGCAATTTTGATTCGTTATAAACGTAATTCATTATATCCAATGAGTTTATTACACGTTTTAAAATCATAGGGAATAAAAATCACTTCACTCAAAGCAGGAATTCATTATAATTATGTTCACTGTATCCGTGTAATACTGTACAGAGTTTCAAACAAAACCTATCACTACTCACATGGGCATAAGACATGGCATTCTTTCTTTCTGCCTCCGATGTATCCAGTCCAATCCAGACATACACGGCTCTTTTGGTGTCAACAATAAACACATCCTACGTACAGATTGATATATAGTGTTAATCTGAACAATAAACACATCCTACGTACAAATTGATCTGAAGAATAAACACATTCTTATAATGTACAAATTACTATATAATGTTAATTTGATCAATAAACACATTCTGTGAACAAATTACTATATAGTGTTAATCTGAACAATAAACACAAACTATGTACAAATTATCATATAATGTTAATCTGAACAATACTAGTAAACATATTCTATGTACAAATTACTATATGGTAATAACCGATCAATAAACAAATTCTTTGTACAAAAAAAATTGCCTAAATAATAATGACATCCTAGTTGTATGTTCAAATTCATTATTAAGTCAACAATAAACAATTACGATAACAATATCGAGAAATTTTTCATTTTACATTACAGATAGATGAAAGTATGTCATTAATGTGGGTGTGTTCAGTTATTATTCGTAACACTGTAAATATCCTTGATTAGATATGAAACAACATTCACCGATTTACCCATGATCTTACCTTGCTGTCCAGGTCTGACGTGGCAACTGATCCCGTTTTCTCCACATTAAATGTCATTTTCCCTGAGGCATCAGACAGTCTGTTTGATAAAGTTAAAGGAAAAGATCAATGATCAATCTCATAAATCTTATAAAAATCACAAAATCAAGAACAGGGCATAATATATAGAAGAGGTGGAATCAGGTTCCTGGGAGGAGTAAACATTTCCTGTAGACTGGCCACACCCACTGTGATCCCTCCGTCTTGGTCCAGATAAACACAGTACACTGTGGTCTAACTCAGTAAGAAAAGAACAGCCTAACAATTGGTATCAAACATACCAGACAATATTTGTCCCATAAATAGGTTGTATTTTCAAGCAAGATCATTGTAAAGACCATAGAATTTTTAAAATTCTAAATTTAAACGAAACTGTTGAAACTCATGTAACATCAACTGATTTGTCAGTATCCTGCCTTGTTTTAGAAATTGATCATTGGCAGAACATGTTCTTGCATATTGAATCAGTTGGGAGACATAAGCACCATCACACAAACTCCCTATTCCTGTCAACTGACTCCCTACAATAATCCTGTTAAATTGAATCCCTAATCACTTTGGTAATTTATCATTTAACTAGATAGCTTGTGCCGAGTTGACTTTCGTTTCTGCGAGATGAAACAAGATGCTATGCATAAAATTACTTCCTTCTTTCATTGATGAAACAAAGATGTTATGCATACAACAAATTATTTCTGTCTTTCATTGATAAAACAAGATGTTCACATAAAACAAATTAATTCCTTCTTTCATTGATCTACTTTCAAATTATATTGCATATTGTTTTCCAGATATACCTTATACATACCAAGATTATACTGAAACACCAGAGATACCTTGAACATACCGAGATTTTACTGGAACAGAAACAGCTGCTTAACAATAAGCCAAGTCCTTAAAAAAAAAAAAATTTCAGGGGGAAGTATCCCCAAAATCAAGAATTATGTGAAAAAAGACCCCTGAAAACCCCCAAAGGTAAGATCAGAAGTCTAGGAGGAGTAAGCATCCCCTGTTGACTGGTCAGACCCACTATAAACTGTCTGTATTGATCAGGTAAATGGAGTAATCCGTAGTCAAATTCATTATGTAAATTAAAAATTAAAGAACAGCATCATACTTTCGAATAGGTAAGAAGCACATCAGATAAAATTCAACCCAACAACAGACTACTTGTAAACCAGATCATTAAATAATGACCAAGAATTTATGATGCATCACAATGCAAGAAATCAAATGTGACTCCTTCACAGGGGTCAAGGAGAACAGATTTTCATCTACTCTTCATTTAAATGCATGCATATCTTTTGATAAATTGTATCCATTTGGCTAAAAGAAGATCTTTAGAGAGTTGTCATGCCAATTTCCAGACTTTAGGGAACTTCAGAACTCTCTCAAGTTTTTTTTGCAGTCCTGTGGACTTTAAATTTTCAAGGGTCAACAGCAAAGATGAAAGTGATAGACTGAATTTTCCTTCCCTGACCTGAAGAGTTCCACAGTGAGGTCCTTGGGCTTCATATTTTCTGCTTCATCAGGAACATCTTCTTCTGTAAGTGCATGGTAGAACTCGTGCTGTGTAAAAATTACCATTAAACATCACAAAAACCATTAAACACCACAAAAACCATTAAACATCACATAAACCATTAAACATCACAAAAACCAACAGGAATTGAGATAATAGGAACAATCATTCAAACAATTTCATAGAGACATGCAATCACAATACTCTTACCCATGGAATAATATGCAAGTATTAATCAATACCAGCTACTGTAAATGCTTAGTATCAAAATACCCATGTTCATAAGTATCAATTCTTGCATCAAAACAACTACATGTAGTATCAATACTGCCCTTTGTAAATAGCTATTTAGCAGTATTGCCCTCTACATCAGTATGGTCATCTAAGAATGCTACCATCAATATGCTCTATAGATATCTAATATAAAAATATTCACCTCTACAAAATGCTAGCATCAATACTGACCTCTCATAATAGATAGCATCAATGCTGTCCTCTATAAATAGCTACCATTCACACTGTCCTCTATAAATAGCTAGCATCAATACTGCCCTCTATGAATAGCTAGTATCAATACCGTCCTCTCTATATAGCTAGCATCAATATACTGCCCTCTATAAGTAGCTAGTATCAATATTGCCTTCTATAAATAGCTAGCATCAATACTGTCCTGTATGAATAGCTACCATCAATACTGCCCTCTAAAAACAGCTACCATCAATGTCCTCTATAAATAGCTATAGCATCAATATTGCCCTCTATAAGTAGTTAGCATCAATACTACCCTACATCAATAATTAGCATCAATACTGCCTTCTATAAACAATTAGTATCAATATTGCCCTCTATAAATAGCTAGCATCAATACTGCCCCCTATCAATAATTAGCATCAATACTGCCCTTCACAACTACTGACCTCTCTATAAATAGCTACAGTCAATACCCGCTATAAATTGCTATGATCAATACCTTCTTCAATAAAAATTTAAAATGCTCTCTGGGAAACCTTTGGCAAGTTGGGCAGAAATGATTTTTGAAAATTCTCAGTTATAAAATTGATTTACTTTTTATCATTTAGTCATCAACAATTTCCATACTGTTACAATAAAAATCAGCAAAACCTATGCAAGGGTAAAACACCTTTTAACTGGTGCACAGAACTTTTGAACATTTAACATCATATAACATAAATATTGTCATTTCACTGAATATAATCTTATTATGAAATTTATACATATTTAAATAAAATCATACAAAAAATAAGATATAAATACAAATACAGTAAAACACACTTATAATGAACATGCTTTTCACGAATTCATGCCGATTACGAAGTGATAATTATTCCCCTATGAAGGAAGATACCAAAAATATGATTTATTAAAATGAATATTGGGTATAATAAAGTGTTCTTCGCTGGCCCTGGAGGTTCGTTATAACTGTGTTTTACTATAAAATGAAGTTTGGTTACAACGAAGTGCTTTTTGCTGGGCCTGGGGTTTGTTATAACCATGTTTTACTATACAATGAAGTTTGGTTATAAAGAAGTGTTTTTGCTGGCCCTGGGGGTTCGTTATAACCATGTTTTACTGTATACATCTGTTAGTGTTTGGCTTGGTGTGTATACATTGTATACATGTTTCGTGCTGTCCTTCAATCAGTAATCAACATACATACACATATACACAGTTATATGCTCACACCAAAGTTAATACATCAGCCTGATGTACACAACGTGTGTAAATTACAAATAAATGGTTTAGCCTTTTCTACTTTTTAGCATAAACTACATTACCATATTTGCCTATATAAGTATCCTTGCTACTTTAAATTGTAGTATTTAAACAACGAATAGTAAACAACTGCACAATTTTTTCATATAAATTTTTTTTTATAACTTAATATGTTTTAATATATGTACCAATTTAACTCCTTAGATATTATTTCCATCATTGATTTTGTTTCCGCATAATCGTTTTACAGGTATTTGATATTTCCCAAAACATTGAACTTCCAAGTCAAATATTTATAGACGTAGAAATCACATATATGGGCAAAATTGGTAATAAACACCCGTCCAATACTGTGAGTTCATCATTTTTTGTTGGAATCAAATTCTGTAGATTTCTCAAAACATAAGTTTCATTGATCTGGAATTAAATTCTGCAGATTTTAGAATGTGCAATTTCGTTGGACTTACAGAATCATGTGACAATGTACTCTGTTCTTCTAATTGTTCTTTCAAAATGAGCAAAACTTGTATTTCATGGATCACTTAATTCTGTCGTCTGGCAGCACCGCAAAAACATCGAAAATTGATTCAACAAAAAATGATGAAACGGCAATGCTTTGTGATAGAAACAAACCTGAATAAACCCTGGTTAGTA
This sequence comes from Ostrea edulis, assembly GCF_947568905.1. Lineage (NCBI taxonomy): Eukaryota > Metazoa > Mollusca > Bivalvia > Ostreida > Ostreidae > Ostrea > Ostrea edulis. The sequence goes on from NC_079170.1 coordinate 31,167,006, forward strand.
CGCAATATGTGCTGAGTCGCTACAAGACTGGCAATAAACATAAATGTAAGGGAATATAAACAAGACAAAACCCAATAAACTGTAGTTAGTAGTGTGCCACTACAAGGCCACACAAGCAGTCAGGGGTATGACATTTGCTACGGAACCCGCCATACTCACGCTCTTCGACATAATTCCATCATCGAGGACTTCTGAGCGAGCTTTCCCATTACGCTCGTCTTTCAATTTAATGATGTACTGCATAGCCTACACAATGACACATAACTACAGAGTTATTTATAGATCAGAGAGGCGTTTTACTTTCACCATTACTTACACTTTTGGACAATCCCTCTTCTTCTAGGACTTCCGACTTTGCCCGTCCTCGGCGCTCGTCTTTCAAAGCAATCAGATACTGCATTGCCTGGCGTGTATTGTGTTAAAATAGGAACATCAGATGTTTCTCAGAACTTATCAAGAAAATCCTTTATTTTCATGTATTCAGTGCACAGTGATCAGTGTTAATCTGAAGCTTTAAATCTATGAACTGAGAAGGTATGAAATGACAAAAATTATAATCTACCACAGAAAAAAATAGCTTTCATTTGAAATAAAGTTAAGAGTGATTTTTTTCTGTTTTGCATCTGAGGTTCGAATTGAGAAACATATCAGTGTACAGCATAAACACAGCATTATCACAGCTTGTCCTATGACAAGCATTTTGAGTATGTATATCAAATTGAAAACGTGATCTTGTGTCATGATGGTAGATTATCTACATTGAAAACAGCAACTTCATCCCAACATTTTAACAAAATACATTCACCTAAAGGTCCTTGGAATACAAGAAGTGCAGATAGCAGAGTTTTTGAAACCTGACTCTTGCATGCTGTTCATTTTAATAAATTTACCAGTAAAAAAAAACTGTCAAAAAGACTGTCACCTTCTGTTTGTCTAAAGGAATTTTAATGAACAAAACTTTTGAACTGGCAGTTTTAAAAAAAATCTTTTTTTATCTAAATAACATTTTATTCAATATTGAATAGAATATTGCTTAAAAAAGACAACACAAAAGAAAAATTACTTTGAAGAGAAATATACTTGTTTGTTTTTCAAACCCCAGATGCCTACATGTAAATGCAAAACAGAAAGAAAAAACCTTGCCCTGGTTGCTCTGATTATTCACTTATTCCCTTGAAGATTATTTACATATAAATTCCTACTGGTCCCAAAACCCTGCACAAACTACTCTCATTAACCCCGTCTCTGGGCTTTGAAAACATAAATAACTCATAAATAAAATACAGTTGATAATCATACTTAAGTGAATTGCTATCAATTTTTCTAAACCAGAAACTAAATTATGACAAAATTTTATACCATCAAAGTGGAAAATGTAAAATTTATTTTTCACAAATGTCTGATAAACTGGTCCCTAATCACATGATGTAATCTGGTACCCAGTCCGAGACCTACCTTCATCCTTTCATCCTTGTTGCTGCCTCTGCCGTTCCACTGGTAAATAGTGAGACCCAGATCCAGAATAAATACATCACCACTATCAAGGCGACTGGCGGCCCGCGGAACCTGCAGCAGAAGTATACTCAAACCTTAGTTATTACATTTATAATGGGAAAGGGAAAATTGACAAAAGAACTGGATTCAAACCTAGGGCCACCAAATTTACGAACTTAGCCATCTGCTCAGCACTGATCAGATTAGTCTGACCGCCACAAGTGGTGACAAATACAGATTCCTGACCACTGCTTTCTTTTGATATTGATATCCTTTTACATCAATAACTCAACTTGATAAAATATGATTTACAAAATATATATTCAGCCATCACCTACATCATAGAATACTTCTTACGAAAGAGAACAAGAAGTGTTTGTGAAACACTGATGACCCCAGATTACATAACAGTGGAAGTAGGTCAAAGGTCAATGTTGATGTCGCCACATCAACAATTTTGCATAATTGGTGTCAATGGAAAGGTCTTGCCACAAGATAAATACATGCACATACCAAATATCAAAGCTGTAACTCTTAAGATGAAAAAAATATGACCAAGATTAAAGTTTTTTGCCACAGACACAGACAGACAGGCCAAAAACTATATGCTCAAGAATCTTTGATTCACATTATAAACGGTCCTTGCATTAGTCGTCATTACATCACTAAACCGTCCCTGCATTAGTTGTAATTATGTCACTAAACAGTCCCTGTTACCTGTCTGACTTCCACAAGTTTCTTGGTGCCACAGAAGTGAAACAGACGAGCTTCGTATTTCTCTGGGGTGACCTTGTTAAATCCACTTTCTGCTCCACCATCTAGGATTCTGTCAAATTTTACAAAAATACTGTAAACATATTTACTTTAGCCACATTCTTCATTTAATACTGTAAACATATTTCTTTATTTTATTTTTAGTCACTTTGTTGTTTACATACTATAAATGCATTTATTATAGAGCTAATTAATAGTCTATTATAAAATCTGCGTAAAATCTAGAGAATGTTAGCGTTCAATATCCTGAGAATTTATTGAATGCTAACTTTGCATTGCGTAAATTGTGTGCGCCCGAAACATTCCGAATATGAGCGTTCAATATTGATGTTACCGTAACAATGTAAACAAGCCAAAATGGCAGACAGCGGTCCTCCGAATCTGACAGAGCCGGTATTTGATATTTACTTAAACAAAATGTTTAACGGTACATAAATGATGTTGTCCCCATTCACAAAATCAGTTTGCTTCATGCATCAATGACAGGTTTAATATTGAACAGTTAAGAAATGCACGCTGATATTGCACACTCACTTTAGATGCCAATATAGGGATATAATTTAACAACTATATACTTTAGCTATATAATAAAAGGGTTATTGAACTTATATTGGTGAATATTGGCACTCGTTGGCTGTCAAAATGCACTCGCAAGCTCGTACATTTTCACAGCCAACTCGTGCCAATATTCACCAATACAAGTTCAATAACCCTATATTATTTTACCTGAATTCTATTTTTTCCCTGCTCTATAGTCTTGCTCTAATAAAGTCAATATACATCACTATGACACCGTTTTACATCTACATACATAATTTTGCAAGTGTATATATGATTGTGTGTATCAAATTCCAAAATAAAATTACACGGTATATCATTGCACTGTCATGTTGTAAAGTTTGCTAAACTTCTCATTGACAATAGAGTGCGTGACCCATTAAACAATACAATTTGAGAGCAAATGCAAAGGGATATCACTCTGTCATAAAACACAGTCTGAGAAAATTCACAGGACTTCCTTAGTAATTTGAATGAAGAATGCATTGATGCCCTCGATAGTGAACTTGATGCACTAAACTGGGATGTCGTTGATCAGAAAACAATTGAAGAGGAATGCAACTAGGTAATAAAATTAGCTGAGCACTACTTCAAGTGGGTATGTTTATAGTTCTTCAAATCAAAATGCTAATATTAAGTAAACCCTGAATTCATAAGAAATGTTATATAAAGCGTAAAAATTATCACAAAGCTGAGAAATAAAACTGGTGTATCAAAACTGCAGAGTCTGAAATTAGTTTGATTTGCTGTAGTGAAGAATATCTAAATATAACCAAGAAGTATGTGTTATAACAAATACAGGTAAACATTGACCACTAAGATTAGGAGGCTCCAAACAGTGACCCCGAAATCATTTCGCTCAGTTACTGACAAGGTGGACACGGGAAGAAGAGTTACTGAAAACAAAGTTATAGCCTTGAAACTTTTTTGGGACACTTTAAAAATTTGAATACAAAAGTAGTTGATGATGATTTCAGAGTTTTAGACATTGATAGCACATCTAACTTAAATACTGATTAAATAAAGCGATAACACCGAAACAGGCTCTGAGAGGTGTCCAGTCTTTAAAAAACAACAAGGCTCTGAGAGGTGTCCAGTCTTTAAAAAACAACAAGGCTCGGAGAGGTGTCCAGTCTTTAAAAAACAAGTCCTCTGGCAATTCCCTTATGACTGAACAAATTTTAGAAAAACTCTACTACAAAAATGGTATGCATCTTCACAAAAAGAATTTTAATATTCTAGGTAAAACTGGTTTTATCCCTATCTGTAGGAGTTATCTGTGTTATTTTACAAAAATAAAGGGGACACTAGTAACCATGACAACTGTCGTAGTATAACACAACTCTCAGTTGCTTTAAAACTGTTTACCACAATTCTAAATAACAGCTTGAATACCTTGACAGCATGAATCTTCATGTGAAGAACAAGCAGGTTTTACAAAAAACTATAGTACAGCTGATGACAGCTTTAGTTTGTATCTGTATCATAGAAAGCCTCTATACTTTGCATTTATTGACTATAAGAAAGCATTTGATTCGATAAATAGAAATGCTTTGTGTCATAAGTTATTGTACCATGATATTAACAAAAATTTCCTTAAGGTTAAATTAATCCTGAAGGTTATATTCATTCTGTGGGGATCCGGGTTAGAATAGGTCCTCAGCACCCCTTACTTGTCATAAGAGACCACTAAGTCCTTCGGATCAGACAACAAAACCCGCATTAGCAGGTTATGATTTTTTTCTGCAATGCTTGCTACCTCCAATACCCAATAAAACAACAAAGAAAGCATTTTATTGTTTATATATCTACTCAGGGTAGCTTATTCGATTTATGGGTTACGTGATGAGAGATATAAATGATAATGAGAGACTTGTGAGATAATGAGAGACTTACGTAATTGTATCGAAGTAAGACTTGAAGAGATCGGACTCGAATCCCTGGACTTCTCGGTGCTGGATTGGTTTGTCGTCGAGAAACGTGTCGAGTTCTACTGTTTTGTATGCTGCGGTTCCGTACTCATCCTGCAGACAAAAGAAGACGCTATTCACTCAGACTTAACAGCTAGTGTGCTTATACAATGTCATATTGTCTTCTATGAAAACTTGTCTAATTCAGATGTTGTCAAACCTACAAGTCCTAATTACAAACATTAAATACAGACTTGTAAAAGTGTGTCCTAATACGACTCGTTTAACTATGAATACAGACTTGTAAAACCATGTCCTAAAACAAATCGTCTAACAATAAATACAGACTTGTAAAACCATGTCCTAAAACAAATCGTCTGACAATTAATACAGACTTGTAAAACCATGTCCTAAAACAAATCGTCTGACAATTAATACAGACTTGTAAAAGCATGTCCTAAAACAAATCGTCTAACAATAAATACAGACTTGTAAAAGCGTGTCCTAAAACAAATCGTTTAACAATTAATACAGACTTGTAAAACCATGTCCTAAAACAAATCGTCTGACAATTAATACAGACTTGTAAAACCATGTCCTAAAACAAATCGTTTAACAATTAATACAGACTTATAAAACCATGTCCTAAAACAAATCGTCTGACAATTAATACAGACTTGTAAAACCATGTCCTAAAACAAATCGTCTGACAATTAATACAGACTTATAAAAGCTTGTCCTAATTACGACCCGTTAAACAATGAACACAGACTTTTAAAAGCGTGTCCTAATATCATAACTCGTACGACACTAAATATAGACTTTTAAAAGTATGTCCTAATTACGACTTGTTAAACAATGGACACAGACATGTAAAAGCATGTCCTAATTACGACTCATACAAAACGGAATACAGACCTGTGTACTGTATTTTCCGATCCAGAAATGAACGTCGTACAGGAGCTCATCACTGCTTTCTTCCTTGTAGGTCTGGAAAAGGAGCAAATGTATCAGTCAGTCATACATAATAATTCTGTCTATACGTGAAATCTATAGTCATTATCAGTCAGTCGTACATAATAATTCTGTCTTTACATGATATCTATAGTCGCTATCAGTCAGTCGTACATAATAATTCTGTCTTTACATGATATCTATAGTCGCTATCAGTCAGTCGTACATAATAATTCTGTCTTTACATGATATCTATAGTCATTATCAGTCAGTCGTACATAATAATTCTGTCCATACGTGATATCTATAGTCAAATGACAATTTCTGTTTCCATCATTTGGCATGATTTGATCACCAGATACAGTAGGGTCAATGTTTTGTAGTTTGAGAAACATAAACAAATCAAAGGGGGCTTGAACTCAGAATTGAAGAGTTGTTACTCTTTGACGAGGATTAAAATTTGCGGATATGACAATTCCCTGAAAAGAATGAAAATAAAACTGCCACATACATTAATACTCTTACTTACATTCAGAACAATATAGGAATCACCATTGTAGAATTTCCCATAATCCTCTTTTGGCCAGGAGGCTACCTTGAATTTCTAAAAATTTAAAAGAATCAATTAGTAATCATCAAAGACAATTCAAACATCGAAGTCTTGATCCTCAGTATGTTTTTAAATGAATCTCTATCAAGACCTAGTGACCTATACGTGAGGTGGTAGAATACTGGCACATTTAATCCTCTTACCTGGAGGCAGTGGTTCCTCATTTGTTTTGTTCATTCAGATAAAATAAATGGGTATTTCCCTAATTTTTAAGTTTTATTTATGTTAAAGTCACATGATTTCCATTTCCTGTTACATGACTAGATTGCCATCACCCCACCCCAAAAACTATCATAAATGCAAAATATAATCTCCTGCCCTTATCAGAACATCATACCCAATTACCACGACATAATCCCCATTACCAAGACATAATATCCCCCTGACCAAGACACAATAACCCCCCCCCCCCCCCCCCCCCGGACTAAGACATAATCCCCCCATTCCCCAGGGGCTAAGACATAATCCCCCACCCACCCACCCCGGACTAAGACATAACCCCCCCCCCCCCCCCTAGGGGCTAAGACATCATTCCCCACCCATTACTGACCACAATCCGCCAGATCTGGACTCCTGGCTTCTGTCCAATTCCTTTCCATGCCGGCTCTGATTCCGCAGACTCCTCTGTAACAAACAACCAGACTGTAAGTGACAGGTTTAATGCCATGTGATACAGAGAGTTCATAACTAGAAGAATTATCAACTAGGAGAATAATTAACTAGCAAGAATAATTAACTCTGAGAATAATTATCCAGGAGAATTATTACCTGGGAGATTAATTAATTAGGAGAATTATCAACTAGGAGAATAACTAACTCATCATCGCTAGCCACGGTTACCGAGTCCGTAGTGTAAACGGAGTCAATAGGCGTGGCTTGTGACAATTTCAGCTAGGAGAATAATTCACCAGGAGAATAATTAACTAGGAGAATTTCAGCTAGGAGAATAATTCACCAGGAGAATTATTTGCTGGGAGAATTAACTAGAAGAGTTATCAGCTAGAGGAAAAATTAACCAGGAGAATAATTAACTAGGAGAATTTCACTAGGGGAATGATCAACAAGGAGAATGACTATAACTAGGAGAGTTATTAATTTGAGCGTAGATGTCAACGGTGAACTAACACAATTTTAAGATAAACGGGATGACTTCAGCTTCTCTGTTGTTAAACTTCACATATTTGCAGTGTACCAATATTCACTCATCACTTGCATATGGTTTTTATGTCTCTCAACTGATTCAATACATGAGAGCATGTTCTGCATATGATAACTTTTAAATTGTGGCAAGCTACTGACAAATAAGTTGATGTTACAGGGGTTTCAACAGTCTTATTAAAGTCAGCATTTCACAAATTCTATGGCTGGCTATTAAAATAAATTCCATTTTACTTTCTTACATACCATACTGACTCAACAATTTATAACATTGGTAATTTGAATGTCTGAAAAATGACAAGGGTCCATCCTGGGATAGGGGGTGCAGGCATCCAGCTCTGTATAATGTATAAGGCCAAAATAAATATGAATTATTTGGTTCTCAGGCCAATTTCTTCAAAAACAGATGAGGGCAGGCAGGGGTTTTGTCAATTTCATCAAATAAAAAACAGATGAGGGATTTCCTTTTAAATTCAAATTAAATTCACGACTTTTAAACAGTTCCAACTTGGAGCAAGTATCGGAAAAACCTCCCACGGTGTGCCACAGCAGAATAAACGTTGAGCCTTTTCGTATCTGTACAGATATTGACATCATCACGATGAAATATTAGGAGCTTATAACCCCGGAGGCCATTTGCAAAATTTGATCTCTTAACGCAAATGTCTGGATGACCCAGACTTAGTCAACTTTTTACAGATCAGAGTATTTAACATGTGGTCAGGGATTCTGGATTACTTTTTTGCATCAGAAGAGTGCATGAGAGAAATTCTATTTTATTTATTTTTAAAGAACAAAAATGGCTATGCCACATTGTTTAAACAGATGCGGGAGGGCCTGAGAACCAAGCAATTAACCTATTTTTTTGGAGGTCTAATGACTATCTCACAATGAATCCAGGTCATAATATTTCACAATGAATTCAAGTTATGATATCACACAATGAATTCAGGCCAAGATACCTAACGATGAATTTAGGTAATATCTCACAATGAATTCAGGTAATGATATCTCACAATGAATTTAGATCATGATATCTCAACATGAATTCTGGTCATGACATCTCACAATGAATTCAGGTGACATCTCACCATGAATTCAGGTCATGATATCTCACAATGAATTCAGCTCATCATATCTCACCATGAATTCAGGTCATGATATCTCACCATGAATTTAGGTCATGACATTTCACCATGAATTCAGGTCATGATATCTCACAATGAATTCAGGTCATGATATCTCACCATGAATTCAGGTCATCACATCTCACCATGAATTCAGGTCATGATATCTCACAATGAATTCAGGTCATGACATCTCACAATGAATTCAGGTCATGATATCTCACCATAAATTCAGGTCATGATATCTCACAATGAATTGAGTGATGATATCTCACTTTGAATTGAGTGATATTGGGTAACATTACATACTTTTGACCTGTTTCTCTGTGTCAGATCCAAACAGAGCCAGATTGCTGTCTTTCCAGTCATACTGCTTTGCTTTAACCAGACCTACAAAGGAGTAATCCACGAAATAAAAAAAAAACAATTCACTAATCAATCACAACGATCTGTAATGATTTGTCAATCAAACATGCAGAGAGAAGGAAGTGTGCACACCTAACATGCAGGGAGAAGGAAGTGTGCACACCTAACATGCAGGGAGAAGGAAGTGTGCACACCTAACATGCAGGGAGAAGGAAGTGTGCACACCTAATATGTAAGACATATATTTCTTTTAGAGGAAAAGTTATTGCCAAACACTTGATAATCATTGAAATTCCGATATTTAAAATGCAGCGAAAGTGAATAAGACCTTATACTGAGTGATGTGTGCTGAATTAAGTTAATGTTTTGCAAGAAATAGAAACACTAAACGCTTGGAAAACTTTTATAAATATTCTCAGTAAGTCAGTGGGTGGCACTCATATCCTCTTTCATTTGCGTGTATTAAGTGTATTTTCTTTTTTAAAAAAATATGGATTAGACAAAATACAGTCATTTCCGAATAACTTCGACAGATCCATGGTATTCGAGATATCGGTTTTTGAGATATTGAAGTTCAACTGTAGACAATACTGATGAAACAAAAAACTGAAGATTTTCAATTGAGAGACATTAAGCAGGCATTTCAAGTACACAAACATTACTAGCGAATTTTCTGTTTCAACTCAATGGACAAGGTAAGCATCTTGATGACATATAACAAAAGAAATAAGTGCGAAAGACGGTATTGAAAAGGTCCTAGAAAATGTCCAAATATGACACCATCTACCTTGTAACAGAACTGCATGACAACCAGGAATATTGGAACATGAAATAAACTGACTCGAAGATTACGCAGTTCAGATTGAATACCGTGTAAACAAGAAAAATAGTCAAACAGTTGATCTGAGATTAAGATCAATGGAGAACAATTATTGTTAGTGGACTATAGAAGAAAAAATGTCGGACAGAAAGTTGCCAGAAAATCTTGTAAACATCCTTAGGAATGTTTTCATATCGGAGATGGAAATGGAACAGATGACAGTATATGAATTCCAAATAACTAATTTCAACATGAGAGAATAAGACACACACAGAAATGTTCCCGAGACTGATGTGTGTGCAACTCAATGATGAGAATAAAAGGGGACCTTGTGATGAAGAATCAAAGTTCTAAAAGAAAACATGTCAGATATTAGAATCGTTCGACACAATCGGATGAACCAGATGAGATAATGAAAAAAGAAAACAGCTATATGAAGTTCAAAGAAAGTATGCAGAACCCAGTATCGAAACGAAAATTAAGGGAGATAAGCTTGTGTTCACTCAAAGTAATTCAATTTACCGCGAGAAAGTTGGATATTTGCCTACTGCGGGTGATGTGATTACTTGCGATGTGGTCAAGATTGCCATTAGTGTTGGAAAGTCAATAGAAGATAACGGAAACCGGTTTATAGTATATTCATAGACGTAGACTCCTACAACAATGCATGATGGTACAAACGATGATGTGGTAAAAAGACCACCAATGTCTGTCTGAAACAATTTAAAACAAGCGCAAAAAGTTATTTCCAAACTGTATTACAGCGAGTCATTGCCTTGAACCAAACTTATTCAGACTGTGAAATGCTGATAACGCATGATGTGCTTTTTGAAGTATTCCAGAATATATTTTTCCATTAAATTATTTTGGCAAATTTTTTAATTGGCTATTTCCTGTTTTGTTTTTTGCAAATCCCAAGTTTGGTAACAAATCAAGTATTTTTTCCATTTTAAATTGCCTCCAATGTTTTCTTTAAATGCCACACGACACAGGGGATTCGTGTGCCTTAATTTAAGTCTCCTTTTGTTTCAAATGAATATAATACATCTAGTCAATAAAAAGAAAGTCAAACTTAAACCAGTGGTTTTTACCCATGTCTATTGGAGGGAAAAATGTTACCTAAATTTCAATCACCACTTGTGTGCATATAGTCACAGATAGAAAAGACTAATTAGCACATGATATTCCATACGACTGTAATCCTTTTCCTTTTTTTAATAAAGTTGCTTAGTGAAAACTTATTATTATAAGTTATAACTTAATTAATTCAGCTTTTGGTAACCCTTCTACTCTAAAAAAAAAAAAACAACAACAAAAGGCATGTCTTCTCAGGAAGTTTCCATACTTTTGTGTACAATTTTGTTCCCCTTTTAAATGGATTACGTACATTTTTAATTTGACTATCTTCATAGACAGCTTGGGGTCAGCTATATTTTTGAAAACATTCAACTATTTATGGATCAGAATAAGGAAACCAACCAAAAATATATACTTACAGTAAACTAGCAAGGCCTTGATGACATTTAATAAAAGAAGTGTGATGCTCTTATAATTTATCTACAGGATGCACATTTTGTGGATTCTAGATTAGAACACTAAGATCACTGCATGTAGAGTTACAAAGCTTTGTTTACGTGTAGCTCGATCATTTAATGTATATCCTTGTTAACAATAATTGTGAATTGAAAACATGTTACGAATAAAAGGACAAAGATGGAAATTATTGACTGTAGAACTAGTCGTTATTTACACTGGGGGTTAAGTACACGTTTTTCCACGTCCAACATTATGTGGGGTGGGGGGTGGGGGTGAATTTGCGGTAACTGAAATATATTATATAAAGCATTTATAACTATACGCATGGGGAAAATTTACACGCTTATTATCATATGTTACATGTTACATAATCAGTGTAACCCCTCCAACCCCAAAACCCCCGTGTTCATAACCACTTTTACAGGTGCCTAGGAGTAAACATTCCCTGTTGACCGGTCACACCCACTGTGAGCCCTATATTTTGATCCGGTAAACGGAGTTATCCATAGTCAAAATCAGTGTGCTAAGAACAGTCTAACAATCATAACAAGAAACGTTTCAGAAACATGTAAGCCCCCCGTGGTGCAAAATTGAAAAGGGTTATACGTGTATCATTTAACTGCAGATAGTAATACCAAAAAAACTCAAGATATTGAGTGGAAAATATCTTCCTATGTCCACAGTGGATTGCCCTTTGACCAAGTGACTTCAAAATCTATAGGGCAAACCTACTCCTTAGGAAGTAACAGTGTACAAAGTTTGGTGTCAATGAAGTAAATGATTTTTGAAATGTTTGGTGATAGAAATGTATATTGGACTAAGTTTGTATTTTCATATTTTACAGAACAGAGAGTATGTCCAGTTTGACCATTGACCTTGGGTCATCTACTTCTTATGCTGTACCAGTGTACTAAGTTTGATGTCTTTCAATCTAAGGGTTCTCAAGATATTGAGCAGAAAGTATCTTCCTGTTCAGTTTAACCTTTGACCTTTGACCATGTGACCTAAAAATCAATAGAGGTCATCTACTCCTTAGGATGTACCAGTGTACCAAGTTTGAATTGTCAACGAACAGTGATCAATCTCATAACTCAGCCTACAAGGAATACAAAATAGAGAGTTGGGCATGCAAACACAGACCCCTGGATATACCAGAGGTTAGATCAGGTAAGCATTCCCTGTTGACCGGCCACACTCGCCGTGAGCCCTATGTCTTGATCAGGTAAACAGGGCAATCCGCTGTCAAATCAGTATTGCATCAAGACATTAAAACCTTATGATTCTACGTATAGTTAATAACGGCACAGTTCGTCATTAGAGACATCTGCTTAGTCAGCAGTAAACAAGATGGCTATATCCTCCAGGACTTCCTCGGTCAATGATCCACTCGTCTTGTATGCGAGTTCATTTCCTGTAGTACATGCAATAGTCAGCTGTATGACTGTAAAATCTGTTTACTAATGAAACGATTTGATACAGGATAAGTCCATTTCAGGAAATACTTGTGTGTCCTTCCTTCGTAGGGACAGGCAGTAAAATGCTCATTGAAGAGAACAGTCTGTACTGTTAGGCCCAGCACCTTAACAGGAAGATCCCCGGTAATTACCTCATTTAAACAGGACACGCAAACTCGGATAAATCGGCACTAAAGATTAGTCGTAATCTTATTTTTCGATCATCTCAATATAACCCAAGATATAATCATCTTTCCTCTACATGTATTTGCCTATACAGACCAGCAATAGTTAATTCCTATATTGCATTTTTGTCTGCATGTGTTACTTAGTGCTTGTAGCTAACTACATGTAAAAGTAAAAATTATGTACAACAATCTCGATGCATTTTTCCGGTAAAGTCAGTCAGTTTCCTTGACATAAAGTATTCTTTCCTCCTGTCTTAATTTTCATTCATGTCAATTTAATTAACATGGTATACCCAGTCTCCTGTTTGTGTACTGACTGAGAATTCACAATCTGTTGACCAGATTTGAATGACAACCTTGAAGACATAGTAATTTAAAGCTCATTTTGATGAACAATATTTCTCACCACAAATCATCTTATTCCTCTCTAATATAATTAAAAATGATATATGAATCAACAATGATATATTTTTTTAACTTTGAAATGACTGCATGTTTGTCAAATATTACACTAGGAGCAAGCTTGTATAGCAGATTGCAGGAAGCAAATTAAATTCAGGGGACATAATTCTAAGATTATAATCGATTTAGATTTGGAAATAAATGCATTAAGGTCTATACAATTCATTAGCTCTGTTCAATGAAGTCAATCAAATCTGATCTTTTCCATTTAAGTCATGTCTGCAAAACCGATTAGATGTTACATTGTGTATAACCAATCACATGTATAGGAGTTTTATCTCCATTTAAGACACATAAAATTCAAATTATCATGAATCTTTTCTGTGCCATAAAAAAATATAAAAACCACTTCAAATTTTAATTCATGTGATAAATGGTACCAGCTAGCTAATACTCAAAAGTTTTAATTTCCTGAATAACATAAATTTATATGGATCATTAAATATTTACCTTATTGCATCGTGTGTCACACAAATATTGTGATCAATAGAATTTTCACTGTTACTGTACATAATTCTATTCTGAACAAACAAAATTTCATAAAATGTTGTTAAATTAGTCATTTCTAGCTGCCGTCCCACGCAGGTTAAACAAACTCTCTTTGTAAGGTCGAAACAGCATTTCACGATTTACAGACACAGGTTTTCCAGAGTTTATCATTTAGCAAATATCATTATTCTATCCCTAGCTTTTCTCCAGTCAGCCCTGATGCTCTTTGGGGGAGAATATTACATGCCGAATACTATTGTCAAATTACAATATTTTCATGCGACAGTTGTTTGGTTGTTTTTTGGGGTTTTTTGTCATAATAAGCTTAAAGCAATTAGTTTTGTGTGGTAAATAAATTTCTGCATCCTATATACACACAGCTGGCTGTCGGGAATATATTATAGATTGTTGTTTGCATTTTGTTGGGAGTATAACGCAGGTCAGTTAGTACAGGAATATTCTAAATAATCAAATATCCTCTTAAAAAAACTATCAAATAATAAAATAAGGATTGCTTTGAAACCCGGCCTGGATTTCTCAAAATAAATTTATCATAAGTTGAAAGTTCCACTTAAGTCTGAGGTTTTACTCAAATTTTGACTGTTTAGATAGAAGAAAACTCAAACTTAAGTTAGAGATTTTTTCAAGAAATCCAAGCCTGACAATAAAAATGAATAACATGTAAATGCTTTGGACAACTTGTAATTGTTCTACATGTATTTATATAACTGTACAAACAATTTAAGGAAGGCATTTATTAAGATGTGACTGAACTTTCACTGGGTGGGCGATACCGAGGAAGTAAATAATGTATTTGAAATCCTGGTAGAGAAATGAATGTGTTGCCTGATATACACATACATTAAACCTAAGTGTGGCCTTTAGACAGCTGGTTCTTGAAATACAAAAGCATGTAGTCAATTGTGTGTTCGTTTGTTCCATCCATTTTGTCTGAATATGTCCTTAAAAATACGCTGTCAATAATATCAGTTATCTCTTCCAAGACTTTGACCTTGAACAGTTCTAAATCAGTACCAAAAATTATAATTGTACAAATTTGTGTGTGCTCTTTAGATAATTATTGTACATGCACTGAACACTATAATTGATGAAAATTTTCATTTTCAATTCTGGCTCACAATTTATGATTTCAATTTCTTTTCAATCAATTCAAAATATATGTAATTCAGTTTAATCAAGGTTTAATTTTCAATATTTTAAATTTCACAGATTGATCAATATATCATCTTATACAACAAAAATCAATATATGCACCCAGGGGTGCATGAGCCGAGTTGCATGGGATACAGTGTAAAGTAAGGAATGATGTGACATATTTATAATTGTGAAGAACTAATTTCAGTTTTAAACTTTTCGAGTTAATGTCCAGAAACCATATTTATCTGAAGTTTTCAATCTATTTCCGGTCACTGTGACCTTGACTTTTGACCTTTTTTCTCCAAAATCAATAGGGGCCTTGGTTTGCTGGTATCCACCAATATATCCAAGTTTCATTTGATTCAAATTAAAATATTTCGAGTTATCCTCATAAAACCAAACTTTTTTGGAATTTTAAATCTATTTTCGGTCACTGTGACCTTGACCTTTGACCTATTTCTCCAAAATCAATAGGGGTCTTCCTGACCTGGTACATAACAATATCTTGAAGTATCATTTGATTCAGATTTAAACTTTCTGAGTTATCATCCGGAAACCAAATGTTTCTGAAATTTTCATTCTATTTTCGGTCACTGTGACCTTGACCTTTGACCATTTTTCTCCAAAATTAATTGGGGTCTTCCTTACCTGATACCCAACAATATATCAACGTTTCATTTGATTAGATTGTATACTTTTCGAGTTATCATCCGCAAACCAATTGTTGACGCCCAACCGCCCTCCCGCATCACCAAACCAATAGCCGAGTTCAGCTTTGTTGCAACTCGGCTAAAAAAAAAACTACAGACAGTCACATTAAGTTTAAATTACAGGGATAGGAGTGGACTATAATGGATAATTTGTTTCTGTGTGATTGTAACAATATCTGTCTACAGATAATTTGTTCAGTGTGATTATAGCACTATTTGACAACAGATAATTTCTTTGTGTGTGATTATAACAATATCTGACTACAGATAATTTGTTCAGTGTGATTATAACACTATCTGACAACAGATAATTTGTTTGTGTGTGATTACAACAATATCTGACTATAGATAATTTGTTCAGTGTGATTATAACAATATCTGACTACAGATAATTTGTTAGTGTGATTATAACAATATCTGACAACAGATAATTTGTTTGTGTGATTGTAACAATATCTGCATGACTATGGATACTTTATTTCTGTGTGATTATAACAATATTTGACTACAGATAATTTGTATGTGTGTGATTATACCAATATCTGACTACAGATAATTTGTTAGTGTGCGATTATAACAATATCTGACAACAGATAATTCGTTAGTATGTGATTATAACAATATCCGACTACAGATAATTTGTTAGTGTGTGATTATAGCAATATCTGACAACAGATAATTTGTTTGTGTGTGATTATAACAATATCTGACTACATATAATTTGTTTGTGTGTGATTATAACAATATCTGCCTACAGATAAATTGTTTGTGCGATTATAACAATATCTGACTACAGATAATTTGTTTATGTGATTATAACACTATCTGACAACAGATAATTTGTTAGTGTGATTATAACAATATCTGACAACAGATAATTTGTTTGTGTGATTGTAACAATATCTGCATGACTATGGATACTTTACTTCTGTGTGATTATAACAATATTTGACTACAGATAATTTGTTTGTGTGTGATTATAACAATATCTTACTATGGATGATTTGTTCATTGTGTCTGAGGAGTAGATTAGAACAAATATCTGACTTCATGCAGATACTTTGCATATCCTCTACCATCATCAATACTGACAATTTTGGTTGGAAGTTACTCAATTCACTGTATACAGACTAGCCTACACCACTCAGTCATCAGTAGAAATTACTCAATTCACTGTATACCGACTGGCCTTCAGCACTCAGTCATCAGTAGAAGTTACTTAATTCACTGTATACATACTGCAGCCTACAGCACTCAATCATCAGTAGAAGTTACTTAATTCACTGTATACAGACTAGCCTTCAGCACTCAGTCATCAGTAGAAGTTACTTAATTCACTGTATACACACTAGCCTACACCACTCAGTCATCAGTAGAAGTTACTTAATTCACTGTATACAGACTGCAGCCTACAGCACTCAGTCATCAGTAGAAGTTACTCAATTCACTGTATACACACTAGCCTACATGCACCACTCAGTCATCAGTAGAAGTTACTTAATTCACTGTATACACACTAGCCTACATGCACCACTCAGTCATCAGTAGAAGTTACTTAATTCACTGTATACACACTAGCCTACACCACTCAGTCATCAGTAGAAGTTACTTAATTCACTGTATACACACTAGCCTTCAGCACTCAGTCATCAGTAGAAGTTACTTAATTCACTGTATACACACTAGCCTTCAGCACTCAGTCATCAGTAGAAGTTACTTAATTCACTGTATACACACTAGCCTACACCACTCAGTCATCAGTAGAAGTTACTTAATTCACTGTATACAGACTGCAGCCTACACCACTCAGTCATCAGTAGAAGTTACTCAATTCACTGTATACACACTAGCCTTCACCACTCAGTCATCAGTAGAAGTTACTCAATTCACTGTATACACACTAGCCTTCACCACTCAGTCATCAGTAGAAGTTACTTAATTCACTGTATACACACTAGCCTTCAGCACTCAGTCATCAGTAGAAGTTACTTAATTCACTGTATACACACTAGCCTACACCACTCAGTCATCAGTAGAAGTTACTTAATTCACTGTATACACACTAGCCTACACCACTCAGTCATCAGTAGAAGTTACTTAATTCACTGTATACACACTAGCCTACACCACTCAGTCATCAGTAGAAGTTACTTAATTCACTGTATACACACTAGCCTTCAGCACTCAGTCATCAGTAGAAGTTACTTAATTCACTGTATACACACTAGCCTACACCACTCAGTCATCAGTAGAAGTTACTCAATTCACTGTATACACACTAGCCTACACCACTCAGTCATCAGTAGAAGTTACTTAATTCACTGTATACACACTAGCCTACAGAACTCAGTCATCAGTAGAAGTTACTTAATTCACTGTATACACACTAGCCTACACCACTCAGTCATCAGTAGAAGTTACTTAATTCACTGTATACACACTGCAGCCTTCAGCACTCAGTCATCAGTAGAAGTTACTTAATTCACTGTATACACACTAGCCTACACCACTCAGTCATCAGTAGAAGTTACTTAATTCACTGTATACACACTAGCCTACAGAACTCAGTCATCAGTAGAAGTTACTTAATTCACTGTATACACACTAGCCTACACCACTCAGTCATCAGTAGAAGTTACTCAATTCACTGTATACACACTAGCCTTCAGCACTCAGTCATCAGTAGAAGTTACTTAATTCACTGTATACACACTAGCCTTCAGCACTCAGTCATCAGTAGAAGTTACTTAATTCACTGTATACACACTAGCCTTCAGCACTCAGTCATCAGTAGAAGTTACTTAATTCACTGTATACACACTAGCCTACAGCACTCAGTCATCAGTAGAAGTTACTTAATTCACTGTATACAGACTGGCCTTCAGCACTCAGTCATCAGTAGAAATTACTTAATTCACTGTATACACACTGCAGCCTTCAGCACTCAGTCATCAGTAGAAGTTACTTAATTCACTGTATACACACTAGCCTACACCACTCAGTCATCAGTAGAAGTTACTTAATTCACTGTATACAGACTGGCCTTCAGCACTCAGTCATCAGTAGAAATTACTTAATTCACTGTATACACACTGCAGCCTTCAGCACTCAGTCATCAGTAGAAGTTACTTAATTCACTGTATACACACTAGCCTACACCACTCAGTCATCAGTAGAAGTTACTTAATTCACTGTATACACACTAGCCTACACCACTCAGTCATCAGTAGAAGTTACTTAATTCACTGTATACACACTAGCCTTCAGCACTCAGTCATCAGTAGAAGTTACTTAATTCACTGTATACACACTAGCCTACACCACTCAGTCATCAGTAGAAGTTACTTAATTCACTGTATACACACTAGCCTTCAGTACTCAGTCATCAGTAGAAGTTACTTAATTCACTGTATACACACTAGCCTACACCACTCAGTCATCAGTAGAAGTTACTTAATTCACTGTATACACACTAGCCTACAGAACTCAGTCATCAGTAGAAGTTACTTAATTCACTGTATACACACTAGCCTACACCACTCAGTCATCAGTAGAAGTTACTTAATTCACTGTATACACACTAGCCTACAGCACTCAGTCATCAGTAGAAGTTACTTAATTCACTGTATACAGACTGCAGCCTACACCACTCAGTCATCAGTAGAAGTTACTCAATTCACTGTATACACACTAGCCTACACCACTCAGTCATCAGTAGAAGTTACTTAATTCACTGTATACACACTAGCCTACAGAACTCAGTCATCAGTAGAAGTTACTTAATTCACTGTATACACACTAGCCTACACCACTCAGTCATCAGTAGAAGTTACTTAATTCACTGTATACACACTAGCCTACACCACTCAGTCATCAGTAGAAGTTACTTAATTCACTGTATACACACTAGCCTACAGAACTCAGTCATCAGTAGAAGTTACTTAATTCACTGTATACACACTAGCCTACACCACTCAGTCATCAGTAGAAGTTACTTAATTCACTGTATACAGACTGCAGCCTACACCACTCAGTCATCAGTAGAAGTTACTTAATTCACTGTATACACACTAGCCTACACCACTCAGTCATCAGTAGAAGTTACTTAATTCACTGTATATAGACTAGCCTTCAGCACTCAGTCATCAGTAGAAGTTACTTAATTCACTCTATACAGACTAGCCTACACCATTCAGGTATCAGTAGTCAGTTTAGAACATAGACATTTACCATAAAAAAAACTCTCATCATGCAGGCTTGGTTTCAGAAATGTGTGTTTCAAGTGTTTGCATGCAGTTGGTGATATTTCTACTCTCAAGGGATCATGCATGGCTGGAAATGACCGTATCATTCTCAGGCACTTTGTATTTAGTAAATCTTTGGCATCAACACATGTACCAATGACAAAGTAGACACAACTCACAGAATCCAAACATACCATAAACACATGTACCAATGACATAGTACACACAACTCACAGAATCCAGACATACCATCAACACATGTACCAATGACATAGTACACATAACTCACAGAATCCAGACATACCATCAACACTTCAATTCTAATTTAATACTTCTATATTGGTGCATGTACTTCAATGAACCAATTAGTACTGGATAACTTACATTAAAAGCAGACATCACTCTTCCAGAAAAAAACTTTTTAAGGAAGTTAAAAAAAAATCTGATATACAATCAAGAGATTACTGCACAGATACAAATTTGTTTGAACAATCAGTTTTCCATGTTGTTAAAGGGGCATTTATGACTCATTTTGTCACAAAAAATTGAACTCAATGAAAATTGCTCTACATATATAGTTCAGTACTAACACTAGTATATAATTATTTCAAACACTTCTTAACCTCAAAGCAGGCTCATGAATATTAAACAATTATTGTTTTGCAAGACAATAATTCTACCTTAAATATTTCTTTACACTAAAAGCTGTTATCTAACATATAGTTTTATTAACTTAAAGTTTCTCTTAACTGTTTTTGTAAAAAATAAATGTTTTTATTAGTCATTAATATATATCCCTATGCCATTGAAAGATTTTGATTAAAAAAAAATGGTTGCCATCACTTTCACAGCTAACTATATGTCCCTTTAAGGAAATCAAGTGTATACACATTCCTGCAGGAGTCAAGGTCATCAGGACAAATCAACAAAGATTATATTTAAATATAGCTCATGTATAGGACTGAACCAAGTTTTTTATGGGTGACATTCTTTATTTATAAACTGATGTATTTAAAACTGTATTGCAACTGTGACATCTTGTAAATTAATGGGTTTTTTAAAAATATGCTAATAATTAATATTTAATCACTACTGTAACAAAATCGATAACGTTCAACTGGATAGATTTATCCAAGTTATCAGAACTGCCTGGGAATAAAACACCGATCTGTAACCTTTATTTCTAGAACAAAACCCAATAAATTCATTATTACCGTGACATACGAAATATTTTAATCATGAGAAATATCATAACATTTACATAGGCATATTAGTATTTCCTTAGACAGACCAAACACGTACAAAAAATACAAGAGGCCTGCTTATACAATCACTGAGGGATCTAAAAAAAAAAAAAAAAAAAACTAGTAAACTGCAGATTTCAAACTGAGATACATTTATCTCGGGTTTACCACATACCTGTCATGTTGATCACTGCGGCTGTACAGAAATTGTCACGTCTCAACCAACAGGAAGTAATCTTCTCTATATATACACTCCCACTAAATGACTATGCCTGAACACAAGGACTTGTTTCAACTGCCACAGGAAGCTGAAAATGTAGTCACACCATAATTAAAGGCCAACACAAAGTAATGGTGTAGTCACAGTATATAATTAAAGGCCAACACAAAGTAATAGTGCAGTCACAGTATATAATTAAAGGCCAACACAAAGTAATAGTGCAGTCACAGTATATAATTAAAGGCCAACACAAAGTAATAGTGCAGTCACAGTATATAATTAAAGGCCAACACAAAGTAACATTATGCATCACCATAGAACAGACCTTGTACATTGTCATTCATGTTTTAAAACAATTATAAATTTCCATGTTTGCATGTATAAATAATTTGAATTCTTCTGGAAATCCCAATGAGACCTTAGTTAGCTAGGACAATGCATTTATTTACACCCACAACAAACAGCAAGAACTAAACAACAAGAAACAAATAACAAGTAACAAACAACATGAAATGAATAACAAGAAACAAACAACAGAAAGAAACAACAAGAAACAAATAAATAAAAAGAAACAAATAACAAACATGCAAATAACAACAAACAACAAGTAGCAAACAACATGAAACAAATAACAAGAAAGAAACAAATAACCCTTAGAAAAAAGAATGGCATTAAATTTCCATTACTTTTGTAGTTTTATTCTGACCATTGAAAGAACAGTGTTATACCAGTATCACAAATTCAAATAAAACTAGCAATACAATTCTAACCTAGAAAAAGCATTGATTTTCCAGTTTTCATTGAAAATGCAGTGAAAATCCATTGAGACTCAATTGAAACCTCATTGAAATACGCGAATTATGTAAATGAGCTTGAGCCAGTGATTTTCCAGTTTTCATTGAAAATGCAGTGAAACTCCATTGAAACCTCATTGAAATAAGCGAAATATGTAAATGAGCTTGAGCCAGTTAAATGACATCAAAATTAACTGTAAAATCAATGGAAAAATAAATAATAGTTCATAAATATACATTAAAAATCCATTGAAAAATCTTTTTTTTAATTTTTTTTTTTTAATTATTTACTATTAACAGGAAAACTGCTTAATGAAATTTTGTTGACAATGTAATGAAATACAAATATAACAATAAAGAAAAATAGAATCAATTTTTTGTTTTCACAACCCACTACAAGTCAAATTATTTTGTACTTGGCATTTGAAATACCAATAAAACAAATTTCCACATGTGTGCCAACTCATGTTCTATGCAAACTCATGAATTGTACAAAATAGAATGAAGCAAAGAACACATACATAGAAAGTTGAAAAGCAAATGGTACATGATCAGGTAAATGCACATTCTTTTTGCTGCTTATTCTACAACATTGTTTAAGAAAATATAAAACTGGACTTGAACATTCAACAGTTGATCACTGCCATCAACAAAATGATGAAAGCATACATCAAAATGTATTATGTCATAAATACAATTTTCTTTCACATTTTTACATTTTCTTGGTGTATTCCTCTAAAGCCTGTTTCTTCAAGTTTATGTCCATTTCCCGTTGCCCGACCGACCTGGACTCAAAACCCCCGACTGCTTTTAAACTCAGGAACAAAAATTGTTTCTGGTCCAATCTGGATCTTACTATGCCCGAAATGGCTGCTTCCATTGGAGCAACAAGCACGAGTGTGCTACAGTTAACATTTAAGAAATGTAGGAACAACAAGGAAAAGTCCATTTTGCAGATTTCATGTCTAGTACACATCCTATAAATTCAATGTAACACTGAATCAATCAATTTCAGGCTTCTGGCAATGTCCAAGCATTTTCTTTTTATGAGGGGTGTGGCATTATCACATTTGAACTGCTTTTGTAAGTATTCTGTAAAATAAAAAGGTTTCATTTAAGTTTAATGAATTAGAGATAACGAGATCTTCGAGCTGTAGTGAACTGCAGTAATTACTCCACACACACAGATATATATATATATATATATTTATATACTAGTTATCAAGACAACTGACAGTGCCTCTAGGGGCCATATATATATATATATATATATATATATATTATTATTTTATTCATTTATAAAGCACAAAATTACATATAGTTTCTAGGTGCTGTGCAATGCTTGCGCTAATAATCATTGATAATATACTAATAAAAGACCTGAAAGAGCTATAAAGGAAATGATAAAACAATAGAAAGAATTTAAATAAAACATAATAGTAAAATGACAGTGGTTGACTTTGACTTGACAAGATACAATATAGTAAATTCATGAACAGATCAGATATTTCATGTGTATTATTGTTATATTAATAAATTATAAAGGGGAAAAGCTTATCAATTGACTTGAGGGTAAAATTTGTAAAATACTATAGAACTTATCAGTGAAGAAACTTTTTTAAAATGCAGCCTGTCCGAAGACAACAACTGTATCTCAAATTGTGTCAATATCCCAAATTTAATATTGAATATGATTTAGGATTCATAGTCTACTATACCTTGAATTAGCAGTATAGTATTCTATTTGCTGTCGAGTGTGCTGCCAGATATGTCGGAGTAAAATAATGCAGCAACAAGTCCAAGTCCGGCGCCGCCTGGTAATCTTGCTCACATCTATTAACAGGTTGTAGGATTCATCAAGCTTAATCTACAAAAATAAAAAATAAAATAAAAGAAGAATCATAAGACGAGTATTTTTCCCCACATTCATGTAACGTAGAAATAAAATTGTAGTCAGGACAGTCTAGAAATATGTATTTTCAAAAATATATTATGTATATTACACATTGTAATGTTTCATAAATCTAAATTGTCAACGTTATTTACCGTGGTCGTTCCAGAAATCAGGTGGGACATTTCCACTGTCATATTTAGTTAAATCATACCAGGCCGCATGTTGTGTTTTGCCAAAATTGGGTTGCATTCCTGTCTCTTCGATCGCGAAGAGCTTAGTGTTTGTTATTTATATTGTACACCCTTAATTACAGATAAAACTGCCGACTCCTAAGATCTAATTAAGAAACACATCTTTAATCTCGATATTTTCGTCTAACGACATCCATGTAAATCATCGCAGTGAATTGAAATCTGCGCTATGTTTTACTTCCTTCTCGAGACGTCACCGTTGCCGGTGAAGGGCTGCAAAATTTAGGCCCCCGCACTATAATTTATTGTATAGTCTATATAGAGAAGGATCAAATTCGTGACAGGCCCATGTGATTGCACTTGAAATTTATACGAAAGAAATGCTTACCTTTGTTTACACACATCGTAGTCGACATCACGTCTCTGAATCCAACTCTCCCGCCCCGCGCATCATCAAGTAGCTACACTTTGTCACAGTCTCTATACAACAAGTTGAAAGTTGTGAATGTTTGTTTGCATTTTCCAACCGATTCACTTCTTAGAATGGACCACTTCTATTTTCCTGTCATCGGTATAATATATCGCTGCAAACATGTTGATCAAATATATTCACTCGTCCAACACTCCGCGTTGAAAGAAATTCAAATGCCTTAAATGACGTCATGTGGAGTCTGCGCGATCAGCATCCTGAAGAAGCGAGAGGATCAAGGGCGGATCCAGGAATCGTGTCGAAAGAAACAGCCGATTTACCGATATCTATTTAATCTACTGTTTTTTCAGAGGGGGGACCTACCAGATTTTAATATTCTCGATATCGACTTCTTTGAAAATCATATAGCGTGTGTTTAAGAGAGAGAGAGAGAGAGAGAGAGAGAGTCACTTAATACATGGGGCCAATATACTCATAACCTCTACCTAATCTTCCCACTCACTACTACAAAAATAAAAAAGAGAGGCCGGGGGAGGGGGGAGCCACCCATTATAAAGTACGTTGCATTTGGTGGGGGGGGGTTACTACGTTGATACGCAGCATCATTTTGAATGAAGGATGAAGGGGGGGGGTGCCGTGTTTTTGAGAATTATTAACTAGGTTTTTTAAAAAAAAAATTTACGGGGGGGGGGGGTAATTATTTTGGTGTCAATATTCATTCATAACTTCAAAAACTTTTACTTACATAAGGTATATGTTCCGAGTGACCTTGACCTTTCCAAAATGACCTTGGTCCAAAAGTCCCTGTCTCAGGGAAAATTTGTGATCAATTATATCAATATCAATTTCTGATGAAAGGTTTAGAGGATGGAAACTTTTATATAACTTTTAGATTGACTAGACTAAGATATGCTTCACCATTGAAAACAGAAAAACTGTAATAGAAATTAACTGGTGTAACAATGTATATTTATAGCATTGATTATCAAGTTTTAAGAAAAACTTGTGTTTCACTGGTAAATTTAAGGTATTGAAAGTACATTTATCCAAAAACAGGTATTTCAATGGTCATGAAATAACTGTTCTAATGAGCCCCAAAAGCAAATCACTGATAAAATACTGGTATTTCAATGATAACTGCTATTTCAATTGATTTTCAATTTTATTTCAATGGGAAATTTCCAGTTATTTTGGCTAAGGGAACAACAAACAAACAACAAGAAACATATAACAAGTAGCAAACAACATGAAATAACAAACAACAAACAAATAACAAACAAACAACAAGAAGCAAACAACAAGAAACTGAAACAACAAGAAATTTTCAGATCAAGCAAGTGTACACCACTATGATAATCAAAGTTGATAAATTCAAGAGAATGGCAAATTATCATAAATCTACAAAGTATCATATCTTAAACATCAGAAAAGTCATCTAACATAGCATCTCTTGTCATGGTAAACATTTTAAAGTGTTCCAAGGAACACACATTGTTTGAAGTCACTTTACATACGTAGCATCTCTAGTCACGGTACAGCGACTTAGTGTTCCAACAAACTAACAGATCACATAACACAGAATCTCTAGTCACAGTACAGCGACTTAGTGTTCCAACAAACTAATGGATCACATAACATAACATCTCTAGTCACGGTACAGCGACTTAAGTGTTCCAACAAACACACCGTCAGAGTTAGGGTCACCAACATTCAAGTTACATGTAGATCTGTTTTAAACACTCATGTTTCAGATTATTTGTTCCTTATGTATTACATCTGTGTTAACACTCATGACATTTGTTGAAAGAAGAGTCTATTAAGTCAAACAGAAGCATATAAATTAGTTAACCAGTCACACTTCACTGCACACGAACATCAACCAAAGAACCCGGTAGTAAGAAGAATGCTGACAGTGACTGTCCATCCAAATTCAGAAAATCTACCAATTCCATGACAAATTGTAAAGATCTGCGATGTGGCACATGTCAATATTTACAGCAAGGGACCTCCTTTAATTTCAGAGAAAATGTATTCAACATTTATATATATAAGGTCATGGACATTCCAATTTCAGTATTCCCAATTTACAAACTTTATACGGACAATGTTATACAAAATACAGACAATGTTATACAAAATACAGACAATGTTATACAGACAATGTTATACAAAATACAGACTAGCTGTGTTATACAAAAAAGAGAAAAGGAAAAAACATTTTATTCAAAAGATTAAACCCAGTGAGTCTGAACAGTATAATATAATATAATATAATTTCATATTAATTGTTACTTTACATGTATGTGTGCATTTCATAGCCTATCACCACAATTTTCGCGGCAATTTATCCCTCAATCCACTGTGTTGTATATATGGCAATACATTTTAATATTGTTTGTGGGTTTTTTGTAAAATGTCTTTAGATATTAATGAAAGTGCTAACATTTCACTTTTGTATTGCCTTTTATTTTCAATTGAGATATTTATTAAAAGATGGACATTTTAAACAGTCTTCATGTCTGACCACCCACCCAACCCCCCAACCCCCCTTCCCAAAATTTAGTCCCCATATTATGGTCCCTTCCTGTTCTGCAGGGATAATTGTTTGAAGAAAATCCAATGAACACAACATGTGAATGCTTGTCTACTTAACAGACTCCTGTTGAGAAGATATTTTCCTATACATCAGTATACAACATGTGCAGCCCCAAACTTCTTTTGTATTCCTGTTCTGCCTACAAGGACGAGGATGCTTGTAATGAATATAATATCCTTTATCTATACAGGATTGCACAATTAGTTATCATACAAACTAGTTTACATGGTGGTCCTATCTTTAACAATATATACATATCAAAAACATGGTGGCCCTATCTTTAACAATATATACATATCAAAAACATGAAAAATTGAAGATAACATACAGCAATCAATCTCATAAAGAATACAAATTTTGAAAAAGGCAAACACTAGAGGTGGGATCAGGTGCGTAGGAGGAGTAAGCTGTCACATCCACCATGAGCCCTACACCTTCAACAGGTAAACAGAGTAATCTGTAGTCAAAATTAGGATGTAAAAAAAATGGCTTAACAATTGGTATGAAACACATCAGACAGCATTCAACCTTGGTAATGAGAGGTTGCATTTGCATTAAATCTATAACACAACCATAAAATTTGCAAAATACTGACTTTAAACAAAACTGTTGTCATCATGTGCTGGCATTACAAGCAAGTACAACCACAATTACTGTTCAAGATGCTGAATGAAATAAAACACAATTGTCAATGTGTCAGTGGAACATTGATGTTAAGAACTGAAATATGAAAATGTAAACATTGATAAAAATGATCAAATGACATACTGCTGACAAGAAATGGAAATGTCAACATTGTGATGTGAATTAAGCGACTGTCTCTAACATAACATATAATTGGACCTACATGTGGTGAGGCAAAAGAAATTGATGGAAATAGTGATGGAATGAAAAAGTGAAAAAAAATGGTGGAAGATACAATATAAAGCAGACAAAAAAATGGAAAAGTTAAACCTCTGTAACATCAACCACTTTGTCAGTAGCCTTCCTCAATACACCAGTTTCTAGGTACGCTCGAGTTATTTCCCTTTGAAGAACTCTCGTACATAGTAAGGCACGAAACAACTTGTTTACATGCGGGAGTGGGACGAATATTCATCACTGCATAAGTGAATGTATACTCTTAAGTCTCTCATACGCTGTTTCATCACCCGAATTCAACTGATACACAAACTAAGTAATTTAAGTGATAAGTATTCAGGGAGTAATTATAGATACATGGAATCCTTATTATATCACGTAATTTTATTGGTCGTAGGTATCATATCCTGGATATTACTTTCAAATATGACATTGTTTTTATGTTTCTGCTTTAGTAAAACATTTCTTTCAATAGTATTTTGTGTTTCCAATATTTACATATTTAAAAAGAAGCCGTTTTTAATACATTTCATTGTCTTCCTGAGTAACTGACAGTAGGTTCACTCTGTCCAACTTAGGCCCTCAAAGTTCTACTAAATGTACCTCCTACACAGGAGAGCTCTTATCTCGAAACTGGCGTATTAAAAATATGATGACATGCAGAACATGCTCTTGCGTATTGAATCAGTTTGAGAGACAAAAACACCACATGCACATGCAGATGCAGATGCAGGTGACAATGGAATATTGTTCCATTAAAATACAGGAAGTTGAAAACAGAATCCATCCTGTTTGAGCTTTCGGCTGATGTGAGCTTAATACAAAAACAAGAAAGGATCTAATATAGATTTCTGAGTAACTCCAATGGCAACATCTTGTTCCTTTGAGATAACTCCTTTCCATTTAACATATTGTGATCTTTCATGTAGATAAGAATAAAACCATCTAAATGTCTTTTCATATATATATATACCAAAAGATAAAAGCTAGTGTCAAATACTTTGCTCTATCAATAAAAAGTACACCTGTAAGTTTCCCTTTATCAATGTTTTCAGGCCAGTTGTCATTGATAATTATGTAAAGACTAAGTAGTTTCACATGAATGTTTTGATCTGAAACCTGATTGATGTTTAAGATGCTAAAAGGTTATTGTCATACAAATACTTGTAAAAGGTGCTAAAGTATGCTTATGATAGGTAAAACAGAAACAGGTTCATATGTTAACAGAGAAAGTATCATTATATTTGAAAAGGGGAGCAACTCTTGCTTTTTCCCACTCGTTTACAACGTCACCCTCCTGTATGGAAAAGTCCAAAATGAAAATGTCGGCTACAACATCAATATACTAATTTTCAGAAATTTTGCAGACATTTGACCCAAACCTTGACACATTATCAATTTCTTTACACTTTTATTTCTTGTATAAACACTGCACGGACAAACATCTTCGCCTAATCTAATTAAAATTAGCTGTTTTGAATCTGCTACCGCTTCTCAAAAAGTAGATTCAAAACAGCTAATTTTAATTAGATTGATCTTCACCATACCTTCACAGAGATTCTAACTATAAATTGTTAATCAAAACTTTAAACTCCAATGTAAAACTTTACACAATTTTAAACTTCTATGTAAAACTTTACACAACTTTAAACTCATATGTAAAACTAAATAAACTATTATCTAAAACTTTATACAACTTTAAACTCCTATTTAAAACTTTACACAACTTTAAACTCCTTTGTAAAACTTTACACAACATTTAAACTCCTATTTAAAACTTTACCCAACTTTAAACTCCTATGTAAAACTTTAAACAACTTTAAACGCTTTTGTAAAACTTTACACAACTTTTGAACTCCTATTTAAAACTTTACACAACTTTAAACTTCTATGTAAAACTTTACACAACTTTAAACTTCTATGTAAAACTTTACACAACTTTGAACTCCTATATTCAGATCTGAAATGTCTAATTAAATGATTTATTCAATCTGCAACATTACCCTCATTGTACAAATATTCAAAATGTTTATCCAGGCTATGTTCTCTGAGTGTTGAATTTAAAAATTGGCATGTAATGTGAATACAAATGCAAGAAGCATCAAATGAACTGATTCTAAAGGTTCACTCCGACTGCCCATGCGTTATAACGTAGGAAATAATGATCTGTACATTGGTGGGACCTGTCAATGTTTAGACATTTTAAGGTAAATTAGTTCCGTTTTGTGTAAAGATTACAGATTTATGGAAATATTGACAGAATACAAAATATCCCAGAATGCCTCGCAGCTGTTACAGTTACAGGACATCGCACAATTTGAGCGTTTTTAATCGGGAGATTATGCATTTTCACTTCATTACTGATACATGCAAATTTCTAACCCTAATAATTTTCTGATTTACAGCAAGTCAGGTTGAAATTGGCCCTGTCGTTCTGGAGAAGAACTTGTCTAAAGTCAAAAATGTGTAAACTTTATGAACCAACAGAGATTGACTGACGGAGGACAGGTGACCAGAAAAGCTCACTTCTAGCTCAGATGAGATAAAAATGGAAAGAACTTTGTAACTTTCAACATATTTGATTTCCTTCACTGCTTACTACAGCAGTTCCAGTGGTGAATCCCCTTTTTCCATCTTTTCTGAATCTGCCTAATGAAAAAATAAAATAATATTGCCGAGGTGTAAGGTTTAAAATGTGTTACTTTCACATTCTGTCCTCAAAAACTTAAGCTACAATGTGTTTATATGTAAACACCCACATTACAATGTAATATATATACAACATTTAAGTTACAATGTATCTATATATAAACACTTAAAGTTATAATGTATCTAAATATAAACACTTAATTAAGTTACAATGTATCTATATATAAAACACCTAGGTTACAATGTATCTATATATAAAACACCTCAGTTACAATGTATTTATCTATAAACACTTATGTTACAATGTATCTATATATATATAAACACTTATGTTACAATGTATCTATATATATACACTTAAGTTACAATCATCTATATATAAACACTTAAGTTCTAATGTATCTATATATCAATATATATATATATATACACACACACACACTTAAGTTACAATGTATCTATATATATAAACACTTAAGTTACAATGTATCTATATATATAAACACTTAAGTTACAATGTATCTATATATAAAAACACTTAAAGTTACAATGTATCTATATATAAAACATAAAACACCTCAGTTACAATGTATTTATCTTTACAGACTTAAGTTATAATGTATCTATATATATAAACACTTATGTTACAATGTATCTATATATATATACACTTAAGTTATAATGTATCTACATGTATATATAAACACTTACGTTACAATGTATCTATATATAAACACTTAAAGTTACAATGTATCTATATATAAAACACCTCAGTTACAATGTATTTATCTTTACAGACTTAAGTTATAATGTATCTATATATATAAACACTTATGTTACAATGTATCTATATATATATACACTTAAGTTACAATGTATCTATATATATACACTTAAGTTACAATGCATCTATATATAAACACTTAAGTTACAATGTATCTATATATAAACACTTAAGTTACAATGTATCTATATATAAACACTTAAAGTTACAATGTATCTATTTTTAAAGAGACACTACAGCTCATTTTCCACATTTTAATAAAGTGTTTTTAAAAACACGTATTGATAAAATGATAAAACTCATATCGATACTGACAATTTTGAACAATTGGATGCATTAATTTACTCTCAACTGCGCTTTGAAGATCGTCCGGAATTCAAAGGTTTCTTCATGCTGACTCGGACTTTTGAATGCTTATTTACATCACGTGGTTTTGAATGACAGCAAAGGTGTTGTGTAGGAATCCCCTTCAAGGGGACCACACTCACCTTTCAAGTATAAGCTAGATTATTTCCTGCTCATTATAATAAGTAATTATATAAATCATAATTCAACAGAAACCCACCTATGTTCTTATTGACCGATGTTTTTACAACTGGTTAACACTTGTCGTGTTCAGATAAAAATAACACTTTTAAAGCAGTTCTTCGTGGCTAGTCCCAATAGCAGATTTGGGAGGGGGGGGGGGGGGCAGGATCCCCCTCCCCTTTTTAACCACAACTTGTGAGTGAAACTCCAAATTTTGCACCCAGAATGGCCGATTACTTTGGCTAATATTTGACTTTCACATCCCCCTTCGGAAATCCTAGATCCGCCACTGAGTTACAATCGTTTCTCCTAGCTCTTTGTTTTCCAACGGTCATACTGATCCCAAGGTAAATTTTATTTCACGTATGAGTTTTGTCTCATTTTATTTTTATACCTCTTTTCTCATAGAATCTTTCAAAATTCTGGATCTATCGATATCCACTGCACTACACTTTCTCTCACTTGACGACATGCTGCACTGTTTACTGTCTATGCGCATGCGTCTGAAGACCGAAGGAGGAGACTCGATATTTTTTGTATAGGCCATCAAAAAGTATTAATTTTTACGTTAAAACAAGAGTTTGTAACTTTAGATAAGTGTTATTTTCGCAAAGTTCATACATTCAACAATGCAACAAAAATTGAGAAAGCCCTGAGAAAATTGTCATTTCATGATTTTTGCGCAAAATGAGCTGTAGTGTCTCTTTAAACACTTAATTAAGTTATAATGTATCTATATATAAACACTTAAGTTATAATGTATCTATATATAAACACTTAAAGTTACAATGTATCTATATATAAACACTTAAGTTACAATGTATCTATATATAAACACTTAAAGTTACAATGTATCTATTTTTAAACACTTAAGTTATAATGTATCTATATATAAACACTTAAGTTACAATGTATCTATATATAAACACTTAAGTTACAATATATCTATATATATACACTTAAGTTACAATGTATCTATATATAAACACTTAAGTTACAATGTATTTATATATAAAACACCTGAGTTACAATGTATTTATCTATACAGACTTAAGTTATAATGTATCTATATATAAACACTTAAGTTACAATGTATCTATATATAAACACTTAAGTTACAATGTATCTATATATAAACACTTAAGTTACAATGTATCTATATACAAACACTTAAAGTTACAATGTATCTATATATAAAACACCTCAGTTACAATGTATTTATCTTTACAGACTTAAGTTATAATGTATCTATATATATATACACTTAAGTTACAATGCATCTATATATAAATACTTAAGTTATAATGTATCTACTGATTACGATTACCCCATCTCTGATATAGTATATCAGAGATGGGGTAATCGTAATCAGTAATTGTAATTGATTACAATCGATTACATTTTTTTAAGTAATCGTAATTGATTACATTTGTTTTTAAAGCACAGTAATCGTAATCCTAATCAATTACTTTGGCAAAGTAATCGTAATTTATGATTACAATAATGATTACAATGATTACTTTATATTTATATTAAAATAATTATTTAATAGATAACAGTTAGAGCTTATGTATGTTATGTGTGCCATCATAAGATTTATCCATATCTATATGATATTATACTTACAGTATTTGCATGTATTCAATAGCAACTAAGGTCTAAATCTGTTTAAATTAAACTTAATAATCTGAACTAGTATACCCTGTATCATTTACTGTACATCTCATTGATCTATTGTTACTTGTTTACCAGTTATCATGTTACCAATACTTATGAAAGACTGTACATAAATATATAAAGTGTATTATACAATGTATCTTATTAATAAAACCAGTAAATATTTGTTGTTTTTCTTGTTCAAAAGCATGTAATCATGATTACTTTTCACAGTAATCGTAATTGTAATCAATTACTTTCAAAATATGTGTAATCGTAATCGTAATCATAGATTTTCAAAGTAATCGTAATCAATTACATTTACAATGTAATCGCCCCATCTCTGATCTATATATATATATACACTTAAGTTACAATGTATTTATCTATACAGACTTAAGTTACAATGTATTTATCTATACAGACTTAAGTTACAATGTATCTATATATATACACTTAAGTTAAAATGTATCTATATATAAACACTTAAGTTAAAATGTACCTATATATACAACATTAAGTTACAATATACCTATATATATATTTAAGAAATGAACATCACTTTTGAGCTGTTCATGGTCAGTATGAACGGATTTGGATTTGAGGCAAATTCTGTGAATCGCGATAGCGATTCACAGAGAATTTGCCTCAAATCCAAATCCGTTCATATTGACCATGAACAGCTCAAAAGTGACATGTTCATTTCTTATATTTATATTCATTTACTAAAACACCGTTTGTTTACATTGCTTCTATTTTGTTGCATAGAACTAACACCTAGCCTCTGTCACAGTAGTTATTGTGACGTACGTCAACACATAGACAAGACGTCACATTTCGTCTCACCCTGCCTTTTATCAACATTGAAAGGTGCACTGTATTTTGGAGGTAGGAGACCGCAAGATTGGGATGATAATCCATGTAAGTTTACAATCTTAAACCAAAGGTGTGACTTACGAGATCTTTGTAACAGATGTTCTGGGTTTTTTCAAACCATTACGCTCTCTCAGTCGCGTGCTTTAAGCTAGTTCATAATCCGTTCATAGTCAATGTGAACGGATTGTGTCGCACGCTGAAATTGGTTGGTTCATAGAGGAAAATGTGATTTGCAATATAAATATATACACTTAAGCTATAATGTATCTATTCATAAAACACAAGGTATCTATATATAAAACAATATTAAGTTACAATGCACTTATACAAGACATTTTGTTCAAAAAATTATCTCATTTTACAATATACCTATACTGGCTTGATCTAAACCAAATAGTTTAAGACAATTATCAAAATATTTTTGCTCCATTAATTCAATGAAATCCACACATACAATCCATTACAGCTGTTCAATTGATACTCTTACATTTCTAAGTAAATTTTATATCATCAGCAAATACTCTATATTAAATATTAATTTAGCCTGAAACCATGTTTCAATATTTGATACATCTGTTACCGAAGTTTTTAAAAGTGATGTATTTAAGTTTATTCAGCCCTATTTAAGTTTACTCAGCCCTATTTAAGTTTACTCAGCCCTATATCTATAAAGCTGGGTCAATTATATCATTTTTAGCTTAAATTAAATGTACAAAATCATGAATCAATAGGCTAGTGTCTTAAAGAAATTCTATGCTTATGTCACCCTGTAGATTTCATGTAGCAAAATAACCACCCACAAAAACACAAACCAGTAAATGAGATATATATACCATTGAAATAAAAAAACATCTTTTTAAAAACATTAGACCCATAAAGACAGATTTTTTTCCTGGCAATTGATTTGAGATTAATGACTATTAACGAATTTCCATCAAGTGTAAACAAATCCAGGATTTACTTAATTAATCAATTAAGTATGAATATCAAATAATTTTTATTTAGAGTTTAACACGGTATAATAATCATTAGACC
The DNA here is from genome assembly GCF_947568905.1 of Ostrea edulis. NCBI lineage: Eukaryota > Metazoa > Mollusca > Bivalvia > Ostreida > Ostreidae > Ostrea > Ostrea edulis. The sequence goes on from NC_079170.1 coordinate 31,202,776, forward strand.
AGATACTGAAACTTAATTACTACATTCAATTCCAGTTTATAATAGGAATGAAAAAAACTTCACATTAATTTATCAATGAAATAAATAGTAGGAGTTTAGAATGAATACATATATGTATGTAGGTGGGCCCTAACAAATTAATTTTAAAGTAATATATATGCTGTTGAAGGAATTTACTTAATATTTGTTATATACAGTGCTCCCTCGATATATTGCCCCCATTATAATGCCACCCCTGCTTATTGCCTGAAAATCCTAAGGAACAGATTTCCTCACATGTTAACAACCCTGTTATAATGCCAACCCTGCATAATGCCATATGCCACTGATTTTCAAAAGCAAATGGTCAAATTTTATCATGTTTACCCTCTATAATAATGCCATTATCTAACACCCATCAGTACCAACACCTGTACTTCGATAGCAGTGTGGTGAAATGTGACAGTCTGGACAAGGTATTCAGGTGCTCAGTTTAATTACTAAATAATTGCTGAATTAAACTCAATATAATCTAATTGTTTATACAGAATGGAGTCCAAATACCTTTTTGGTATTAAATTTCTTTTAACTGTTGAGTGTTTTGTCCTTAATGGTGAATTCATTATACTGCCACCCCCGCTTTATTCCACAAATTCATCTTGAACAAAAGTTAGCAATATATCGAGGGAACACTATGTCTCTGATTAGGCCAAATATCAAATATATGAGTTTAATTGCAATTTCATTGTTTATGTTTGTTTATCATTATACTGCCACCCCCGCTTTATTCCACAAATTCATCTTGAACAAAAGTTAGCAATATATCGAGGGAACACTATGTCTCTGATTAGGCCAAATATCAAATATATGAGTTTAATTGCAATTTCATTGTTTATGTTTGTTTATCAATTTCCTCCCTTCCTTAGTTCCTAGTCATCTTATGAACAAATTGACCTAATGTAACAGGTCCAGTCCAAAGACTATTTCTACCTACGTAGGTATTTAAACCTATACTGCAGGTAGCTATTTTTACCTACTTTTTCCTTTACTTGCATTTTGTGGCCAAACGCAGGAACGGCGCAATATGGTGTGTACCAAATTTCTTGATTCACTTAAACTGACAATGAATACCACAAAAATATTGGACAAAAAATGATTACTTTCTAACCTTGCATCAATAACAGCACCCAGTTCCATTTTCTAGCAGCTTAGGATCATAGCTACGTGATAAAAAGTCTAGAGTGTCTTACAAATCTGTATTAATTTGAAAGTTTACTTTCATGCATTTTTACATTAAAGATTTTTGGGGCGAATTTTCATGCATTTCCTCTGCATTCTCCACCCTCGTAAAGTATTCAAATTTACACTCCGAATTTTGCCGTGCACATGCACAACATGCTATATAAAACGACTGACCTGTTTAAAAGATGCGCCTTAATTACTATTTATTTATATTTTCAAAAATAGGTAAAAGTAGGTAGAAGTAGCTACTTTAAGTAGATTTAATTACCTAGTTAGCTATTAATAGCTACGTAGGTAGAAATAGTCTTTGGACTGGACCTGTGTAAATCAAAGAATTCATTTGGGATGGCCTTACACAGCTCTGTCCAGTGTGGCCATGAGGAGAAGCCACAAGTTCAATTTTTAAGACAATATTTTACCCCCACTCCCCACTGAAGCTACACATCTTGTGAAATATATATCATAAAACATACATGATAAGTAAAAGCTGCATTTTGTTAAGCTGTCTAGCAGTACAGAAGTCCTCCCTATTGAGCATGAAATTTACATTAATTCAAGGAGTAATATAATAGCACATTATTTATCAGGAATCCAAATGCTAAGCTGTGATTCATAGCACATCATCACCATAAAACTGTATAAATCTATGAAAATTATTACTGAGAGAGTTAGCTCTTCTGGTCTACTCATTATCAGATAATGCAATTCATCTTTCTCACGTACTATATATTAGTGTAATGTGCCCCAAAACTGTACATACTGTCCTTCATGAGAATAAACAATTGTCATTAGCTGACATCCTAATGGAAAATATAAATAGCAGCAATGTCACGTATTCTAGTCCTTAATAAGTCGCCTGTCTATCGCCGAGTGTTGTTCTAGCAGAAGTTAAAAAAAACCCAGATATCTTTCTATTAAATATGGGTATAGTCTACGTGGTGTTTTTTTTTGGGGGGGGGGGGGGGGGGGGGGCTTTTTTTCTTTTCTTTTTTTTTTCCTTTAGTCTAGGCCAGTAAGCCTAAGGTAAGTTTGAAAGCCTTCAATTTCAAAACAATTTTGTAAATATCATTCACTTTCCATTCCTAGAATTATCATCCATTTTCTTGGGCTTTACAGAATGACTTGGCATTATAGTGTAGAAAATTTCAAGTCAACAGAATCAGGAAGGCTTCAGATTAAACAGAGTAAATTCGGAGCAATGATTATAATTTTGGTGACAGTGACAAGTAATGACAAAATGTATCTCACCTTTCCTTTTCTGAAGTTGCCCTTTAACACAACTGTTGGGACCTGCCCCTTGTCAATTGCGAAATTTCACGCTTACTTGTGCAGCGTTGGTCGAGTGCGGGAAAATATCGATTATTTGGACGATTTCATGTTGACAGTTGGGGTAGATAATGAGAACAACGAGGAGGGGGGGGGGGGGAATCCTCAAATGCAATGTAAATCGTGTGAAGTAGAGTAACTTAAAGAGCGGTAGATCTACTTGGTTTTTTTTGTTTTTGTTTTGTATTTATTTGAATAACTTTCAACCCATTCATAATCACAGCCCTCCTTTAATTTGAACTCACCATTCACAAAACACGGACAAGTCACCGACGCACGGAAATAGAAAAAAATCACGGATTCATTTTGCACGGATAATAAAATTGTCCGTGCATTTTTTAAAATCAGTTGATTTGTGACTTCGAATATATTTTGAATTGTTTTGTGTACACCCCAGGGGATATCAGAACGTTTCAGTTCAATTTTTGGCTCGAATATTACTGTGTTCAGAGCTGTACTGTTCGTCAGAACGTTTCATGAAATGTGTATGTGCATTTATATTTGTGATTTTTTTTTTATGATAAAGGGATATTTACTAATCCTGTCTTTTACTGAGGTGAAATTGATAGTTACGTTTCTTTTAAAGTTAAGTTTTAAATTCCCGGTCTAATTTCCTTCTAAGGAATCTTAACATTTATATGCATGTTCCATGTGAAATCTGATTGGATCACAGACAATTATATACAGTTATATTGTTTGGGTTTGGGTTTGAATTTACTACATTATAACCCAAGTATATTTTGCATTATCAACATTTGGGTGTTTATAACCATATTTCAATTATCTACATACATTTATTTACATCTCTGAATTCATGTCACTTCACCTTTCATCCCCGTGCCTTGTACATACTTGCCAAATATCTTGCACACATCCTTTTATTTACATTATCATATTTTTGCAGTTATTTCCCCCCCGCTACAATAAGGACCCAATTGTGCTTTCATGGGATGCTTAGGTGCAAATCAATGCAACGATACTGTGTTAATAGGGCCGTAAATTAACCTTCAATTTGGAGGAGGCAGAAAATTAGGCGGGGGTCTGGGGGCCGCCCAGGCCCCCAGACGCTGAGCACATTTTGTGCACACTAAACACGTTTCGTGCAAAATCCTTGATTCTAGGGCCTTCTAAGATGTTACTTGACTAACTCATTCTAAAAGAAAGATTTGGAATGCTTTTTAAGGGAGGTATCATGTTCTTAGTTATTGGAAACAACATAAATTCTAATGAACTTTAAATTTTAATTTTTTTGGCTCAAAAGTTGGAGGAGGCAGTTGCCTCCTCCGCCTCCATGTAATTTACGGCCCTGGTTAACCATTATATTTATTTAATTTGAATGTCTAGTCTCAGAAATAGCATGATATCTAAAGATCATACCGGATATGGAAACACGTATATATATTTCATTGCTCTTGTCAGTTAAAATGCTATTTGTATCACCCTGTGTCATACATTGATATTTAACCTGAATATAAATATATCTATATATCTGTCTATAATTTCACTGATAGAGACGTCGACTTTATTAAAACAAATATTTAAAATGCATTCAAATGTAGACTAGGATCATGTTAGGCATATCGACGGCGTTTAATCATTTTCATTCATATGTAGATTCGATATGTCCTATTGAATTCGAAATAAAAGAAAAACACCGCTCTGATTCCACGCACAAGTACTCTGGAGTTGAAATTAACATGCTGGAGTTCCTCATTGATTATATCTTTGTAGTCTTGGTGATCAGTTCTTCCAACAGTCTGTTGGATTTCCCATGGGCACGAATTGTGCTCCTCTCTTAGCTGACCTGTTTTTATATTCTTATGAAGCAGAATTTATTCAAAACTTCTGCATGAGAAGAAAAAATCTTGCTGAGGCCTTCAATGCTACATTTAAATATATCGACGACGTTTTATCTTATAACAATGATAATTTTCATTCTTATGTCTGTTCGATATATCCCTGTGAACTCGAAATGAAAGACACCACAAAGTCGTCCACTTCAATATATATTTCATTGAAAATAGATATTAACTACAAACGAACAACTCAACTGTATAATAAACAGGATGATTTCAGCTTCTCCATCGTCAACTTCCCATATTTATGTTGCAATATTCCATTATCACCCGCATATGGTGTTTATATCTCTTAACTTATTCGATATGCATGACCTTGTTCTTCGTATGATCAGGATTTAAATCGAGACAGGCTACTGACAAACAAGTGATAATGCAGGTCTCATTTAAAGTGAGCATTTAGCATATTCTATTATCGTTATAACAATCTAGTTTGCTAATACAACCTATCATCGGTTCAAATGCTGTCTGTTTTGTTTCATGCCGATTGTTAGGCCGTTCTTGGCACACTGATTTTGACTACGGATAATTCCGTTTGTTTGATCAAGATATATGGCTCACGGCGGGTGTGACCGGTCAACAGGGAATGCGTACTCCTCCTAGGCACCTGATCCCACCTCGGGTATATCCAGAAGTTCGTGTTTGCCTAACTGTTTATTTTGTATTGCTTATAGGAGTTACGAGATTGATCACTGTTCGTTATCTTCACCTTTCATTGTCTTTTACATCTGCTTCGTACTTCATCGTCAACTTTCCATATTTATATAGCGATATTCCATTATCACCAGTATATGGTGTTTATATCTATCAACTGATTTGATACCCAAGAGATTATTCTGCGTATGATCAGTATTTAAATTGAGACAGGTTACTGACAAATACATGTAGGTTAATGATACAGGGGTTTCAACAGTCTCGTTTTAATGAATTCAGATTTTGCAAATTCAATGGTCGTTATAACGATCGGATTCACAAATACAACATGTCATTGGGTCGAATGTTGTCTGACGTGTTTCATATCAATTGTTAGATCTTTACGTACGGATTACTCTGTTTACCTGATTAAGATATAGGGCCCAGGACAGGCGTGGTTGGTCATCAGGGGATGTTTATTTCTTCTAGGTACCTCACCCAGTGCGTCCAGCGGTCAGTGTTTGCCGTACTCTTAATTTGTATTTTTATAGGACTTATGAGAATAATCACTGTTCGTTATCTTCACTTTTTTTTTTTTTTTTTATCTAAACGTAGAGTTGAAGACCACAGCAAAAGAGTTTGTTCTTCTCATGTAGAAAGTTTTTAATAAATTCTGCCTTGTAAGAATATAAAAATAGATCACCTATTAAAGGAGCACAACTCGTGCCCATGGGAATTCCAACAGACTGTTGGAAAATTTGATTACTAAAGACGAAGTAGATATTATAAATGAGGAACTTCAGCATACTTTTTCAGTATCCAGTGTAAGTTTCGTCCACACGAATGATTCACTCTGTGCATCTTCTTAAGCCTCTGAATTTGATGTTGTGGTAGAGCTTACCATTCCGATGCAGTGCCCGTGTCAGTTCATATAGATTAAATGTTTGAATTGGTGGTTTCCTTTAACGAACTCGACGATCAGTGATGTTCAAAATATGCCCAGTGGGGTTCAAATCTGGACTTCGAGCAAGCCATGGTAGTGTCGCAACTGACTCTCTTCGCAAAAAATCCTGCACAAAACGAGCACGATGTGGTCATCCATGAACACTGACCTTGGGTGAAGAGGGTGATTGTCAAATTGAGACACAACACTTGTAGCAAAAAAGAATGTCTCTTTAGTAATAGTATGTATATACTATAGGGTTGTCATTAACTGTGATAAGATCCAGCTTACAGTCGTAGGAAACACAACCCCACATCATAACTGATCCACCATCAAACGGAATCGTCTTCACAATATTTTGTTCAGCATATGCAGTTCTAGGTTGCCGCCATACACACATTCACCACCATCCCCACCCCCCACTCACCCACCCATCCCGTGGGAAACCGGGTTAGAATAGGTCCTCAGTACCCCATTGCTTGTCGTAAGAGGCGACTAAATGAGGCGGTCTTTCGGATAAGACCGCAAAAAACCGAAGTCCGCTGTCACAGCAGGTGTAGCACGATATATAGATCCCTCCCTGCTCAATGGCCATAAGCACCGAGCATAGGCCTAAATTTTGCAGCCCTTCACCGGCAGTGGTGACGTCTCCATAATTTATAAGCGAAACATTCTAGAGAGGGACGTTAAACAATATTCAATAAATCAATCACATTCACTCCTCTGTGATACATAGCAAAAGACAACCCTTGTCCCACCAATGAACTTTTCTCCAAGAGGCTAGGTTCCAACCATCACATGTGTGTGCTGCTTTGTGGTAGGGCGTAATCAATAGTCTCTTTACATGTCATATATACCAGTAATGAGCTCGACAGTAAATTCATTTCAATCATTTTAATATGGAAACAACCAGTTATGTAATCCAAACTTTTCCAAACTTCCAGTTGTAAATTAAATCAATTATTGATATAAAAAAAACTACAAATATTTTGTTGTTTGCAAGAAAATTTGTCACAAGATTGAAAATCAAAACACCTTTTATTTCCCCTTCCTTTCCACACCATAGAATTTCGGGGTTTTTTAATATACATTTTCCTGTGGGTCGCGACCACAGGCAATTATATCGCTTGGGTTCGAATTTACTATTAAATAGTAAATTCAATTTTAAGAGTACTCTTTAATAGTAAATTCGATCCCAGGGGATATATTTGCCTGTGACTGCGACCAAGTTCTTAAACAGTAAGCATCGGTTGATTGTTAGATTAGAGTATGTGTGCCTCATGTGTACCTCATGTGTGCCTCATGTGTAACAATAGATTTGTTTTTTAAGTGTACGTGTACTTCTCTATTTTTCATTTTGAAATGATTCTCAATTCCAGAAGCATCTTGTTGTATGGTCTGTGATATATCTAAAGCATTTGATAGAGTTTGGCACAGAGGTCTTTTATCTAAACTACACAGTTATGAAAATTTCTGTGGTGTAGTAGTTATCTCTCTTGCCGGACTCAAAGAGAAGAAACACTGTTTCAAAAATGCACACTACTTTCATAAGACCAGCTTTAGAATATGCCTCTGTTGTTTGGAATGGATGTAGCTCATCTGATAGTGATCTGTTAGAAAAACTCCAATTATTTGCAGCACGAATTATTACTGACCTTCCTGTACTAGTCTCTAGAGATTCTCTATATTTAGAAACTGGTTTAGAACCTACGGAAGCCGATAGGTGCCAGGGTATAGAATTAATATTTATTTAACTGGCGGCCGCCACTTAATTTATGGCCATATTTATCGCCGGTTAATTCATATGGCGGCCGCCAGTTAATAAGTGGCTGCCGCCAGCTAAATTAAGTGGCGGCCGCCACATAAATTCAGTGGCGGCCGCCAGTTAAATAAATATTAATTCTATACCCTGGCACCTATCGGCTTCCGTAAGAACCTCAATCTTCTAGACGAACAAATGTTAAATTAGTTACCATGTACAAGATTCATAATAACGAACTTCCACAGTATCTAAAAGAAACAATACCTAGTAAAATAAACATTATGTCCACACATAATATCCGTTATGCAGATAATTATTTAATACCAAAATGCATCTAGCGAAGATGACCAAAATGCAGACTTGAAGTTTACAAAAAAAAATATTTTTAAATGATTTGTACCAGACGCTGTATCAAAGTGGAATTCTCTTAGTATCGAATCAAGACAGGCTTCTTCAATTAAACAATTTCCTAAAAAGTGTTAGCTGTAATATCAGCAATCCCAAACCCCCTGTATATTTTTCATATGGTTCTCTGTTGAATATAATTCATACCAAACTGAGACACACCTGTATTTTGAATTATGATCTTTATAAACGCAATATTGTTGATTCTCCATTATGTTCCCGTGGCATGCGTGAAGGGCATGATTATGTTATTCGCTCTGCGGAGCGAATCAGTTTGACATGCCTGGTTTATACGTGTTAACTATTGACTTTTTATAATCATGCTATTTATTCCGTTTATAAAAGCAAAAATCATCCATTCACATTTACAGAATAAATGCTATAATCAGTGGCGGATCCAGGAATTTCATAACGGGGGTGGGGGGGGGGGGGGGCGCAGTAGAAGGCTAGGGTTGCCTTGAAGCTTTGTACTGATGGGGGTGCAGGTGGCGAAGCCCCCCGAAGCTAACGAAATTGTGCGCCGGCGCTGGATCCGCCTTTGATAATTAAGTACGTAGAATACATGCTAATTCGTTCTGCGGAGCGAATAACATGGTTATGCCGCGTGAAGACGCATATCACTCTTTCTTTATTTGTAAGAAATATTCAATTGCTAGATACAAATTAATGGATAGATTGCTTAGTTTAATGATTTGGTTATTATTGATACACATCTTCTACTTTGGGGTGATTATTTCTTATCTACCGAATTGAATAATTGTATGTTCAGACGTATATTCAGGGAACTAAAAGATTTGTCTGTTGGTCATATCACATGTCATTGTTTATCTAAGAACACTTGTCATATATTTTATATATTCTCTAGGTCTATATATTATTTTTTAATGACAATTGTGTGTTATATGTGTAAGACTCTAAAGTGCGATGGTCGCTCCAAAGTGCGATGGTCACGCCAAAGTGCGATGGTCTGCGCCAAAGTGCGATGGTTTCTTAACGTTACGGACGCCAAAGTGCGATGGCCACGCCAAAGTCCGATGGTGCGGAGTTCAGTAACGTTTGTGACGTCACGTCACTGTGACGTCATTCTTTCAAAATGAAACCGAATGAATGCAACACGGACGACAACAACGGCAAGGTTTACACTGTTGAGGATAGTGAGAACGGCAAAGTACAGATGTTGTCGAACTATTTGCTTCGCCCAGGCATTCTTTAATTCATGATCATTTATTACTTGTGACATACACTTAATAAAATCCTGGGAATATGCTATAACGCAAAACACTCTATACGATTTCACGTTGGAAAGTTTTGAGTTTAATAACACGACAACTAAATAGTAATGAAATAAGATGAACTTCTTATTTTTTATGCGTGGACTTTGCACTGATATTTTAGTGAAACAACACACGGTTGGTACAGTCTGTACCAAAACACTGTCGTTTACAAACCAATGGATTTCGGCGTGCCACACCATCGCACTTTGGCGTGTCAGACCATCGCACTTTGGCACATGAGTGTGGACCATCGGGGTTTGGCGTGTCACACCATCGGGGTTTGGCGCAGACCATCGGGGTTTGGCGTGACCATCGCACTTTGGAGTCCCATCGCACTTTGGAGTTTTACATATGTATTAGATTAGAAAGAGAAGAATTTTAAAGTTGTACGAACTTGTTTCCGATCTTTTTGTACAATAAAATACGTTCAAATCAAATACAGAAGCATCTTGTAAATCTATATAAAATCAACCCCCATATGCATTTTCAGTACTTTGATTAATCATGTACCTTATAATTTTCCTAATTTTCCAAATTTCAGGGCCGTAAATTAACCTTCAATTTGGAGGAGGCAGGAAATTAGGCGGGGGTCTGGGGGCCGCCCAGGCCCCCTGACGCTGAGCACATTTTGTGCACACTGAACACGTTTCGTGCAAAATCCTTGATTCTAGGGCCTTCTAAGATGTTACTTGACTAACTCGTTCTAAAAGAAAGATTTGGAATGCTTTTTAAGGGAGGTATCATGTTCTTAGTTATTGGAAACAACATAAATTCTAATGAACTTTAAATTTTAATTTTTTTTTGGCTCAAAAGTTGGAGGAGCTAGGAGGCAGCTGCCTCCTCCGCCTCCATGTAATTTACGGCCCTGAATTTCTGTAAGATGTGAACGACAAATCTAGATATTCCTAGCACCCTGACTTGAGATGCATTATGCGTGTTGATTACCACAGTTTTGGTTTAAAAATATAGTTGACCATTGGGTACGAGTTGGTCAGGGTACGAGTTGACGGGATACAGTTTAGAGAGAAAAATGGCTTCCAGCTGCACTGAGATTGATGTGCTGGAAAACGTGAACTCAAAACTTCTTAATTTCGCATTTTTAAGACTCGGAAAAAAGTGCAATGCTAGTGAAAGTCTTTCGTTCGCCAGAGCAGTGTGCAATATTTCTTCCATAAAGGAAAACGAGGTGTTGACAGTGATGAATTTTGACACATTATTCAATCGTGGTGTAAATGTTCTGAAAGACATGAAAAGGGGGATTACTGTGAATATGCAGCAACATGACAAGACTGCAGTTGCTATCCTTACTAAATTTTTAAAAGAAATCGGTAAATGCTTTACATATAGATATCGAATGCGTAAGTTGTGAATCGAGGTTTAGTATGTAGATTAGGTAGATGGAAAATTGGGCAGGCATAGCCTACATACACGTGCATCTCTTCACAAACCTTCAATGTTTTGATTTTGAAAAATGTGTAAATACTGGAACCGGTGAAGGTATACGCTTTGATGGACGTTTCAACTCCCAATATGCTTTTGATAACAGTTTGGGGCGAGATCAAAAGTTCAATGTCTGACAAAAAACTAAATTTATATACTTTTTACAAATCCCCCATCCCCCCCCCCCCCCCCCCCCCCCCCCCCCCAACACACAGTCACACAACCCTTAAAACTAAATATGATGAATGTTGAAACTAATCGATTAACAAGTAAAAAATACGAGTGTAAATAACACTATGTATACCTTTTACCTATACAGTCAAATCATACATGTGTAACTCTGATTATGTCAGCCTGCTTTTCTCTTAACTGGTACCCTATTGTGACAGCTTCTCCCAAGACCAGTTTAAGTAAACCCAGGACAGGGGACATGTTGAAACAGGATTAAAAGCAAGTAAATGTTAATTTCCTTGTGACAGTTTTGTGCATTGCTGTTAAATGTTTGAAAGCAACTTGCCTATTGCGTAAATCCAGGCACAGCTGAGTCAAAAGGTCGATCGAAGCATTTACACGTTTTCCAGAATCAAAACATAAATGCTTGGGAAGATAAGTTGATGAAGGCTATGCCTCTTGACTTCTCGAAAGAGAATATCTGTATACCCTTTCTATGGGTGGCCCCTTATGGTACATTCAACATTGTATATTCCCATCAAAGCATCCATCATTTGGGAATTTTTAGGCATGATTTTGGGAAAAACACTTGCTTTTCCTCATTGGGAATGGGGCCGAATTTCAGCCCTCTGCAGACCCTTTTAAAAAAATCCCAGATTTCATTCAGACTATTTTTCCTTAGATTCAGAGTAGTGTTGAACAAAACATATTTTTGGATGACTGAGCACAAGATATGAATATTTCTGTGTGTCATTTTTATTGAGGAAACAGCTGTCTGTGATGTCATAATGTCTGGTTTTCAATTTATTGTGAAGAATGGTTGTGTTAAGTGTTGGAAAGTTTTAAGTTTTGATGCTGTTGATTTTAGAAATGTCTTTTGAACTTTTCAGTTTGCGTTGAAAAGTTGGTAACTTGTCACTTTTGCTTTATTAAACCATACCAATCATATTACTAAATACACAATTTTTGTATTTTGTAGAATTTCATGAAAGAAGTTTGATGAAGGTGTTAGGTAGAGAACAGATTGAGAAGGAGAGCAAATCAAACTCCAGGAGAGAAAATGAAATAACGGTCACTTTAGCGGAGCATCTGCTCGGAAGGCTTTCACCAGGACAGTCATATGTTATCAATTCCAGGGCGAAAAGTAGAGAAACATGTAGCTGTGGTGAAGATCATGAAAATAATCCCACATATAGAAATACTGGCATAGGTATGTTTTTATTCTGTACAGAAATACTGACATAGGTATATTTATATTCTGTACAAAAACACTGACATAGGTATGTTTCTACTCTGTACAGAAATACTGGCATAAGTATGTTTCTATCTAGACTAGTACAGATATACTGATATAGGTATGTTTATTATCTAGTACAAAAATACTGGTATAGGTATGTTTTTTTGTACAAAAACACTGACATAGGTATGCTTCTACTCTACAGAAATACTGACAGATATGTTTCTATCTAGTACAGAAATACTGACATAGGTATGTTTCTGTTCTCTACAAAAATACTGACATAGGTATGTTTCTGTTCTCTACAAAAACACTGACATAGGTATGTTTCTGTTCTCTACAAAAACACTGACATAGGTATGTTTCTGTTCTCTACAAAAACACTGACATAGGTATGTTTCTCTCCAGTACAGAAATACTGACATAGACATGTTTTTATTCTGTACAGAAACACTGACATAGGTATGTTTCTATTCTGTACAGAAATACTGACATGAGCATGTTCCTATTCTTATGGATTGATCTAGTCAAACTTGATGGTTGATATTTAATAATTTTCATTTAGAGATGAAGTCTCCAATTTGAACAATTTATATCAATTTTTAAAAAGTTTTCTCACTGAATCCCAGGTACAGATGAGGGCTACAACACAAATGGAGTTAGTTTTACATAGGTAATATAAAGGAAAAGGTTTTTGATTATTGCAGGTCACGAGGATGTATGGCATGGTTTTGTTGATGTCGTGTTAGAGAATGCAATAGCTTCAGCAGAGAAACCCAGAGGTAATTTTGATGGTTAGGTTGAGGGTCAGAGGGTGGGGGGGGGGGGGGGGGAAGGGTGAAATAAAGTTGTTACTGTCAAAAGAAATCACTAGCCCACCCTGGTTTAACATTTTTGTTAGCCCGGTCATATGTTTAACAGCCACATGCTAGCATTAGTTAAACACTGCATGATGCTCAGTTGCTACAGGTCACAACACGAAGTGTCAGATCACCCAATCAGACACATGTGCCTCTGGTGAATTAAATATGTACGTTGTTACTGTAAGAAACAAAATGAGGTAAGATGCACAAATCTTCATGACTTTAGAGTACAATATATCACTTTGTTAGGCCATGGTTTGAACGTTATAACCTCCCGGTTTACACTATGCAGTAACTATTGTATATACATGTATTTATTATTGTTTTCCTTGAAAATCTGTTTTCCTCAAAAATTTGATTTCCTTGTAAATAGTTAATCCAGATGGCTATTTGGTTTTTTGGTTGCAAGTGTATTTTCTGATCATGTGCAGTCTATTCAATTGTTTTGAAAAATATTACATGTGTATGTAAAAAATTAAAATTCTTATCCAGACCTTGCAAAGTGGGCATGGTTTAAATCCACACTATATGAAATGTGTATTGATAATTGTACCACTGCAGGAAGAAGTCAAATATGTTACACTTCTAATAGGTGTTAAAATTCTTTTCTGAAAATACATTGAATCTTTCAAACATCTAACACATAAAAGACACCGCAGAGTCGTCCACTTCTGCATCATACATAGATATTTTATTGAAAGTAGACATTAACGGCAAACTGACAACTCAACTGTATGACAAACGGGATGATTTCATCTTCTCCATTGTCAACTTCCCATATTTATGTAGCAATATTCCATTATCACCTGCATATGGTGTTAATATCTCTCAACTGATTCGATAAGCAAGAGCTTGATCTGCGTATAGTCAGTTTTTAAATCGAGGCAAGCTACTGACAAACAAGTTGATGGTACAGGGGTTTCATTAGTCTCGATTGAAGTCAGCATTTCGCAAATTCTATGGTCGTTATAACGACCTAGTTTGTCAATATAACCTATCATTGGGTCAAATACTGTCTGACAAGTTTCATACCAATTGTTAGACCGTTCTTGGCACACTGATTTTGACTACGGATAACTCCGTTTTCCTGATCAGGATATAAGGCTCACGGCGGGTGTGACCGGTTGACAGAGGATGCCTACTTCTCCTAGGCACCTGATCCCACCTCTGGTGTGTCCAGGGGCCCGTGTTTGCCCAACTATCTACATTGTATTGCATATAGGAGTTATGAGATTGATCACTGTTTGTTATCTTCACCTATCACTGTGACCATGCCTGGAGTCATCGTTAAAACTTGGAGATTCTTCTGGTGGCAATTTACAACTAAAACTAAAGAAGTATTTGAGAAACCATTCCAAAACCAAACTATCTCAATGTGACCTTGTCCTTTGACCTTCTGAATTCAAAATTGATAGAGGTTACTCTTAAATGATGGAGACTCTTTGGAATATTTATTTCTAATGTTCATCATGTCCTATGTTAAAGTGACCCATTTTAATCTCTGAAGGGGGGACTCAAATTAGTGTGGTATACAAGTATACTTTGCAGGAATAACAAAATACAATTTGTGATAGCTAAACAATTAGTTTATTTCTTCTGTGCTCAATTTGCAACAAATAATTTGTTGCATGAATCTTTCAAGAGTGTGATTTTTCTTCTTTTCAGAGGAAATTCTCTCAATTGCTCAATTTAAAAAAAAATTAAACACTCTGAGTTTGATTTTAAGTGACAGAAAGTTATATTTTTTCAGGTGTGGTGGGGTGTTTAACTCCCTTTTTGACCAGTTTTCCTCTGATTTCTGAGGAATTGAGTCACAGCCCTAATCTTTAAATTCACATAGAAAATTAATTATGCAACAAATAGTAGAGAGAGAAAAAATGGTGAAAGCAGGTGACCTTGTAGATCCCTCAAGTATCTCAAAGTTATATTTCATTTGCAGTTATTGATGAAGACAACAAAGAAGGAATGGATGAGTTTGATGGAAGAACACAGACAGGAGACCAGTCTATAGCAGAAACAATTTCATTTTCGTTCATTCAAAAAGCTTGCCATCCAAGCTTTGAAAATCATCTTGTACCAAATATTATGATAGACTCAGAAAGGTTTAGAATTCTTATGTATGATGCAGATAAGGACATTCTTCTCTGTGGCATGGATTTTCCTATTTTTTATGAAAATCATCTAAATATTACTTCTGTTGTTATCCTGTGGCTGGTTCTGCATTATAGGATATTTTGTTCAGGAATAAATGATACACCAGAAGAGCTGGAGAAAGTGAAATGCAATTTTACAGAAGTAGCAGGAGAGAAATTGGAAATTTACAGAAAATCTTTAAAAGCAGGTGTTGCAAACTTTCCAACTGTTAAAAAAGAGACTAGTGTTTTTCCTTCATATGAAAGTATATTGTTTGGGAAGCGCAAATGGTAATTGGACAGCGTAGTGTTTGGGAAGTGTAAATGGTGAAGAGAGAACATAGTGTTTGGGGAGTGTAAATGGTGAACAGAGAGCATAGTGTTTGGGGAGTGTAAATGGTGGAACAGGTAGCATAGCATTTGGGAAGTGTAAATGGTAATCAGGCAGTGTAGTGTTTGGGAAGTGTAAATGGTAATCAGGCAGCATAGTGTTTGGGGAGACCTGAGTGTAAATGGTGAACAGACAGCATAGCGTTCGGGAAGTGTAAATGGGAAACGGACAGCATAGTGTTTGGGGAGTGTAAATGATAAACAGGCAGCATAGCATTTGGGGAGTGTAAATGGTAAACAGGCAGCATAGTGTTTGGGGAGTGTAAATGGTAAACAGGCAGCATAGTGTTTGGGGAGTGTAAATGGTAAACTGGCAGCATAGTGTTTGGGAAGTGTAAATGGTAATCAACATTATGTTTGTGAAGTGTAAATGGTAGTTGGGCAGTGTAGTGTTTGGGGAGTGTAAATGGGAATCAGCATAATGTTTGGGGAGTGTAAATGGTTAACAGGCAGCATACTACATTTAAGGAGTGTAAATGGTAGTCGAGCAACATTCTGTGTAAATGTTGGATTGAGAATAATAAATATTGCAATTTTTATTGTAACTTATGCATTGAATTTTCCCATATATATCTATGATATCCAAATTCTCAATAAAGAGCAAATATGATTGCCAAAGTATTATTTTCTGCGAGTTGAGTATGTATATATATAGTCAAAACTACTGTTACATGTATTTAACATATTGCCAGGGTGGTTTTTTTTTTTTTTTTTTTTGAGTCTGCTCGCGAAGCGAGATGCTCCTTGCTACATATATCAACGGCGTGCAAATTTATCGCGTATCACAAACTTTCTGTTTATTCTTACACTGACAGCAAATAAATCCCGGGGTTGGATGGGGCCACAATAGGGGATCAAAGTTTTACATACAAATATATGGGAAAATCTCAAGAACCACTGAGCCAGAAAAGCTGAGATTTATATGAAAGCTTCCTGATATAGTGCAGATTCTAAATTGTTATAATCATGGCCCCCCAGGAGTCGGATGGGGCCACAATAGGGGGTCAAGTTTTACATACAAATATATAGGAAAAATCTTCCCTAGAACCACTGAGCCAGAAAAGCTGAGATTTATATGAAAGCATTCTGATATAGTGCAGATTCAGGTTTGTTAAAACCATGGCCCCCTGGGGTAGGATGGGGCCACAATAGGGGATCAAAGTTTTACATACAAATATATAGGGAAAATCTTCTTTTCCGAGAACCATTTGGCCAAAGAAGTTCACATTTACATGAAAGCTTTCTGACATAGTGTAGATTCAAGTTTGCAAAAACCATGGCCTCCAGGGGTAGGTTTGGGGCCATAATAGTGACTACGGTTTTACATGCAAATATATATGGAAAGTCTTCTGATATGGACCAAGGTGACTCAGGTGAGCGATAAGGCCCATGGGCCTCTTGTTAAACATGCGACGTACGTGTGTATAAATATATCAACTACAAAAATAGATTCGTAAACATGAAACAAATAACTTGTAAGTAAATATTTCAAAGTGAAGAGAGTAATATCTCGCTTTCTTAGGTTGGAAAAGCATAGTAAATATTTGAAAATGGTATTGGTACGACCGATCATACTCTCCTCTTCGAAAGTGTGTCAAAGCCTAAACCATGTGACTATTTCTGCGGGAAACGCACGTTTAGTTTGTTACGTTTTCAGTCAGATATAGATAATCACATTTACGGTGATTTACCGTATTTGCCGAATATATTTTAATACGCATCCCCTTTTGCCAAGTTTTGGGGACTGTAAATTGTGGAAATACCATTGTTCGTGTGTACAATCGCATTTGGCTTCACGAGAAATCTTTGTGGAAATAATGCAGGTTCTCAAATAAGCATGCTATAGAATTTGTATACAGTGCAGCAAATTTGTTTTTTTAAGAAAACGGCAATCTTGTCCTTATACACACTATGACCATAGCAGTATTTTCGGGGAAATACTGTTAATTTCAGCAAAGCACGAGAGTTCGTAGCAATAAAGTTTTAACAGACTCAATATTTTCTTTGTGTAAAGTTCATATATATATATATATATATATATATATATATATATATATATCAATTAAATAGTCGATGCGACCGTTTAATGTTTTGTAATCAAAATATCACCCAAGCTTCGAAAAATGACGTACCAAGCTGCGATATAACGACCCCCTCGGTAATTATAAACATATCAAAGCCAGTAATTTAATTGGTACTAAATGAAGAATTCAAACATAACCCTCTAAAATTTCGCCGCATTTAGATGGGTAAGTACATCAGTCGTTTACTGCAAAAGAAAAGTTAAAACTTCTCAGACCCATGAAAAACGTGCAGCATGCAGAAATCTGACAAAATCAAGTGACAAAGGACGTGTACATAAAACATGTGCTAGTCACGGTATCATAATATCATGGCAGTTTTAAAAATTGCATGATGATAATTTTAATTGACTGTTTCATAATGATTAGTTACAGGGTGTAAGATAATTAAAAAACAAAAACAAACAATTTTACGCTTTTCGATAGGTAAACAACGCGGCGAAAAATCATAGTGCACACTTCATTGACTAAAACAAAATGAGTCAAAAACCTTTAGTGGTATCTATAATGTGTCCCTTCACATAAAAAATATTAAAAAGTGCGTGTTATATTTGGTTAAATAGGAGTGTAAATCAACAAGCATAATGCATTATTCCGATTGTAGTTTTTTCTAGAGTTATGGAAGCCCATTAATGTCATGGAAATAATCAGTAGTTACATTTTCCGAAGTACGGAAACCCATTTCAGCCATATTTCTACATTCATGTGACTGTATATATATATGAGATTCTGTAAACAATTACTTATGCCCCCTTTCAAAGAAGAAAAAAAAGGGGAGGGGGGGGGTTGCTTTGCACTTGTCGGTCGGCAGACCACATGTTCGCTCAATATCTTGGAATCATTCACTTGATCGTTATGATATTTCAAATGATGGTTGGTTATGAGTAGAAGAGGACCCCTATTGATTTTTAGGTCAAAAGGTGAAAAGTCAGTCCACTCTGGACATAGGAATATACTGTCCATTCAATATCTTGAGGATCCTTTGCTTGATAGACATCAAACTTGGTACATTCCAAGGAGTAGATGACCCCTTATGATTCTAAGGTCATATGGTTATCTCGAGAACCCTTTGCTTGACGGACACCAAACTTGGAATACCGGTACATCTTTTTAAAAGTAGATGATCCCTATTGATTTTCAGGTCACATGGTTAAAGATCAAGGGTCAAACTGGACATAGTAATATATTGTCTCCTATATTTCAAAAATCAGTAGCTTGACTGACACCAAACTTGGTACACTGGTACATTCTATGGAATAGATGACTCCTATCTATTTTAGGTCACATGGTCAAAAGCCAAGGGTCAGTCCATTCTGGACATAAGAAGATATTGTCCGCTCAACATCTTGACTTGCATTGGTTTGGTACTATTATCAATTAAATGATGCATGTGTATAACCGTTTACAATTCTGCACCACGTTGGGAGTGGGGTAGCTGCAATAATGTAGCCCTATCCAAATTTTTTTTTATTCTGACGTTTTCGGGATAGGGCTACAATTCCATAGGATCTCCGTAATGGTGCAAAATAATTTTATGAATAACCGATAATAAACTCTGTGTCTTAGTCCCAAATGTTGTTTACACCAAAAGGAGTACCAACTTTGTGCTCGGGCATGTCTAATAAAGGTGTTTTTCATTAAATATAATGTACAGCATGCAAAATTCTTCGTCTGCTCCGCCATGCTTGTTATCGCGAGATCTCGCAGGTGGATCTAATGAAAAGCCTAAACATTGACAATCAGCGCGAAAATGTAGTTACTCGAGCCATTCCGACAAAGAAAGGAAAATCATATTGTTGCAGAAAGAATTTACACTCTGCTGTTCGGTTTTTAACTTGATATTGAATTCAAACCTTCTCAATACCGACGAAATAGCTTTCGCCTCCATACTTGTCCATTGATGTAAATACCACCTTATATGGCATATGCAAATGACTTGACAACCGGAAGTTGAAACTTCAGTACATCAAACATGGCGCACAGATATGAATCGAGAAATTGGAATTTATCGAAATTGTTGAAAACGGTAGAATAGAGCCTCACAAATCTAAAGTTGCAGGTTGTAAATTTATATATTGACTAAGAAACATAGAATATCATTTTATTTACGTAAAGAAAGTCAGGAAATGTTTAGAATGAGCGCAAATGTTGCGGGAGTGAATCACTCCCGCATTTGCACCATTACGGAGATCCTAAGGAGTTGTAGCCCTCTCCCTAAAAAAAAAAAAAAAAAAAAAAAAAAAAAAAAAAAATCAGAGAGGGCTACATTATTGCAGCTAGGAGTGGGGGTATTGTTGTATGTTCGTATTGTTTGACAAACATTTCTTGTTTTCTTTATTGTTTTGATGGTAGCATTTTATGACTAGTTGATGAATGAACTCTCAAAATATGCACGGATAGTCAGTACAGTAAAAAACAGCGATGTTTCTTACAGATGTCAACTGCATAGTCATTGACTAAAGTTTAAGGAATTGATTTGCTAAACTTTTTTGTTGGATGGTATCTTCTTACAACCATTGTGGTGCTTATTTGAGGGTTTTCTGTTGTGATATAAAGTACCATAAGACTACATAATGATTTTCTTCCAATTCTTAGCATTTGTACATCATGGGTTGTTTAGCACAATCATCAGTTAGCAATGACTCTTTACATCCATGTTGGATATGTACATGTAATTGAAAATGGCAGTGGTCATGACTTAGTCAAATTTAGTCACCTTACACAGTTATGATGCATTAAAGTAAAAATCCTGTTAAAATAAGCGTGCATATGCGAACTCACACACACAATGTTCGTCATCCTTGATTACTACTATCTTGCTCCTTCAAGATTACGTATTCCAGTTGACAATGAAGAGCGAGTCGACTCTCAGACCCTTCAGGCCTTTGATTTTTTTTTAACTCACCAGAGAGCCAAAGGCTGAAGTGAGCTTTTCTGGTTACATAAATCGATGTCTGTCGTCCTTGTGTCTGTCCGTAAACTTTTATTATTCTGGAGTTCTTCTCTGGGCCAATTTCAACCATGAAAATTTGCCATAAAGCATCCTTGGGTAAAGGGGATTCAAGTTTGTTCAAATGAAGGAACATGCCTGATCCTTGAAAAGGGGAAATCAAGAAAATGATAAAATAAGGGTTGAGTCATTGAAAATTCTTCCTTCTCGAGAACCACAGGGCTAGATTGATTGATTGTATATTGTTTAATGTCCCTCTCGAGAATATTTCACTCATATGGAGACGTCACCACTGCCGGTGAAGTGCTACAAAATTTAGGCCTACATTTATGCTCGGCGCTTACGGCCTTTGAGCAGGGAGGGATTTTTATCGTGCCACACCTGATGCGACACGGGGCCTCGGTTTTTGCTGTCTTTTCCGAAGGACCGCCCCATTTAGTCGCCTCTTACGACAAGCAAGGGGTACTGAGGACCTATTCTAACCCGGATCCCCACGGGATTACGGGGTAGAAAAGTTGAAATTTACATAAAAGCTTCCTGATAAAGTGCAAATATTTTTTTTCAAATCGTGACCCCTGGGTGGGGCACAATAGGGGATCAAAGTTTTACATGCTGATATATAGGGGAAATGTTTCTTTGATTGATTGTATCTTGTTTAATGCCACTCTCGAGAATTTTCACTCGCATGGAGACGCCTGGAAAATCTTTAAAAATCTCGAGAACCTCTGGGCCAGAAAAGTGGATAACTTCATGAAATCTAATTATCTGTGTGCATTTCCCTATGTGTAGTGTATATTTGAGTGTTTTCTCAGAAATTTGTGAGTAGGTGTGGCACGCTAAAGTACCCCAGCTGCTCAATGTCATTTTAAGCGCCGAACATAGGCCTAATTTCAAAGCCCTTTACCGGTATTGGTGACGTCTCCATATGAATGGAACATTTTGAAGAGGGACTTTAAACAAGACACAATAAATCTTTCCTAGTCGTTGACACCCACATCGTCGCCGGCGACAATTTGGGGTTTCTTATGCAACACCCCAAATAGTCGCCGGCGACGATTTGGGCATATCTCACACCCCCAAATGGTCGTCCCCCTTGCTACAACTATTTGGAAACCTCATTTACATACGTTTATAATCTCCTTCTCTCCTCTTTCTTATTCTTATGTGGTCCAGCTATGACCACAAAAGGTTTTCTGGACCCTATAAGAATTTTAATCTTCTGCTTGTTCTGTTGTATATATTTTTTTAAAGATTTATTATGATCATAACATTTGTTATTGTTGTTTTGGTTGGTAGTGGTATTGAAAGAATTGTTGTTGTTGATGGTGGTGTTGTTGTCATTGTTGTCTATATGAATTTTTTCTGTCCAGTTCTCCAGAGAGAGAGAGAGAGAGAGAGAGATGTGTCTGGCAATAAATCGTTTTGCCTTTTGTTGTCAGATCATTTTGCTGAACATTGGGGTTTGTTAAGTCATGTGCACCGCAGATTTGTTAGTGACCTCAGATTATGTTAGATTACGCCTGTTAGCCGCCATTTGGACACTCGTGAAAACCTCGGAGAAACACCCACCTTTATTCTTTATTTCTTAATATTTTTGGGTTTTTTTAATCATTGCGATGTCCCCCTCTCTCCCCCTCTTTAAATAAGTAAGTTAACAAACAAGCAAACTAACACATAAATGAACCCTTTGTACTCAGTCCCATATAACCTACACACAAAATGTTAGCTCAATCGGTTCACAAACACCAGAGTGACAGTCGAAAATAGTTCGCAGCTCGCAGTGCTTTGAGCTCGCAATCAAGAGATTTCATGTGGTTCATAAACACCAGAAATATTGCAGAGTTGCTGAAAAATTGTGCACAGCTTAAAAGCTCTCAACCCAGAATTCTCATTTTTGAAAAGGCATGTCAGAGGGTCACTTGTAATCTACATACAAAATTGCAGTGCAATAGGTCAACAAACACCAGAGATATGGTTGCGGACAGACAGACAAATAGACCAAGTGAAACCTATCTATCCCCATATAAGAGGGTGTACAATAAAATAACTTCTGTGTAATCTATCCTCAAAACAGCGGGCGAAGATTTAGGACGGGCGACAAGATTACACTATCATTTACACATGTACTATAGTACATCCCAAATCGTTGACTGTTCTAAATCGTTGCCCACCAATATTTCATTTGCGTTTTTAGGAAAGATTACACAGAATATATTTTATTGTGCCCCCTCCTATATGCAGGATCGAAGGGTGGTTTCACTTGGTCTGTTTGTTTGTCTGTCCGCACTCATATCTCTGGTGTTTGTCGACCTATTCAAGCTATTGGGTCGAAATTTTGTATGTAGATTACAAGTGACCCTCTGACATGCCTCCCCAAAAATGAGAATTCTGAAATGAGAGTTTAAAGCGCCGCGAGCTATGTACAATTTTCAGCAACTCTGCCTCTGCAATATCTCTGGTGTTATGTGAACCGATATGTTGGTTACATGTGTTCCTGGCATGTGCTTCCCGTAACATGAAATCTCTTGATCGCTAACTCAAAGTGCCGACAGCTGTGTTACGGCACGTTTGGTCGCTTTGTGACACTCAGTCGCCCGGCGACGATACGTGGGGCACGTTTGGTCGCCGACGACCATTCGTGCAACACGTTTGGTAACTGGCGACCAAACTTGCCGCAAATATAGTAGACAGGCGACCGAATGTGCCGTGAGGGAAGACACGAATGGTCGTCAATTTTAGGCCCATACCGAGCACGAATGGTTGTCATCCAAGATTCCATCCCAAATCCCATCTTTGCTTTTGTTTTGCAAAAAGGTGTGTTTATTCGTTCGTGCGTGTCTGTGTGTATTTGAGTGACGGTACACATACATGTGCGCATATGTGCATGTGTGTGTATGTGTGTGTGTGCATGTGTATGTATGAGCATTCATGTGTAATAGAGTTTGTTTAACACACGCACATACTTGTGACACAAGTCATCATCACCCTACAACAAAAGGCAAAATGATTCATTGTCGGACACCTCTCTCTCTCTCTCTCTCTCTCGGGAGGAGTGGACGAAAGAAATTATATAGACAACAATGACACCACCACCACCATCAACAACAAATACAACTCTATCAATAGTAACAACACCACTACCAACCAAAACAACAATAACAAATACATGCACTGTGATCATAATAAATCTTTTTTTTTTAATGTATACAACAGAACAAGTAAAAGACGAAGTAGAAGATTAAAATGTCTTGCTTATAGGGTCCAGAAAACCTTTGTTGTCATAGCGGGACCATAAATGAAGAAAGAGATGGAGAGGAGGAGTTAACAAACGGGGCCAGTTTGTATGTAAATGATGTTTCCAAATAGTTGCAGCAAGGGAGACGACAATGTGGGATGTGAAGTTATGTCCAAATCATCGCCGGTGACGATTTAGGACGGGCGACAATTTGGGGTGTTACATAAGAAACCCCAAATCGTCGCCCGTCCCAAATAGTCACCGGCGACGATTTGGGATGAGCGTCGATTTGGGGTATAACAGAATCAAATAAGCTTTTGGCGTAAATTCTCAAAGGAGAGGGAGTCAAAACTCAGAACGAATTAAGATCCGCCACTGAGGGACAAGTTTTACTTAATGCTTTTCAATGAAGAGGTCTGTAGCAAATTTTAATGAATCTAAAGTTAAAGAATGTGTAACCACCTCATGGTATAACATGCTTGATCCGTGTTGCTCACGGAACTATATGGACTGTAACAAATAATGTTCTGACAATAGACAAGAAGAAAATGTCTATATATTGACTTGGACATCTGTCGTTTTCCTGACGATGTTGAGTTATTTCTATGTTGACGGGTTCTAGTGAAGAGGCCTCTGACGATGTTTAGTTATTTCGATGTTGACGGGTTCTAGTGAAGATACCTCTGACGATGTTGAGTTATTTCGATGTTGACGGGTTCTGGTGAAAATGCCTTTGACGATGTTGAGCTAGCACTTAGATGTTGACAAACTCTAGTGAAGATACTTCAACACATGTACAGATTCGTCTTCTTTCAGCCAAATATAATCATTGACGTCAACATCACAAATATCCAAATCCCTCTCATTGTCAGATTTTAAACTGAAACGGAATTGTTTGTTTAGGGTTCCTTGGATATCAATAATTCGTATGTTATTAGTATCCCCTGACCGGAAGCAGACAAGGTTTGCAAACCGATCACACACTATTCCCTTAATCCCCTTCAGTTCACCTTTCAGTTCTATCTGATTTAGGAATTCCCCCTTTAGACTCATTATCCAGATACAGCCAGAATCTTTAATGAAGACTTTCTCATCCTCGCCAGTGGTGATTCTCTCTACATCTTTCGTAATTTGAGCGACCTTGTTTATCATTTTGCCGCTGTTAGTCATATGCAACACCTCGCCCCGCCCGGTCGAATTCCGAATGCCGACTAGAACATTTCCACGCTTGGTAGACGCCAAAGGACCTACCTCCAGAGTCGGAGAAAGGCGGGAAAATGTGGTAACACTGAAATTTAATGATACTTTCTGAATGACTGAAGTCCTGTCTATTCCGTATCCATTGCTACAAAGAACATCACCAGAAGTGAGTACAGTTAAGTGTACTGCACTTTGCGACATCTGAAGACACTTCACTGTGTTGCCAAAATTGTCCACCAGACGGAGCTTTTTGTCTTCCGTCCCTATCCACACCCTTCCATCGTCACATCCGGCTATTGACCAAATATACTTGCATCCAAGAATCTTCATCGACAAATTTATATCAATTTCGTCTCTGAAGACGGGTTTATCAATATCGATATCGAAAGAACTTGTCGTCTGCAGAGTGAAAAGATCCGTTTTCATAATTTTCAAGAGAACTTTAATCAGAATCCCTTTGTATTCATTTGGTTCCCTTAACAACCTCAGCATTGGAAGCTTGGGCAACTCTAAGGCGATATCTTCCCTGAGTTTGTTGCACTCCGTCTCGATTTTGGTTTTTAGGTTTGTCAGATCGTGATCATTACAAAGATCCAACTCATTTCCGAGAACTCTGACGGAATATTGAAGTCTGTCTTTGAAATCATAGGCCTTTTTGTGCTGCTTATCCATAGTTATTATATCATTGTTCCTTCTCTGTTCCACATTATCGTGTATCTCTGAACGTAACTCTTCCAGTTCTAGTTTTAAATTTTCGAACATTTCATCCACTTCCGTTAGTTTTCGACCGATCCAGTCCTCATATGTTTCTTTGTGAGTTGACAGAGTCTGGAGTGTTTCTGAAATGGTGTGGGCTTCTTTCGATTTTGAATTCAGTAAAAGATACAAATTCTGTCTCACTGACTTCGCATAATCATCGAGTGCCACAAAGTCGTGGGATTTGTGAATTGTAGTTAAACACAATACACAAATCTGTCTGCTGCACGTGCGGCACTGAAATTGGCATGACTGCGCATGTTCTGTGCACTGGAAATGGACGGTGGTTCGTCCTTTAGCTGCAGTTTGGTTTTCGGTGATTGGTAGGATCACGTGATTTTTACATAGTGGAATTTTTGTGTGCGTGCGCTTACATTGAACACACATATTGTTGACGCAATCGCGACAGAACCAGTTGACGTTTGCTTCCGATTCGCAAAAATCACAGCATACTTCCACAGCTACCTGTTTCGATAGCGACATTGTGGCGAAAAACCTGCAAGAAAGGTAAAAGTTAGCTGTTCATAATGTCAATGTATATTTACAAAACTATCTAAAATTGACATGATTCCAATTAATGTACGGTTTGCTAGGATTTATATATTCAAATGTGATTTATGATGGATTGGTTGCATATCGAGAATATTTCACTCATATGGAGATTTAGACCTATGCTCAGCGCTTACGGCCTTTGAGCAGGGAGGGATCTTTATCATGCCGCACCTGCTGTGACACAGGGTCTCGATTTTTGCGGACTAACCCAAAGGACCACCTCATTTAGTCGCCTCTTACGACAAGCAAAGAGTACCGAGGACCTATTCTAACCCCGGTCCACACGAAACGTGTATGGATCCAGAACAGTTGTATGTTGTAGCATTATGAATCATTCCTGTTATAAGTACTTCGTTGTTAGCTCGAAAATACGGATGTACATTTAATTGCTGTTATAAAATTTAGAAATTCATTTCAAAATTAAGGATTATCTCCCTCACGCATAGCTCTTATCCTTAGACGAATTTGACTCCACTTTTTTGGCACACTGTTTTCCCTATAGTTGTAAAACTTCATTGTTATTTCGGATTTCAAACATTTCAATTGAGCATCACTGAAGAGACATTATTTGTCGAAATGCGCATCTGGTGCATCAAAATTGGTACTGTATAAGTTTTACATAAAGTAGTATTACAACTAATTTCTTTATCTATTTCATGAAATGCAAAACATGACTCAGTTGACATTCTTCGAGACTTTACTCTTGATTAATATTTTTATGTCAATTTGTCTGTTTTCAAACTGAAACCCTGCGTAAACCATTCGTTTTCTTAGGTTTCCGCATAGTTTACACACAGTTTCCGTACCATGGAAACCATGATTTTCATGCAGTGGCTGAATTTGAATCAAGAAGACGTCCAGTAAACACTGTTCTTTTTATGTTTCACGTTCAAGTGCCACGAAATAATACTGCATTATAACGACCTTGAAATATTCAAGTACATATAAAAACTATTATACACAGATGACAGTTACGTCCTCCTCTTGAGTGTGTTCAATAACATTGATCAAAGTCTGTGCGTAGTTGTGTTGTCTCTCCCTTAGCATTGAAAGTACAAATAGTACCCTGACGTTTAAGGAGTATACATGTATATACATTAATCAACAAAGGAGAGAATTATCTGGTAATCAACAAAGCATTATCTGGTAATCAACAGAGGAGAAAATAATCTGGTAATTAACAGAGTATTATTATCTTGTAATTAACAGAGAATTATTATCTGGTAATCAACAGAGGAGATAATTACCTGGTAATCAACAAAGGAGACAATTATCTCGTAATCAGTAGATGAGATAATTATCTGGTAATCAACAAAGGAGATAATTATCTGGTAATCAACAGAGTATTATTATCTGGTAATAAACAGAAGAGAGAATTATCTGGTAATCAACAGAGTATTATTATCCGGTAATCAACAGAGGAGAACATTATCCGGTAATCAAAAGAGTATTATCTGGTAATCAACAGAGGAGATAATTATCTGGTAATCAACAGAGGAGATAATTATCTGGTAATCAACAGAGGAGATAATTATCTGGTAATCAACAAAGGAGATAATAATCTGGTAATCAACAGAGGATATAATTATCTGGTAATCAACAAAGGAGACAATTATCTGGTAATCAGTAGAGGAGATAATTATCTGGTAATCAACAAAGGAGATAATTATCTGGTAATCAACAGAGTATTATTATCTGGTAATCATAAGAAGAGAGAATTATCTGGTGATCAACAGAGTATTATTATCCGGTAATCAACAGAGGAGAACATTATCCGGTAATCAAAAGAGTATTATTATCTGGTAATCAACAGAAGAGAGAATTATCTGGTAATCAACATGAGGATTTAAGCATTATCCGGTAATCAACAGAGTATTATTATCAGGTAATCAACCGACGAGTTAATTATCTGGTTATCAAATGAGGAGAGAATGGTCTGGCAATCAACAGAGAGAACTTATCTTTGTAGCACCTGCATTATGGCAAAGTGACATGCGCGTGTATCGTTCTTCATAGTCTAACAGGAAAAACTACATGTACAACAAATTAACCCTCGTAAACACAACACTGGGGCACGATAAACTCTAATTTTCGCCTTGAGCATCACTGAAGAGACATTATTTGTCGACATGCGCATCTGGTGCATCAAAATTGGTACCGTATAAGTTTTACAAATAAACACAAAACCAGAGTATAATAAGCTGTATATAAACACAAAACCTGGGTACAATAAGCTGTATATAAACACAACACCTGGGTACAATAAGCTCTATATAAGCAAAAAACCAGAATAAGATAATGTCCATGTTTAAAACCACGTAAACGCAAAACCAGAGTACGGTAAGTTTATATTAAAACCAAGGTATCATAAGTTCTATATTTAGGCCTAATGCAGTGATGACAGAGTCAGTCAATAGCAATTTATAAAAAGAGGTACATTTAGTTCTCAGTATACTACGCACTGGATACTCCTACGTGATTACAGATTGTCAGAGAAATCAAAACGACAAACCCGAGAACACAATCACAGTTATCTTAATCCTCACCAGGAACTGGAATATTAGTGTTGTCATGGAAACGACATTAGTCGGTCACCTATAACCACCTGTAAATCATTGTTTGCAAAACAGCTAAAGAACTAGTTACATCAAAGGTAAGGCAGTAGATACATGTATCTATCATATAATGAAAGCACTCCCTTCAAGAACTTCTACGTGTAGACTTACACTGTGAAACATGAAAAATGTACCCTACTATACCTTGCTTGGCAGCACAAAGATCAAAAGAAACTTAAAGGTGTACGATAGCCAAACAGTCGCAATCATGTGACGATGAAAATATGTAACTGTCATACAATTTGTTTTCTTCCTACAAGTCACGTGACTTTTTACCGTACGAAAATTTCCGTCTTCCTTGTCAAAGTCTGATCATGTGATCAGAATACTCACAAAATGTGTATCATCTATCTAACAGGAAGTGACATACTTTCTGGTTATTGTATTAGAATTTTAAATAATCTAAAATGATGATGTCGAAAATGACGCCTCTGGATTTCAATACGGACTTTGTTCTGCGTGAAAACGGGACCAGATGATTTAGTCATTAAACGGAAGGATTTCAATATAACCGCTCTTTCTTGTCAGATCAAAATTCACTCCGAGTTTTAAAAAATTGTAGACAATTTTCGACATCGTTGCTGGCATATTAGTAGTATATATGTGAGAATATAAGCGCATCAAGGATCAGGGATCGAAGCTAAAAATAATCTCAAAATATGACTCAAAACCAGATGTGAAGCAAAGAAACATGCATTAATCAATCCAATTAAGATTCTAATTAAAGATCATACAAAAGAGGAGATTAAAGAGGATGGAAATTAACTTAACATTTCCATTGGGTTACTAGAACTTAAACTTTCAACACACTTTAGGAGTTGGTATTTATTATCAATATAATTCAATTTATTAGTTATGATGTTCCTGTCATTTTCGTTTTATGTGAAAGTCGAGCGTCATGGATCGGTAAAAAAAAAAATCCAGATGTGACTCAAAACAGATGTGAAACAAAGAAACATCGTTTTAAATAATCCAATTCACGATTCTAATTAAAGATTAAATAAACCCAGATTGAAGGAGACAGAAATCATTTTAAGATTTCCTTTGAGTTACTTGAACTCGAGCTTTCAACATGCTTTTGGAACTGGTATTTATTATCAATATAATTCAATTCATTAAATGTGATGTTGTTGCCATTCACTTTTTGTTGGAAAGTCATTTCCTTCTTTTTGGAATTTTGATGCACTCCGTCAGAGCCAATTGTAGGACTATTTCATCTAAAATCAAATGTTTTTATTAATTCGATTACTCTATAGCTAGTAACGAAAACAATACTTTACAGCTTAGGATCCACCTCAAGTGTGAATTGCTTTGTGCATAGTTAACGCAGAGATAGATAGACAGTCGTTACAAAAGAGATCTCTGGTCAGCGCGGCCAGTGTTACCGAGTAATACGGGGCAGCAGAGAGTTTTTGAATTAGCATTCAGTGTAAAGCACCATAGTACATGTAGATGCGACATGCTTTTGGAATTGGTTTTTATTATCAATATAATTCAGTTCATTAAATCTTATGTTAACTCCATCAGAGCCTGCTGCGAACGTCAAGTGTCAAGGGTGGAGACTTAAAAAATTCCAGATGTGAATCAGAGAAACATTGTATTAATTATTCCAATTGACAATTCTAATTAGAGATCAAACGAGAGCAGATTAAAGGGGACAGAAATCACACTAGGCGATCGTTAATGAAAAATATTCATGAGTACATGTATATAAAATTTGTGCCAGCTTGCAAGCATTCAAAGTGAGTTTATGGGACCATCGAAATAACGTGGTGTTTGTCTACGAAATTTGCGGCAATACATTTCCTTGTAAATCAAATTTGACCAAATACATTCAAAATATTCACGACAAGGAAACAAACGTGTGTAAATTGTGAAAAACAGTACCCTCAGCGCTTTATCCCAACACACAAATAATTTGGAAGTACTCTGGTATTGTTTGTTATGAAAAACTTTCACTTCACATTCAATCGATACATGGTGACGGGAAATACCAGTGTTTATCTTGCCACGAGAAGTTTACGAACAAACGGAATTCAAAAATTCACAAATGCAAAGTAAGTTCAACTTACATTATAAATGACCTTGTCTCGAGCTCTGGAGTGCATCCTCCAAGGACATGATGCGTTGTAAGGCCTCCAACAGTGTAGCTTCCAATGAAGTTACCGGTTAATCCTCCCACTCACGGGAGACTTCCAGGGGATTGTGTCCTACAACGATTTTCTTTTTTAAGTATTCTGTTTTTATAAAATGACCAAAAAAGTCATATCTAATTTCTTTTTCTTCAATTCAAATCAAAACACACTTACGGACGTTACATCGGTCCCCTCCACGAGAGCCTCCTTGAGAAGCGCCGTCTTCTCACTGTCTGGCGATTCTGTGAAAATGGAGAGTAAAATTAATCTTTCATAACAAAAGAGAAGAAAAGGGGGGAAAACTTAAACTCCTTAAATTCTAGAATATTTTTTTTCAAAATTGTTGATAATTAGAAATTAAGTCTTACTGAATTTGATTAGGAAACACTTACGGGAGGAGTGATCCTCCGTGTGGGGCCCTCCGCGCCTGATTTTGGCGAGGAAATGATGATCGGGCTCTGCGCGTTACTGTACAAGGAGTGCATCTAGATAAATATAAAACATACAATTTCTAGAAAATTCTATTGAAAGAAGAAAAGAAAGTCCATACACGTTGTAATATTTTTTTTTAAAAGTGTCAAAATCGAGGATTACTACTATCACTACTAGAAAATCACAAAAAGTCCTTACAAACAATCAAACATATTGGATACGACATTAATTACAAAATAATTTGTCTAAACTGGTAATCTGTTGACTTCGCATTTCTCATATGTTTGTGTGTAGCACCAATCAGAGGGGTACTACTTTAACATATTCGTCTACCAGACAATGATTTTATAAAGGGCTAAAACGTCAAACTAATTTCAATGAAATGAAAAACACTGTACCTGTATATACCAATGTAGATAACTCATAAGTAATATCAGATATTTGTTTTACGGATTTCTTACAAAATATTGCAAAGTCAATTTGAATATGAAATCTTAGATCCTTGCTCAGGCTGTTACAAAATTTATCCAAGATGTACCCCAAGGAACCTCCCAAACGCATCATGAACTGTTACGGAATACACCAGCCGTTATACGACGTAATGGAGAGTGATGTTTTGAACTTGATCACGAAGCAAAGATCGTCCACCATCTCCACTGAACAAGGAAACCTCTCCAGCGCCCAGGCATAAAAAGTGCAAAATGCCGCCGCCGCAGAGAAGCCATAAATATCCGCCTTCTCCGCTGAAATACACGGATAACTCCGTTTACCTGATCAATATATAGGGCTCACAGCGGGTGTGACCGGTCGATAGGGGATGTTTACTCCTCCTAGGCACCTCTGGTGTGTCCAGGGGTCCGTGTTTGCCAAACTATCTATTTTGTATTGCTTATAGGAGTTACGAAATTGATCACTGTTCGTTATCCTCACCTTTCATGGAAAGTAAACGGAGCATTCCGCAGTCTCCGCCACAGAACCACGGATCTCCGCCAAAACACATGGAAAGTCAACAGGTGTTTTCGCCGCCTCCGCCGCGTAGACATCGCTCTCCACCGCCTCCACCGGGGGTTAGAAATCGATCGCCGCCACCTCCGTCGGGACAAGTAGTAAACAAAGGGAAAGTTGCACGGACTGCATCGACGATTCATGTAGAACAACCCGCCATTCTAACACCACCCAGAAAGAGATCATGCCCATGCTTTTAAAACATATTTACTTACCACGGCTTGATCGTCCCGGGGAGATACTGGCGAAGTTTTCATTATAATAGGCCTAGCTGATTCTGTTTTGCTTGCATTTTCCATCTGAAATAGGTGTATTTCTTATACTTTAAAAAGAATATTGATGGGGAAAAGTTCGTCGATGCATAATTTTCTGTATTGTACCTCATGTACTATTTCCATTGTGATTTGAGCGAATAAAATGGATGAATGAATGACTATACACAAAGAGTGGGTAACTGAAAACTGGCAGTGGAGAGTAGATCGAGCATATTAATGGCATTAGTCATATGATTGGCTTTAATGAAGTTTATTAAAATGAAATGCCTCAATAAAAGAAAACGTACACGACTGAAAAGAACGTCAGATTTAATATAATGAATACCAGTTCCAAAAAGTACGTCTCTTCTACTATAGTGCTTTATACTGAATATTTAAGCATTCTCTCTGCTGCCCCATATTGCACGGTCACACTGGCTGCGCTGATCAGAGATCTCTTATGTAACGGTTGTCTATTTATCGCTGCGGTGACTGAGCTCAGAGCAATCCACACCGGAGTTGGATCCCAAGTCGCAATGTGTTGGTTCCGTTAATAGAGTAATAGAATTAATAAGAACATTTGATTTTAGATGCATCAAAATTCCAATAAGAAAGAAATGTCTTTCAAAGAAAACGTGAATGACAGGAACATCACATTTGATCTGGACGGGTGCAGATGAAGACCTTAAACAATTCCATAACACCGCGATTTTTTCTTAAGCCAGAGAACACTTGGGTATTTGCTGTTGCTGCCATATGTAGGACAGTCCGCAGTCGTTTAGAATTTCTTTTATATAATTTTACCAGGGGTTGTTAATTTGTTTTAAATAAAATAAAGAGTTTTGATGATAAAAAGAAAATCGTTGTAGGACACAATCCCCCTAAGAGTCTCCCGCGAGTGGGAGGTTTAGCCAAATCGAGGGGAGCTAACCTGTGGGAGGCCTTACAACGGATCATGTCCTTGCACTCCAGAGCTCGAGACAAGGTCATTTATAATGGAAGTTGAACTTACTTTGCATTTGTGAATTTTTGAATTCCGTTTGTTCGTAAACTTCTTGTGGCAAGATAAACGCTGGTATTTCTCGTCACCATGCATCGACCGATTGTGAAATGAAAGTTTTTCATCACAAACAATTCTACAGTACCTGCAAATTGTTTCTGACACACATTTGTGTGTTGGGATAAAGCGCCGAAGGTACTGTTTTTCACAATTAACACACGTCTCCTTGTCGTGAACATTTTGAATGTGTTTGGTCAAATTTGATTTCCAAAGAAATGTATTGCCGCAAATTTCGCAGACAAACACCATGTCATTTCGATGGTCCCTTAAACTCACTTTGAATGCTTGTAAGCTGGCACAAATCTTATATACCCATGGATGAGTGTTTTTCATTAACGATCGCTTATTGCGATTTATGTCCCCTTTAATCTGCTTTTCTTTTATCTCTAATTAGAATTGCCAATTGGAATAATTAATACAATGTTTCTTTGGTTAACATCTGGATTTTTTTTTTTAAGTCTCCACCCTTGACACTTGACGTGCGCTCTGATGGAGTGAACATCAGGTTTAATAACCTGAATTATATTGATAATAAATACCAATTCCAATAGCATGTCGCATCTAATATGGTGCTTTATACTGAATATTAATCTAAAAGCTCTCTGCTGACCCGTATTACTCGGTAACACTGGCCGCGCTGACCAGAGATCGCTTATGTAACGACAGTCTATCTATCTTTACGTTGACTATGCACAAAGCAATTCACACTTGAGGTGGCTCCTAAGCTGTAAAGTATTGTTTTCGTTACTAGAGTAATCTAATTAATAAAAACATTTGATTTTAGATTAAATAGTCCTACAATTGGCTCTGATGAAGTCCATCAAAATTTCAAAAAGAAGGAAATTACTTTCAAACAAAAAGTGAACGACTGCAACATCACATTTGATAAATGATATTGATAATACATACTAGTTCCAAAAGCATGTTGAAAACTCGAGTCCAAGTAACTCAAAGGAAATCTCAAATTGAATTTTGTGTCTGTAATCTGGCTTTGTTTGATCTTTAATTAAAATCGTTAATTGGATTCATTAAAACGATGCTTCTTTGGTTCACATCTGTTTTGAGTCACATCTGTAATTTTTTTTTTACCGATCCATGACGCTTGATGTGCGGACATTGACTTTCACAGAAAACGTGAATGACAGGAACATCATATTTAATAGTTTGAATTACTGTATATTGATAATAAACACCAACTCCTAAAGTGTGTTGAAAGCTCAAGTTCAAGAAACCCAAAGGAAATGTTAAATTAAATTATATCCTTCTTTTGTATGATCTTTAATTAGAATGTCAATTGGATTAATTAATTCATGTTTCTTGGTTTAATAACTGGTTTTGAGTCACATTTTGAGATTATTTTTTAGCTTCGATCCCTTGATGGGCGTATATTCTCACAAATATACTACTCATTGCGAATCGATCAATACTAATGAGAATAGCTGTGCCTCAATGAATGGTGCATAAGGCATATTTATTTGAAACAAAAATATTTTATTCAAGATTGGGCAACCGAATATGCCTATCAATACTCTCTTAATAGCGGGTCCATTATGACACAAATCAGAGTATAATAAATGAACAGAAAGGTTTTGTTTGATTTACGTCCCGTCATTTAATTAACTCACATTAAGACGCCATAAGCTGTAGGTAAAGTACCACAAATTTAGACCCATACTTAGCGCTCTGGGGTCGTAGTTGTGGGGGTTTTGTAACTCGCCAACACCTGCCGCGACAACAGAAGGTCACACGCGACTTTACTCTAAACCCATTTTTTGTCTCCTCGATATGAAGAGTTCTTGTATGATCTCCTGAAAACTGTTAAATTTCATATTGTAGTAATATTACTATACTTCAAATAATAACCTGTTTAGCTCAGTGGTTAGACCACCTAAATAGCAATGCAAGAGTTCCGGGTTCGATATCTGAATACTCCAAAGATTCTTTCTTACTACAATCAGGTTGGGGAAACATAAATTCCGCTGTAATGGTGGTATATATCAATATTATAGTGAGATCCCGCTATATTTTCAATCAGCCATAGATAGCCCCGATTTTATCAAATTACATATAGGCCGATTAAAGTGCAAGTCATGATGGGCATAAAAAACGAACATTGGCATGCTTACATTTTATGAATTTTATTAAATTTTCTACCGTTGCGTTTAATAATGCGAACATGCTTTTTAAAACGGGAAGTTAAATTTTTAACATAGTATTGGTGATTGCGGCAGTATTCAAGCATGACTGAATCTCACTTTCTCTCACACATGTGCACAAATTGTTCCTTGTGTAACATGTAGCGGTCACCCAGCCATAATAAAAGCTAGCTCAGTAGAGAGGCAGTATAAGTTTCCTTTTATACTGTCCGCTATGCCACCCCCCTTTTCACTCTATCTGAAGCAGACCTCCCATCAAACATCAGTCACTACGCTGCCACCATTTTGTTACGTGTAGCGGTCACCCAGTCAAGTGATGATCACACTCGCCGTTGCTTAACTTGTGTGATCAAGAGAGACTCTACCACATTGATTATTAAAAAATCTAGCTCACTAACGTGGCAGTACAAGTTCCTTCTTATACCGTACGCTGTACTAACTTTCAACTCGCATTGGAAGAGATTCGTCGAATTTACCGAGGAAAAGGTTATTTCAGCCTGCTTCGTAATCTCGGCTGAGATTCGGCTTGGTTGAATATTTGAACTAACGCCTTCACCGAATCTCGGAGCAGTCCTTCATAATTCATGTCTGGAAATTTACTCTCCGCTTCGACCGGTTCTAGCAATTAATGTACACTTAGGTGACACTACTGTTCGCTTCAAATAAGTTACTTGACTATTAAACCAAATCTGTATCACTATTAATACTGCATCACTTACCGTCTAGGTTAATCTCAGCGAGATTCGTCGAGGCTGGATATTTGGACTGACGCCTCTTCCGAATCTCAGACCAGTGTCACATAAAGTGATTCGGGAAATCTTGCCTGAACTTCGGCCGCTTGTTGCGATTAAAATGGGTTAAATTGAATTTCTTGTCCGCTTCAACTTTTCGCCTCAGTCATCCTATTAATTCTCTATCACAATGAAACATGCATTTCTTACCTTTACAAGGTGTAAATCCCACAGTAATTCAAGTTGGCTATTTTCGAAGCCATTGCAAACGGCCACCATTTCATATTTTACCTTCTCAACACTGAAGAGTTCCGATAGTTTAGGACGCCTTCAAATAGATTGATTAAATATTACACAGTTTTCTTTTTATTGCTTTTAATTTTTATGCTTAAATGCTTTGTACAAAGTAATTGTCAACCAGTAAGAACTGTATTTTCAATCATAGTACAAATTGTCATGAAGAAGTATATCGGAACTCTTCAGTGTTAAGAAGGTAAAATATGAAATGGTGGCCGTTTGCAATGGCTTCGAAAATAGCCAACTTGAATTACTGCGGGATTTACACCTTGTAAAGGTAAGAAATGCATGTTTCATTGTGATAGAGAGTTAATAGGATGACTGAGGCGAAAAGTGGAAGCGGACAAGAAATTCAATTTAACCCATTTTAATCGCAACAAGCGGCCGAAGTTCAGGCAAGATTTCCCGAATCACTTTATGTGACACTGGTCCGAGATTCGGAAGAGGCGTCAGTCCAAATATCCAGCCTCGACGAATCTCGCTGAGATTACGTCTAGGTATGTTAAATTCCATAAAATATACTATTACTAAATTTTCCGTTCAAATGATGAGTTTCATGGCGCAATATTTTAACTCCCGAAGTTGAAGAGTTCCTATAGTTTGTTTTTTTAAATTAGCAATATACAAGACGGTGTGTGGATATGCACTGTATCAGTAACTAGATAATACAGACTATAGGAACTCTTCAATTTCAGGAGATATTGTGCCATGGAAGTCATCATTTAAGCGGAAAATTTAGTGACTCTTCATTTTAGGATTTTTATACTTAAACGGTAAGCAATGCAAAGTTAATAGTGATAGAAAGTTAGTTTAATAGTCAAATCACTTACTTGAAGCGAACAGTAGTGTCACCCAAGTGCACATTAATTGCTAGAACCAGCCAAAGCTGAAAGTAAATTTCCAGACAAGAATTATGATGGACTGCTCCAAGATTCGGTGAAGGCGTTAGTCCAAATATTCAGCCAAGCCAAATATCAGCCGAGATTACCTGCATCGATGTGAATTTAAATTATTTAGGTTCAAATTTGATATGAAATTACTCAACCCCCTATTTGTAGAGATAAGATGTCTTACCCAAATTAATTTCGAAGACTATAAAATGATTTTAAATTTATTATTGTTAGGCTGTCATCCTCATATTTCTTGAAAAATACATCCTTCTTTACTCTGTGGGTTGAGCAACCCCACACAAAAGAGATTATAGCTTTTTAATATCTTTACAAAAGGCAATACATGTAGATAGATTAAGAATGGCCATCAGGATATGTAAAGGTATCTCTTATAACGAATAACAGCAACTAATGGGTACAAACTCACGACCTCCCACTCACGAATTGAATTGTTACAGTGTAAATCATTAGAATAACTTGTTACACAGTGTAAATCATTAGAATAACTTGTTATTTCGGATTTCAAACATTTTGGTTGAGCATCACTGAAAAGACATTATTTGTCGAAATGCACATCTGGTGCATCAAAATTGGTACCGTATAAGTTTTACATTGTTACAGTGTAAATCATTAGAATAACTTGTCACAGTGTAAATCATTAGAATGACTTGTTACATGGTGTAAATCA
Source organism: Ostrea edulis (assembly GCF_947568905.1). Lineage (NCBI taxonomy): Eukaryota > Metazoa > Mollusca > Bivalvia > Ostreida > Ostreidae > Ostrea > Ostrea edulis. Next base: position 31,241,466 of record NC_079170.1, read on the forward strand.
TTAGAATGACTTGTTACACACTGTAAATCATTAGAATAACTTGTTATACAGTGTAAATCATTAGAATAACTTGTTATACAGTGTAAATCATTATAATAACTTGTTACACAGTGTAAATTATTAGAATAACTTGTTACAGTGTAAATTATTAGAATGACTTGTTACATGGTGTAAATCATTAGAATAACTTGTCACAGTGTAAATCATTAGAATGACTTGTTACATGGTGCAAATCATTAGAATGACTTGTTACAGTGTAAATCATTAGAATAATTTGTTACAGTGTAAATCATTAGAATGACTTGTTATACAGTGTAAATCATTACAATGACTTGTTACAGTGTAATTCATTAGAATAACTTGTTACACAGTGTAAATCATTAGAATGACTTGTTACAGTGTAAATCATTAGAATGACTTGTTACACAGTGTAAATCATTAGAATGACTTGTTACAGTGTAAATCATTAGAATAACTTGTTACACAGTGTAAATCATTAGAACGACTTGTTACACAGTGTAAATTATTAGAATGACTTGTTACATGGTGTAAATCATTAGAATAACTTGTTACACAGTGTAAATCATTAGAATAACTTGTTACACAGTGTAAATCATTAGAATAACTTGTTACACAGTGTAAATCATTAGAATGACTTGTTACACAGTGTAAATCATTAGAATAACTTGTTACAGTGTAAATCATTAGAATAACTTGTTACACAGTGTAAATCATTAGAATAACTTGTTACACAGTGTAAATCATTAGAATAACTTGTTCCATGGTGTAAATCATTAGAATAACTTGTTACACAGTGTAAATCATTAGAATGACTTGTTACAGTGAAAATCATTAGAATGACTTGTTATACAGTGTAAATCATTAGAATGACTTGTTACACGGTGTAAATCATTACAATAACTAGTTATACAGTGTAAATCATTAAAATAACTTGTTACACAGTGTAAATCATTAGAATAACTTGTTACACGGTGTAAATCATTAGAATAACTTGTTACACAGTGTAAATCATTAGAATAACTTGTTACACAGTGTAAATCATTAGAATGACTTGTTACACAGTGTAAATCATTAGAATAACTTGTTACAGTGTAAATCATTAGAATAACTTGTTACACAGTGTAAATCATTAGAATAACTTGTTACACAGTGTAAATCATTAGAATAACTTGTTCCATGGTGTAAATCATTAGAATAACTTGTTACACAGTGTAAATCATTAGAATGACTTGTTACAGTGAAAATCATTAGAATGACTTGTTATACAGTGTAAATCATTAGAATGACTTGTTACACGGTGTAAATCATTACAATAACTAGTTATACAGTGTAAATCATTAAAATAACTTGTTACACAGTGTAAATCATTAGAATAACTTGTTACACAGTGTAAATCATTAGAATAACTTGTTACATGGTGTAAATCAATAGAATAACTTGTTACAGTGTAAATCATTAGAATAACTTGTTACACAGTGTAAATCATTAGAATAACTTGTTACACAGTGTAAATCATTAGAATAACTTGTTCCATGGTGTAAATCATTAGAATAACTTGTTACACAGTGTAAATCATTAGAATGACTTGTTACAGTGAAAATCATTAGAATGACTTGTTATACAGTGTAAATCATTAGAATGACTTGTTACACGGTGTAAATCATTACAATAACTAGTTATACAGTGTAAATCATTAAAATAACTTGTTACACAGTGTAAATCATTAGAATAACTTGTTACACGGTGTAAATCATTAGAATAACTTGTTACACAGTGTAAATCATTAGAATAACTTGTTACACAGTGTAAATCATTAGAATGACTTGTTACACAGTGTAAATCATTAGAATAACTTGTTACAGTGTAAATCATCAGAATAACTTGTTACACAGTGTAAATCATTAGAATAACTTGTTACACAGTGTAAATCATTAGAATAACTTGTTCCATGGTGTAAATCATTAGAATAACTTGTTACACAGTGTAAATCATTAGAATGACTTGTTACAGTGAAAATCATTAGAATGACTTGTTATACAGTGTAAATCATTAGAATGACTTGTTACACGGTGTAAATCATTAGAATAACTAGTTATACAGTGTAAATCATTAAAATAACTTGTTACACAGTGTAAATCATTAGAATAACTTGTTACACAGTGTAAATCATTAGAATAACTTGTTACATGGTGTAAATCAATAGAATAACTTGTTACAGTGTAAATCATTAGAATAACTTGTTAAATAGTGTAAATCATTAGAATAACATGTTACACAGTGTAAATCATTAGAATAACTTGTTCACAGTGTAAATCATTAGAATAACTTGTTACAGTGAAAATCATCAGAATGACTTGTTACACAGTGTAAATCATTACAATAACTAGTTATACAGTGTAAATCATTAAAATAACTTGTTACACAGTGTAAATCATTAGAATAACTTGTTACACGGTGTAAATCATTAGAATAACTTGTTACACAGTGTAAATCATTAGAATAACTTGTTACATGGTGTAAATCATTAGAATAACTTGTTACAGTGAAAATCATTAGAATGACTTGCTACACAGTGTAAATCATTACAATAACTAGTTATACAGTGTAAATCATTAGAATAACATGTTACACAGTGTAAATCATTAGAATAACTTGTTACACAGTGTAAATCATTAGAATAACTTGTTACAGTGAAAATCATTAGAATGACTTGCTACACAGTGTAAATCATTACAATAACTAGTTATACAGTGTAAATCATTAAAATAACTTGTTACACAGTGTAAATCATTAGAATAACTTGTTAAACAGTGTAAATCATTAGAATAACATGTTACACAGTGTAAATCATTAGAATAACTTGTTCACAGTGTAAATCATTAGAATAACTTGTTACAGTGAAAATCATTAGAATGACTTGCTACACAGTGTAAATCATTACAATAACTAGTTATACAGTGTAAATCATTAAAATAACTTGTTACACAGTGTAAATCATTAGAATAACTTGTTACACAGTGTAAATCATTAGAATAACTTGTTACAGTGTAAATCATTAGAATAAGTTTTTACACAGTGTAAACCATTAGAATAACTTGTTACACAGTGTAAATCATTAGAATGACATGTTACACAGTGTAAATCATTAGAATAACTTGTTACACAGTGTAAATCATTAGAATAACTTGTTACACCGTGTAAATCATTAGAATAACTTGTTACACAGTGTAAAACATCTTTAAGTTAAGAATACAATGCTACACAATGCATATTATCAGAATATACGTAGAACAGTGCATATCTTGATACACAAAATGTAAGGCTAACGATATGTGATTTGCAAGAGAAAAAAATGGACCAGAAATATGATTATGGCAGTTTTTACTCCACAGTGTAAGTTTATAAATAGATTGGATGAATGTGCAGACTCTTTTCTCTGCTCCGAGCCTTTAAGCTTGCTAAGTGAGTGTCACTCAGACTCTTTTCTCTGCTCCGAGCCTTTAAGTTTGCTATGCGAGTGCCACTCAGACTCTTTTCTCTGCTCCGAGCCTTTAAGCTTGCTATGTGAATGTCACTCGGACTCTTTTCTCTGCTCCGAGCTTTTAAGCTTGCTATGTGAGTGCCACTTGGACTCTTTTCTCTGCTCCGAGCTTTTAAGCTTGCTATGTGAGTGTCACTCAGACTCTTTTCTCTGTTCCGAGCTTTTAAGCTTGCTATGTGAGTGTCACTCAGTTACTCATTTACAGCTTACTATAATCGGACAAAATGAAATAAATAAAAAACGGGATTTAGTGAATACTTATACAAATGAAATAAACAAAGTTTTACTTCATAAGCCTACAATAAAATATGCAGGTTTTATTGTAAAATAATTATGTATATACAATTACATTAGCACTTAGACGACAGAAATAAATAGAAAACACCGTGAAATGCCACACCCCTCTGTATTACTGTGCAGTTGTTCATTCAACATCTATCTATTTAGTCTTTAGTATCCCAGTGATGTATCTTCCACGTCACAATTAACAAAGCATAAATCTAAACTGTCCCATGATCCTCTCACTCCATGCTTGATCCCAGTTGGAGTTTAAAGGTCAAGGACGATGGGGTTGTAGGGTCAGCAACATACAATTCTTGTCCATCCGCAAGTCCTAACTCTGAAACAAAGAGACCATACTGTGAGAATACCAGGTATAATACAATTTGTTTTACAGGATGATTTACAATGGTGAAAACTGATCCAATCACAGATGTGTAATTTAAACTAAACACATATTTTGGCACCAAAAATACCCTCAATTCCGAGCATTATCTCATTTCAATTTTCCTTCTGATTTAAAGCATGTCCAAATTAGTGTACACTATGACTATGACACTGACACTATAACTATGACACTGTACTCTATAACTATGACACTGTACACTATAACTATGACACTGTACACTATAAGTATGACACTGAACACTATAACTATGACACTGTACTCTATAACTATGACACTGTACACTATAACTATGACACTGTACACTATAAGTATGACACTGAACACTATAACTATGACACTGTACTCTATAACTATGACACTGTACACTATAACTATGACACTGTACACTATGACACTGTACACTATAACTATGACACTGTACACTATAACTATGACACTGTACACTATAACTACGACAATGTACTCTATAACTATGACCCTATAACTATGACACTGTACACTATAACTACGACAATGTACTCTATAACTATGAAAATCACTGTACACTAACACTTGAACAAATATCAAAGTGTTTCATATTTAAATTTCCATGAAGGGCATTCTTCCAAAATTTTGACATGATGATATTAATAAGATAACAAATTGAACTCCTTTCCTCTATGCTAGAAAAGATATGTTGAGAGTTATTTCCTTACCTTGAAGAGATTCCCTGTGCTCTGGGCTTGACAATTTAATAAGAGGACTTTTCCTTACCTAGAAGAGATTTCTTGAGATTTTCTTTCGTCCGCTGTTCTATGGATTTCACGGTCTGCATGTAGAGTGTTTTGTTTTTACCGCCTATTGAGGTGGTAATTCCAGGTGATTTCATCTGACTGTCAGACAAACATAGTACATGTAATCAGACCTTGTCTTGAACTAAACTACTAAGTTCTTTTCCATGCAGTACTTTTAGTACTTATAAATATCGTGAAATGACTCATAGACATTTTAAAAATTGCGAGAATACGAATTTGCAAGTGCTCTACTTATCAAGAGCTTTTACATGTATCTTACCAATATAAAAATAAAAGCGGATGATTTTATTTCACAAGTGGTGCTTCTCACAATATTATGTGATAATAAATTTCTCACTTGTATCTAGGAATCTATAGTACTGAATCTGTTTTCACATTCATGGCAAAACCATGTACTTGTTTTAAAATTACTTCATAATTTGAAGGAAAAAAATTGGAAGATTATTCATATCCCTACCAATATTTCAAAATGCCAATAAATCAATGTTCTTTTTCATTTTAACCAGGGTTTCCCTATAATGTTCTTTTTCATTTTTCATTATAAACAGGATTTCCTTATAACTGTTACATCAGTAACACTACATACTAACCCTGAACTGTACTTACTAAGTGGCACTTTCCACCAGATAAGTCACGACATCCTGAAGTTTGTCGTTTTCAGAGAATGTTAGAACCTGTGGTATATTACTACAAGCCACACAGTCTTCCTGTTTAAAAGAGATTTCATGAGTTACATTGGCCATGAAGATGAAATATCTAAATTTCTTATATGACATACATGTAGCAATTTAACCTTGAGATTATTGATTATTATTCAAGGTCATATGAAGGTCACAATTATGAATGGTGCATGTACAGATCAAATTCCAAAATCCAAGGTGAAATAGTAAGAGAAACCTGATGAGAAGGAAAGAAGGAGGAGTAGAAAAATTGAAAAAGAAAATGAAAAAAAAATAAATACAGGTAAATTTCGGTATTTCGAACACCGATATGTCGAATACCACAGATGTTTCGAAGTGAGTCGACGGTCCTGGCCAGTTTCACTATACCGGTATTTATGATTTTAAAAAACCTGGTATCTTGAACACGGAAATCTCAAATGCCTGGCTTATCTCAAAGTAGATTTACTGTCTAAAAACACATAGTTATCTCGAAGTCCAAGAAGTTTCTCGCTCCATTGACTTCACACCGGAAGTACACAATCATCCCGTTATGCTAATTTTACGGTCTGTTGGACGTTTCTGTTAGGTCTATCACGGGCTTCATGGAACTATTGCCAATAATCATGCTTTTATTAGCCCCAAGGTGTTTGGAGTTGATCATGAAATGCACACTTATACATAAGATAACATGATAATTCAACAAGCAGCTTGGGGACGAGTACTGAAATAGGAATTTACTTTTGTCGTAATACACGTTTACACATGCTATTACAAGTCGAAGTAAACACTAAACACATCAAAGAGATATAGAAATAAAAAATTAAACAAAAAAGACCTTCTTGTTTAGCATAAATATCAGCACCAAAAATTCGAAATCTTCAGTATCTGATAAGCAATCTACATGTAATGAATGACCCGGTATTTGACCCGGGGAATAGTTATATTATCTGGCAGTGGTATAAAAAGGACTCTTAAAGTTCGTACAATCGAAACAAAGTTTCAGGCTATAACAGAAGTCTGATAAAAATAACCACAGATTCCATATTTCCGTCTTCCTCATTATTACAGTGATCAGTTTATAATATACAAAGTGAAACACAAATCCGGGTATCAAAAATTCTGAACCAAACTTGATAACTGATTATCGCTATGGTAAACAACCGAAATTCGTAAAAATGTAAGTGTTGCAGTATCAAAAGTAATAGATTATAAATGCAAAATGCAAACGTATTAAAAAAAATCCTGAACTTCAAACAATAACTTTTACCGCTTTTAAAAGGGGTATTTATTTACCTGTCAAATAAAACATGTAACATAAAACATTACACAGAATAGGTGTCAAATTCATTAACTTCGATTTCTCGAACCCTCAGATATCTCAAAGTTTTTCTTCGGTCCTTACAAGTTTGAGATATCAAAGTTTATCTGTATATATAATTTGTTTTTGTTAAAGTGTCTCCTCAGCTCCCCAAATTGAAAATGCTCCAAATTACACCCCCCTCTCCTTAATGTACTGCATGGTATGGAGGAGAAAGCATGAGTAGGAACATAGAAATTATGAACTGCACTTTGTGCATTGTGGAAAAAGATGGAGAAAAGATTCACATTGATGTGACCAATGTCATTGTTGTATACGATACAAAAATAATGACTGTTATACTGGAGTACCAAAGGAAACTGAGCATACCCTTGTACATACAACAGCTATAAAACACCCCTCTTTGATCCACTGTAAATTGTAGGAAAATAATAGATCCCTGGGTCATAACAATGTAAACATCATTGAATGATAATGAAGTATTGTACACAATTTCAAGACTATCAGATAAGACATGTAGGAGAAGTGTTCACAAGCTATCTTACATCCTCCACTCCTCTTAGATCCACTATAACTTTAAGGATAACAATTGGATCCTCCTGTCCCAATACTACGAACATCTACAAATGGCAATGAAGCATTGTACAAAATTTCAAGGCTACCCAATAACCCATATACTAGGAGAAGTGTTCACAAGCTACATATATTTTACATCCTCCATCCTTAGATCCATTATTATAACTTTTTAGAAAAAAAGAGGGAAAAGGAGAAAGCATGAGCAGGAACATAGACATTATAAACTGCAAAACAAAAAAACTTTTTAGAAAAATAATTGGATCCTCGTGTCCTGGTAATATGCACATCTACAAATGGCAATGAAGCATTGTACAAAGTTTCAAGTCTATCTGATAAGTCATACAGGAAGAGTAATGTTCACAAGATTTTGTTACAGACTAATTGCCAAACAAAAAAGTACAAAAGGAAATCCCCCCCCCCCCCCCCCCCCCCCCCTGAAGAAGGGAGACATTAAGTTCAAAATATGAAGACAAAGAAGAATAGCAAGAAAAAGACAACAAATACAGAGAAGACAGAGAAAAAATCTGACAAAACACTAGGTCTGTGTTGAAAATGAACAGAAGTAGTCAGAGCCATTGTCAGTTTTGAAAAGTAGCTAAAAGGAAAACTTCATCTGAAAAGTTCAAATATTGTTGTATCATGCCATACATGTATGTCTTGTTTACAAGGATATGTGAAATACGTAGGGTGATCAAAATGTTTGCAAACTATCTCTTTTTCTATATAACCACAGTTCAGATCAGAATGAAATTTGGCACACATAGTAAAAATATTGTGAAATGTCTGAATCACACACACACTAAACTTATAACAATGTTGATGATTTTAACTGATGAAAACTTGGGGTTCCTCCATTATCATCTGTGTGACATTGTAGTGAAACATCGATGAAGTCTTGCTTATGTGTAGAGCAGAATAAATGTCATAATCAATGATACCAAATTAAACTTAAATAGAATCAGAATTTAACATGGATCATCAGACACCCCCCCCCCCCCCCCCCCCCCCCCCCCCCCCCCCCCCACCCCCGGGGAACTTACCTTTTTAGAGGCTTCAAATGTGTATGTATAAATCCCTGCAGTGTCATTGAAATTCATGTAATTATTTAATGGCAGGCAGCAACTGAAAGACAGAGGAGAAATCATATTACTGATCCTAACTAAAATATGAAAAAATCAAAGGACTGTTTATAGAAGAATATGTGATGACTGTGGAACACTTATAATGCCCCTTGACTTGATAAGATATACACAGACATGATTTATTGACTTGATTAGATATACACAGACATGATTTATTGACTTGATTAGATATACACAGACATGATTTATTGACTTGATTAGATATACACAGACATGATTTATTGACTTGATTAGATATACACAGACATGATTTATTAACTTGATTAGATATACACAGACATGATTTATTGACTTGATTAGATATACACAGACATGATTTATTAACTTGATTAGATATACACAGACATGATTTATTGACTTGATTAGATATACACAGACATGATTTATTGACTTGATTAGATATACACAGACATGATTTATTAACTTATTAGATATACACAGACATGACATATTGACTTGATTAGATATACACAGACATGATTTATTAACTAGATTAGATATACACAGACATGACATATTGACTTGATTAGATATACACAGACATGACATATTGACTTGATTAGATATACACAGACATGATTTATTAACTTGATTAGATATACACAGACATGATTTATTAACTAGATTAGATATACACCAACATGATTTATTAACTTGATTAGATATACAGACATCACATGATTTATTGACTTGATTAGATATACACAGACATGATTTATTAACTAGATTAGATATACACCAACATGATTTATTGACTTGATTAGATATACACAGACATGATTTATTGACTTGATTAGATATACACAGACATGATTTATTGACTTGATTAGATATACACAGACATGATTTATTGACTTGATTAGATATACACAGACATGGTTTATTAACTTCAGTAAATATACATATTGAGTCAGTGAACTTACCTTGAAGCTATTTTAAAAACTTCAGTTGCACAAGTTGCTGAAATTTTAAATAGAATAAATATTACAATTGTCAAAAGGCAATAAAATAAACTAGGTCCATGGGCCACATCACTCACCTGTGTCACCTTGGCCCTGTCATTGTTCAGCTGTAGTGATTTCTAAAATATTCTTTTATCCATATTTATTCCCATGAAAATTTCTGACCCCATATTGTGGCCCCAACCTAGCCTAACAGGAAACAGCATCACAGAAAATGGATTCAAATAACACAGAGATGCCTCAAACTTTTATGACTGACATGATCTTGCTGTTCTGGATAAGGCCAAGGTCACAAGGTTTTTGATCATAGTATGATAGGAACACCTTGCCATAAGAAACCTATATTGAGAATATAAAATATATATCTTAAATAGTTAAGGAAATATTGAATAGGTATGATTTTTATGAAAAATCGGTCAAGCTACACAAAATAATAAGGTCTTGCCATAAAGAACCTATATGCAAAGTACAAAAGTCAATCTTAAATAGGTCAGGTGATATTGAATAGGTCAGAGGTTTTTTTAAAAAGTAGGTCAAATTCCAAGGTCAAAAGATCAAAGCCATTGTGTACATGGTCTTGACATAAAGAATCTATATACAAAATATGAAAGCCCCACCTAAAATAGTTTTGAATATATTTAATAGGCTATGTTTTCTTAAAAGTAGGTCAAACTCCCAAATTCAAGGTCACAAGGTCAAAGATCATGATATGAACTAAAAGGTCTTGCCATAACAAATATAGGACATATTGTATAGGTCAGATTTTCATTAAAAGTAGGTCAAGGTCACACCTCACTGCATCAGATGAAATGTCTTTCCGTAAAAATTGTATATACAAAATATGAAAGCCCTAGCTTTATAAATAGTTCAAGAGATATTTTCAAATATTTTTCTCATAAATCAGTATATAACACTTTGATCCCCCATTGTGGCCACATCCTGCCCCCGAGGACCATGAATTGCACAAAGTTGGATCTACTCTAACTCACAAAGCTTTCATGAAAATGTCAACTTTTCTGGCCCAGTGGTGTTTGAAATGATTTTTAAAGATTTTCCCTATATGCTCACATGTAAAACTTTGATCCCTTATTGTCCCACTGAATGCCCCAGGAACCATGATTTGAACAAACTTGAATCCACATTATATCTGGAAGATTTTGTGTAAATTTTAACTTTTCTGGCCAGCGGTTCTTGAGAAGAAGATTTTTAAAAGAATTTTCCTATATATTCACATAAAAAACTTTGACCCCCTATTGTGACCTCAACCTATCCCCAGGGAATATGATTTGAACAAACTTGAATCTGCTCTATATCAGGAAGTTTTCATGTAAATGTCCTATTCTTATCACACAGACCACATTCGTTATCATGGCACCACAATAGACCACACTCATTTTTATAACATGTTCTGAAAGAAAATACATACCTGCTATTATGGCATTAGTAGAGGCAACAGCTGGAATTATTCTCTTTATAACGCCTGATAAAAAAAAACCAAATGATGAACACAGAGGTCATCTTCGCTAGCCAAGATTTTTGGTCCACTTCTCTCATTTATGGGGAGCAGAATGGACTGAAAACTCTTGGCTAGCAAAGATGCACAGAGGCACAAAGTTACAATGCGTGAGGAAAATCAAATGATAAAGTATCAAACATATAGGAATGAAAACACACAGCTCTGATTATTTCACTGCATGTCTGTCGCAAGTTATAACTGCAGTCATTAGAGCTATATGGACCGTGGATATTGCCCTGGATAACTCAGTGGTTAGAGCACCTGACTAGAAATGCAGGGTCTCAGCTTCAATTCCCAGTCCAGCCATAAAATTTCTCCTTTCCTGCTACACAACAAAGACATCGATCCACTGTGTTATTTTACTGAAGTTTTGCAGGACAATTCACAGATTAACATTACACATGTCAGCAGGGTTTATTTATTCTGCTGAGTGAACTCACCCTGTGTAGGTCTGCAGTTAACTCCCTTGATGTTATATTCCATGGCTTGTTCTATAGATTTGTTCTAGTTAACTCCCTTGATGTTATATTCATTGGCTCATTCTATAGATTTGTTCTAGTTAACTCCCTTGATGTTATATTCATTGGCTCGTTATATAGATTTGTTCTAGTTAACTCCCTTGAAGTTATATTCATTGGCTCGTTATAGATTTGTTCTAGTTAACTCCCTTGATGTTATATTCATTGGCTCGTTATATAGATTTGTTCTAGTTAACTCCCTTGATGTTATATTCATTGGCTCGTTCTATAGATTTGTTCTAGTTAACTCCCTTGATGTTATATTCATTGGCTCATTGTATAGATTTGTTTTACCGAGTGAACTCACCCTGTGTAAGTCGATAGTTAACTCCCTTGACGTTATATTTCTTGGCTCATTCTATAAATTTATTCTGCTGAATGAACTCACCTTGAGTAAGTCGATAGTTAACTCCCTTAATGTTATATTCATTGGCTCGTTGTATAGATTTCTCTAGTATCCATTTGATATGATGGGGATCATCTCCATCAATACAAACACCACCTAAAAGATAAACCAACATCTGGAAAAAGGCATTCAATATAATCTCTATTTACTTTAAGAAAAATAGGTACTCAGTTAAGGTAGCTCACTACATTAAAGCTTATACTCTTTATGACACAATGTCACAAGATGGCGATTTAAATGTTTTGTGACATTATTTGTATCGATCATAGCTCAGTGGTTAAAGCATTAGGCTGGTGATTCGCAGATCTCGAGTTCAAATCCACCAGAGTCTTTTGTTCATATGTGTTGAAATAATTTTTTTGAAAATCATGTTTTTATCTAAATTTGCATATTTTCTGCCTTTTTGGCATATATACTTATTATATATCATCATATGTTTTATGATTAAATCAATTCGTATTGATTTGAGAAACTAATTCAGGGTGTAGTGAGCCACCTTAAGGACAAACAGCATCTAAATGGTAAATCAACATCAGAAAATGTTAGTTTAATGCTAGAAAAAGATTCACTGACCTTGAAAAGAATTTAGAATTTGAAGTAGTTTCACAGATAAAAATTCTTAAATTGCGTAAGATTTTATGAAAAATGTAGTCCACCCCAAAATCATGGTATAACTGTATGCTTCAGTCTTAACCAAAATTTCAAATTTAATTTACTTTCATTGCATAAAATCATGACATAATAATGCTTCAACATGCAAACAACTCTATTTAAAAAACAAATTTTTTTAAATCCTTATTTAAATCAAAATCTAAAATTTTACAGAGTTTACCCAACCACCCTTACTTCCAAATGTCTGATGTTTTTATCATAGAATTTATTCTATAGCACTTACTTCCGAATGTCTGATGTTTTTATCATAGAATTTATTCTATCACACTTACTTCCAAATGTCTGATGTTTTTATCACAGAATTTATTCCATCACACTTACTTCTGACTGTTAGCTGCAGATCTGTAACTCTCAGGGGAATATTGGGACAGACCAGACTGGTCCCAGCAAGCTACAAATCTGCAGCTAACTGAATATCTTACATTTCTAAAACAGAAAATATTCTATGACACTTATCTCCGAACGTCTGACAATTTTAATACAGAGCTTATTTTAAAACACTTATTTCCTACAGTCTGATGTTTTTAACACAGAGCTTATTCTATGACACTTATTTCCTAAATTTGATTTAACACACAACTCATTCTACGACACTTTATTTCCAAGTCTGATGTTTTTAACACAGAGCTTATTCTATGACACTTATTTCCTAAATTTGATTTAACACACAACTCATTCTACGACACTTTATTTCCAAGTCTGATGTTTTTAACGCAGAGCTTATTCTAAGACACTTACTTCCGAATGGTTCCTCTTTGGGCCACATTAGAATTCTGACATACTCGATACAGTGTTCCGGTAATCTCGGCGTATGGGCTATGGTACACAGTGGAAAATTCACCTGATAAATAAAATAAATACCACATTTAAATCAACCTGCAGGGATAGTAGATTTGTATTTAATTATAATCAAATTTTTCTATGCTTATGTTTGTGGTTAGGTTTCTAGTTATGATTGAGTTATGCTTGTGGTTATATTTGTAGTTATGTTTGTGGTTATATTTGTAGTTATTGTTGTAGTTATGTTTGTATTTAGGCTTGTAGTTATGTTTGTAATCATGTTTGTAGTTATGCTTGTGGTTATATTTGTAGTTATGTTTGTGGTTATATTTGTAGTTATGGTTGTGGTTAGGATTGTAGTTGATTTTTTAGTTATGTTTGTGGTTATATTTGTAGTTATGGTTATGGTTAGTATTGTAGTTGATTTTTTAGTTATGTTTGTATTTAGGTTTGTAGTTATGTTTGTAATTTTATTTGTAGTTATGTTTGTGGTTATATTTGTAGTAATGGTTGTGGTTATGTTTGTAGATATGATTGTGGTTATATTTGTAGTTATGTTTGTGGTTATATTTGTAGTTATGATTGTAGTTTTGTTTGTGGTTATATTTGTAGTTATGTTTGTTATATTTGTAGTTATGTTTGTGGTTATATTTGTAGTTATGTTTGTGGTTATATTTGTAGTTATGTTTGTAGTTATGTTTGTGGTTATGTTTGTAGCTATGTTTGTGGTTATGTTTGTGGTTATATTTGTAGTTATGTTTGTAGTTATGTTTGTGGTTATGTTTGTAGCTATGGTTGTGGTTATGTTTGTGGTTATATTTGTAGTTATGGTTGTGGTTATATTTGTAGTTATGTTTGTTATATTTGTAGTTATGGTTGTGGTTATGTTTGTAGCTATGGTTGTGGTTATGTTTGTAGTTATGTTTGTATTTAAGTTTGTAGTTATGTTTATAATTATCTTTGTAGTTATGTTTGTGGTTATATTTGTGGTTATATTTGCAGTTATGTTTGTGGTTATATTTATAGTAACTGTTATGGTTGTGATTAGGTTTGTAGTTATGTTTGTAATCATGTTTGTGATTATGTTTGTAGTTATGTTTGTAGTTTTGTTTGTAGTTATGTTTGTAGCTATGTTTGTGGTTATGTTTGTGGTTATATTTGTAGTTATGTTTGTAGTTATGTTTGTGGTTATGTTTGTAGCTATGGTTGTGGTTATGTTTGTGGTTATATTTGTAGTTATGGTTGTGGTTATGTTTGTAGTTATGTTTGTGGTTATGTTTGTAGTTTTGTTTGTGGTTATATTTGTAGTTATGGTTGTGGTTATGTTTGTAGTTATGTTTGTGGTTATGTTTGTAGTTATGTTTGTGGTTATATTTGTAGTTATGTTTGTGGTTATGTTTGTAGTTATGTTTGTAGTTATGTTTGTAGTTATGTTTGTGGTTATATTTGTAGTTATGGTTGTGGTTATATTTGTAGTTATGGTTGTGGTTATGTTTGTAGCTATGGTTGTGGTTATGTTTGTAGTTTTGTTTGTGGTTATATTTGTAGTTATGTTTGTGGTTGCATTTGTAGTTATATGTGTGGTCATGTTTGTAGTTATGTTTGTGGTTATGTTTGTAGTTATGGTTGTAGTTAAGTTTGTAGTTATGTTTGTATTTAGGTTTGTAGTTATGTTTATAATTATCTTTGTAGTTATGTTTGTGGTTATATTTGTGGTTATATTTGCAGTTATGTTTGTGGTTATATTTATAGTAACTGTTATGGTTGTGATTAGGTTTGTAGTTATGTTTGTAATCATGTTTGTGATTATGTTTGTAGTTATGTTTGTAGTTTTGTTTGTAGTTATATTTGTGGTTGTATTTGTAGTTATGTTTGTAGTTTTATTTGTGGTTATGTTTGTAGTTCTGTTTGTGATTTGGTGGTTTTGGTTGTCTTTTCAAACAAGGTTTGCAAACCACTGTGTATGGAGGATAACAAAAGCTAATCCTTGTTACTGATAACAAACATTCAGAATTTCACAGATATCTCCATTGGTGGTGGAGAGGAGTAGTCATCGCAAACATTCACACTTTCCCAGACATTTTTAGATAATCATGCCACTTTAAAAAGAAAAAAAAAGAAATCAGCATATTCATTTACTCAAGCAGCTGGTTTCTCAACTCTCAATCATGACAGTCCAAAGAAAAATTACAATAAAAAATGTCTTTACTTTCTTAACAAAGATAAAGCATGAGACAATTCCTTTTCATAAACATGCCCTAACATACATATACATGTAAACGCACTCACAACTTTAAATTGATTTGTTGGGGAAATTCTGTAGGCACTTCATAATGACAAGTTCACAAATTTAACTGATCAGTGAAGTAGAGATTCAATAGGAAAGAATGACAAGTAGATGTCCATTCACAAGAAATACATGCAGGAACATATTCATTCCCAGTATTGTATATAACTCAGCTCGGTGTCCGCAAAACCACCAAAACTGATGTCCTCCAACTCTGTCACCAAACCACCAAAACTGATGTCCTCCAACTCTGTCACCAAACCACCAAAACCGATGTCCTCAAACTCTGTCACCAAACCACCAAAACCGATGTCCTCCAACTCTGTCACCAAACCACCAAAACCGATGTCCTCAAACTCTGTCACCAAACCTGATGTCCATTCACCAGTAATATATACAGGAACAATAATACATGTATATCCATTCCAGTATCAAAACTGTTATATATAACTCAAATTCTGTGTCACCAAACCACCAAAACTGATATCCTCAAACTCTGTGTCACCAAACCACCAAAACTGATGTCCAGGAAAGAAAACATTGATTCTTCCAATTAGAATTTTAAAACATTTTTTTATCAGTATACCATAATTAATCAGTTTTAAAAATTTATCGTGATGTAATCTGTTTAATAACAGTGCATAGGAAAAAGCTGTTTAATTTTGATATAATTATATCGAAATTAAACAGCTTTTGCCAATGCACTGTTATTAAACAGCTTAAATATCAACATACTGTTTTATCAATGTACCATAATTATATAGCTTTCATCATTATATATGTATGTGTAGGTATTTGTATATATGAAATGTACACTGTATGTTTAGGCATGTGTAAATCAGCACTGCTTACAGAAAGCTTAGAGAAAAGGTGAAGATAATGAACACCGATCAATTTCATAACTCCTATAATGAAATACAAAATTAAGAGTTGGGCAAACACAGACTCCTGGACATACCAGAAGATGGATAAGGTGCCTAGGAGGAGTAAACATCCCATGTCAACCAGCCACACCTGCTGTGAGCTCTATATCTTAATTAGATAGAACAATACCATCTCTATACTGTCAGCTACCACTGTGAGAGAACATTTGCTTATTGATCAAGATGTTGTGGGTTTAAATCCGGGCTGTTACAGACATTCATCTAATAATGAATAGCATTTGATGTAAAACTCCAGCATCTTTTGAATGCTACGTGGTCAGTAGTGTTGGCACTTCACTTACAGCTGGTGATATACTGTACATTGTTATGATATATGCCAGCTAATGCATGTGTCACTTAATTTGCTTGTCATAGATACCATGGTGTCTTGTACAAACTGTAAATAATGATCACAATGTGTTCAACATTTCTGGTCTCCTATATAGCGTCCTTTGAAATGTTCCCTGTTCCTAGTTCTGTACATGAGCCCGGCTTTCAGTACTTTGATTTTATATAGTGTAAGAGAAAGGCAGAATAATGTTAAGCATATAGAAGATATCTCTATTGTTAGCAGCATATAATGGGCTTGCAAAACAATGCACAGGCGCATACAGAGGAACAGATAATGCTTTATTTGGAATACAGTGGTGCACTCATGCATGACAACTTATCACTCTATTGTGTTACCGGTCTCTGTTATTTAATGAAAAAAAGAAAGAAAACCTAGTGAAAAAAAAGAGAAGAAAATATATACATTAAATCTATTTATAGACATTCAGATTATATTCTAATATGGATATACATGTAGCACAAGTGTAGATTTCCTACAATGTTTCAAGATTTGATTCAAACTACAAAACCTCTAACCACAGAATTCAGGTCAATATAAGATACACAGAATTCAGGTCAATATAAGACACACAGAATTCAGGTCAATATAAGAAAAATCCATCCAGAGAGTATATCATAATTTTGTTCTGCTATGTAAATTAATCATTCATCGATTTCATGAAAATTAATAAAAAAGTTTTTCAAATCTATAATAGAATGAAATCGTATTTTAGTAGAAATATGAAAATCCAGCTTTGGGCTAAATGCAAGAATAAGGAAAATTTGTTTTGGTTTGTTTGTTTGTTTTACGTCCCGTAGAGAATTTTCACTCATACTGAGACGTCACCAGCTGTAGGTGAAGTATCACATTTTGATTTATGCTTAGGGCCGTAGCAGTGAGGATTCTTTAACCTGCTAATGCCTGCCGCAACACAGGACCTCAGATCATATCCGAAAGACCCGTGATTCTCACATCTAAATGCCGAGCATTTGGAAAAGGAACAATCACTACCCATGTTTACATCTTAGGTTTGACGTGGCCATGGCACGAGCGGACTCGAACTCAAGACGTTCCAGTTACAAAGCGAATGCTGTACCACTGAGTTACTGTGACCAGAAGAAGGGAAAATTCACCCTGGACGTATGTTTTAGAAAAAATAAAATCTGTGCTAATTCAAAAATATATACACTGTATAACATCTTAATTAGTTTTAGCAATAATAAGATCTATACTATTTCTGTCTACACTATATAACATATTGATTTTGAGTCTCCCTTGCCCCCGTGTCCCATCACATTTTAAAGTTTGTTCAGCCCCTGGTAAGTCACAAGAAATTGGTTTCACAGTAAACAATATTCATTATATACAGGTAAAATATCCAAGTTACAGATTTCTATTTGTTGCCATGGTTACCTGAGGAGGGTAAAGGTCCAGCGTACACTCCACACATGCGGTCATTCCCGGTAAGATAACTCTGGCATTTCCCTTAAACCCCTCCGTACCGCCATCCACCATTGGCACAATCGAGCTGGGATCCAGCTCGCCATCCTCATATTGCAACAAACTGATCTACAACAAAATGTCATATCATACTCATATTGCAACAGACTGATCTACAACTAAATATATCATCCTCATATTGCAGCAGACTGATCTGCAACAAAATGTCATATCATGGAGATTCCTCGGTCCAATTACAGTGACTTGTGTCTCTTTCGTCAGGACACTTCTAGTTCCAGGAAAAAATTTTCTATATAGATAAAGGGTTGGAATAACTTAATCACATATACATGTATTAAAGAAATCTAGATAACGTGACAAAAATTTATTCTTAGAAAAAATGTCATTCAGAATCCAAACAGTCCAGATTGAATCCATGACATCTTGATAGATAAATCTTGACTGTCTGACTTCTGGAAACAAGTAAATTCTGTCTCCTCTCACAATCAAGAGAGATGCCTTGTCATTCATCACTTTGTTTGTTACTCAATTCAGGAAGTATAAAGACATGCAAAATCATACTTTTATTCTTCTTGGTTGAAACAAAATAACAACCTTGTACTTGCATTAAATGAAAATTAACCTCATTGGCCTCAAATTTTGCTTTGATTCACATTTCACATTTCTAGTCCTGGAATGTAATTTCCCATCAAATGTGATATACAACCATTAAATGTGATATACAACCATTAAATGTGACATACAACCATTAAATGTGACATACAACCATTAAATGTGACAAACCATTAAATGTGACATACAACCATTAAATGTGACATACAACCATTAAATGTGATATACAACCATTAAATGTGATATAAAACCATTAAATGTGACATATAACCATTAAATGTGACATACAAGCATTAAATGATAACAACAGTCACAGGTTTACCACGATCTTCCTCTTCAATGGAATCTACATTGTGATAAGACTTACTACCAACATTCCGTTAATCCATCATCGTGCTACAATGGAGTCTACATCTTTACAAGACTTACTACCAGCATTCCGTTTATCCCTCGCCGCGCTACAATGGAATCTACGTCTTACAATGACTTACCAGCATTCCGTTTATCCATCGCCGCGCTACAATGGAATCCAACCCGCACACCACAATGTGGAATTCTGCAACGTCAATAAAATTAACTTGATTCTCGTACACTGCAGTATTACTACATTCCAAACTCCAGGGACAACTAGATGACTGTGGCCATTTTTACAAAAAATCTTACGACTAAGATGAAAATGTTGTCTCTGCCTTATACTAAAGTGAGTGCAACTATGTCCTCAGTAAAAATAGACTTTCATCACCAATGAATATACTTAGTTTTGCTCATTCAGAAATAATATTAAAAGAATAAAGTGCACCGCCACGGCACATGATACGCCCGTCACATATTGTTAACAGTATAGATTGTACCCATTAAAACATTTTTTTTTAATATCACCTTAATTAAATGTCACAGTGACCTTAAAGTAGGATGCGACACACCTTCTACCTAAGATGCATTAGTTGACCAATTTTGGTGATTCTAGGTCTAATAGTTTTCAAGTTATGAGCCGGACAAGTTTTTGCCATATATGGCCATATCTTCTTAATGAAAAGTCACAGTGACCTGGTTTTAATGTGCGACACACCTTCTACCCAAGATGTATCTACAGACAAAGTTTGATGATTCTAGGCCTTGTAGTATTTAAGTTACGGGTCGGACACGAAAAAGCTAACAGACGGACGGACAGACGGATATCTTCTTAATGAAAAGTCACAGTGACCTGGTTTTAATGTGCGACACACCTTCTACCCAAGATGTATCTACAGACAAAGTTTGATGATTCTAGGCCTTGTAGTATTTTAAGTTACGGGTCGGACACGAAAAAGCTAACAGACGGACGGACAGACGGACGGACATGAACGCCATACCATAATACGTCCCGTCTTAAGACGGGCGTATAATTACAGGGTTTTAAAATTTTCATCTTAATCGTAAGATATTTTGTGAAAAAGGCCACTGAACCTTGAAACAAACATATCAGCACAATCTAATTAAATCTAAATCTTTTGATTCCCTCACCTATCATCACTACAATTTTGTGTAGCAATCGTAGGTGAGTGGACCAAAAGATCTTATTTTATAAATAGATTGGTAAATTGTAGGTGAGTAGATCAGAGGATCTAATTTTAATTAGATCGTAGGTGAGGGGATCAAAAGATTAAATTTTAATTAGATTGATAACAGTAATTAATGTCTATACTTACGCCTGTAGAAGGATTCGTCAAAGTCCTGAATTTTACAGTAATGTCTTCAGAAAGTTAAGAACAAACTCATAATCCAACATTGCGAATAACATTCATGTACATCATAGAAATATTCTTAAAAAACCTGAGCATGCATATTAATTACAGATCTAGACTTGCATTTATCACTTTGCATACTAAATCTGGATTCATTGAATCGTTATGTATAAAAGAAAATAGGTGAAGAGAGCGTACAGTGATTAATCTCATAAATCCTATAAAGAATATAAAGATTGGGAGTAGGGAATTCATGAACCTCTGAAAACACCCGAGAGACATATTCACAGTACTGGATCTGACACAAACACATTTACTTTACTGGATCTGACACAAACACATTTAGTACTTTGCTGGATCTGACACCGAGAGGCATCTCTACAACACTGGATTTGACACAGAAAGAAATCTTCATAAAACTGGATTTGACACAGAAACATGATAAACAGTTCTGGATTTGACACAGAGAGATGTTAACAGTTCTGGATTTGACACAGTGAGATGTGAACAGTTCTGGATTTGACACAGAGAGATGTTAACAGTTCTGGATTTGACACAGAGAGATGTTAACAGTTCTGGATTTGACACAGAAACATGTTAACAGTAACTGTTCTAGATTTGACACAGAAAGATGTCTTCAAACTACTGGAATTACCAGTCAACAATTTAAATTTGATTTGATCAGGATACGGTACTACTTTACATCCTGGAACTCTCTTGTTTACAAACTCTGTTGCAACCTCCGCCTTAGATCTTCCAACGTCTTTAGCTCTGTAAAACAATTAACATCATTTAAATCTCCTCACGTCTTTGGCTCTGTAAAACAATTAACATCATTTAAATCTCCTCACGTCTTTGGCTCTGTAAAACAATTAACATTATTTAGATCTCCTCACGTCTTTGGCTCTGTAAAACAATTAACATTATTTAGATCTCCTCACGTCTTTAGCTCTGTAAACGATTAACATTATTTAGATCTCAAGTCTTTGGCTGTGTAAAACAATCAGCACTACATATAATGTATTTGTATCCAGTTGTATTCAAGTTAATGATCAAATCCAAATTAAAATCTTCAATACTGACATTAACCTACAACAGTGAAGATGATTTAAATGTTTATTTGTGAATGTACAAATACAAGTTTTACTCTGATGGCATCCAGACAGGATTGTCACTATCACGAGAATCTGCGTCCTAGACGGAAAAAATTCATCTGGAACACAAGTTTGTCTGATATGGCGAGTCCTGCGGACGCATCA
This sequence comes from Ostrea edulis, assembly GCF_947568905.1. Classification (NCBI taxonomy): domain Eukaryota; kingdom Metazoa; phylum Mollusca; class Bivalvia; order Ostreida; family Ostreidae; genus Ostrea; species Ostrea edulis. Next base: position 31,263,659 of record NC_079170.1, read on the forward strand.
CAACTCGTAATAGGAAAATATATAGGTAAAACGTTACGCTCTAGTGAACTGAGATAATACCAAGGAGTTCAAAGTGTCCCAATCCGACTTGTGTGTTTAGTGTCAGTCAATTAGGTGTGAATTAGAATATTATATTAAAAAGGTGATTAGTTAAGATGCAAAATGAATAACATTTTGCCACTGCCATTTATTCATTTTTATTTCTTATTTATTTATTTATTTTTTACAAATCGGGATCTATATTTGAATATAAGTGTTTGTCTTCCAGTAGCCATTTTTATTAGAATCAAAAGTTGTGTGCGCGTAGTTTGTAAACTTTGGTAGGTTTTACAGATTGTCGGCAAACAAAACTAGTACGCATCTATTTTATCACAATAATAATTTGATTAGAATGTTGTTTAATATTGAATTGGGTTGTTGTGATGATAGGTGATTCGGGAAAGTAATTCTGTTGGCGTGGACAATTAGTCATCCGAGGCCAAGTCGCAAATGATTAACAATCAATCTTAAAATTGATATGTTTTGTACTGCTTCCATTTTGATTGTCTTATATAACAAAGACTCATTAAATATGCATGGGACTCATCAAAATTTCATGGACTCGAACAAATTTTCGTGGGACTCAAGCTGCTTATAAACCATGAGTCCAGGACTTGTCTTCAAGAATTTCTAGTGACAACCCTGCCAAAGATGAACACATTCATGATCAAAACGTGGATGATTTCAAGAGAATTCATTAATATTATAAACATGATATTTTCAGGATGCTTTTAGAGGTCACCACTTCAAGCAATCACTTTGTGAAGATCGCAACTGTTACAGATTTTGATTACATCACCAGATTATTCAATGCAGATATGACTGTATATAGAATTACATTATTTAATGCAGGTTTTCCTATATATAGATATAAAAGATCATTCATTGAAGATTTAACTGTATAAGGAATATATTATTTATTGCAGATTTGACTATAGATAGAATAGACTACTTATTGCAGATTTGCCTAAACATAGATAAATTATTTAATATCCAGCATTAACTTAACCTGGAAGAGACAGCTGATTCTCAGTTTTACTAAACCTGGATAGAATTTTAATACAGGTTTTACTGTACCTATAATATAAATAGCTTAATGCAGGATCATCTATACCTGAAATAGAAGTGTCTAATGTCTGACTGTACCCAGAATAGGCTGTTTAGTGCGAATCTGACTTTACCTAAATAGAATTGTCGAGTGCACAGAATATGCTGTTTAGTGCGAATCTGACTACACCTAATATATGAAAAGTTTAAGGACTAATTGACTGTACCTGAATAGGCTGTTTAAGGTGGAATTGACTAGACTAAATAAACTGATAGGCTGTTAAAGGTGGAATTGACTAGTGTAAATAAACTGATAGGCTGTTAAAGGTGGAATTGACTAGACTAAATAAACTGATAGGCTGTTTAAGGTGGAATTGACTAGTGTAAATAAACTGATAGGCTGTTTACGGTGGAATTGACTAGTGTAAATAAACTGATAGGCTGTTTACCGTGGAATTGACTAGTGTAAATTAACTGAATGACAGTACCTGAATAGAAATTGCCTGTTGAGATTGGAGACATCTATGGTATCCATATCTATAACATCAATGTTCTGAAACCCAAGTAATGCCTACAAAAATAAAACACTGACATCAAGTTTCCTACACTTAATGGTTGTAGCATTGTTATAAAATTCAATTCAATAGAATTTATCACAAGAAGAAATTTCTGTGAGTTTGTACAATCAGAATCAGTAATTGAATGAATTAACTGCTGCAAGTCTTTGAATCACTGTCAAAGAAAAATGTACACATCTACATGTACACACAGTGGTCAGCCTCTGTGAATGACTTCATTACAGTCCCAGGTATCATTCACAAAAATTGTGGATGGAATGCCAGAATGGAAATTACAGGGCCCCCTACATCAACGACATGGGGCCTTAATGGATTCAAATTGTGTTTTAATGAGCCAAATTGTGCCTAGGTTATAAATTAATACAAATGAACAAGTTACATGTATCTCGGTGGGTTTTTTTTTTCTTGTATGAAGTATTGGACAGGAGTTAGGCTACTGTTACAGTAGAAAATTCTTCATTTAGAGGGATGTTCCAGGCATCTGATTCACAAAAATAAGAAAAATCAATAAATATTTTTTTGTCTTGGGAGGAAAAGGAGGCTGAAATTGATTCCATTCCATACTGAAAAGATTCAAAATTTCTTTTATTCTGTTATCAATATTTCCCAGAAAATGTAGGCAGATGAGGCAAGTTAGACATACTAAATCTAGAACTATTAAACAAACCATAATTCATGAATTATTAAGAATTGAACAGCACTTTTGAGCTGTTCATGGTCAATATGAACAGATTTGGATTTGAGGCAAATTCTATGAATCGCGCTAGCAATAGTGCTGTTCAATTCTTGTATTTATATTCAATTACTAAATCACCATTTGTTTACATTGCTTCTATAAGTCATGAAATAATTTGTTGCATAAAAGCAACTCCTAAGATCTGCTTATGTCACAGTCGTATTGTGGCATACGTCAAAACATAGACATGACGTCACACTTCGTCTTACCCTGCCTTTTATCAACATTGCACGGTGCAGTGTATTTTGGAGGTAAGAGATCACAAGATTGGGATGATAATCCATGTAAGTTCATAATCTTAATCCGAGGTGTGACTTTGCGAGATCTTTATAACGCATGTTGTATTTTTTTCAAATCATTACACTCTCTCAGTCGCGTGCTTTAAACTAGTTCATAATCCTTTCATAGTCAATATGGGCGGATTGTGTCGCGTGCTGAAATTGGTTGGTTGATAGAGAAAAATGCAACTTGTAATATAATTTATATTAAATCGTGAATACAGTAAAATTAAAATCATCGTGTTAATATTTCCCATCTACAGTAATTGATTCATGAATTATGAATACATGTACAATCATCAAAGTGTGAATGATCACTGACAGTCTGATTAAAATCAAACCTCTCACTTCGCTCGATATACGGATAGTCGCTGCATGACTATCCGTATATCGAGCGAAGTGAGAGGTTTGATTTTAATCAGACTGGATCACTGACTACTGTTAATGATCACTGACTACTGTTAATGATCACTGACTACTGTTAATGATCACTGACTACTGTTAATGATCACTGACTACTGCTAATGATCACTGACTACTGTTAATGATCACTGACTACTGTTAATGATCACTGACTACTGTTAATGATCACTGACTACTGCTAATGCATCAAGTTTGGTTCAAACACCAGCTGTAGAATATTTTTTAAATGAATTTGTGTAAATGGAACAAAATCAATGTTTATCAAATTGATTTCTGAAAAGTTGCCTCATACTTACTAAATCTTTCAGAAGTTCACATCCAAGACCCCCTGCCCCAATCACCAGAATTTTACAGGTCTCCTGGAGAAACTTCAGAGTCTGAAAACCACAAATCAGTAAATATATGTATAACTACAGCTCTAGGCAACAGAATTCTGCAGGTCTCCTGGAGAAATTTCACAGTCTGAAAACCATGAATCAGTAATTATATCATATTTATAACTACATCTTTAGACACACCAGATATTTACTGGTCTCTACCAAAAACTTCACAGTCTGAAAAGAAGAAATAGCCCTAGGTATAACCCGATACATTAGAGGAAATGAGAGTTACTGGTTAGGATTAATGGAATGCTTGTAATTCTGGTTAGGATTCTTCCTGGTTGAAAAAAGAAATTACATCACAGGTTACTTATAACTTGCTAAACACTAACACTGAATATGACGTCACAATGCACTGTTTACATCAATACGCAATTTCCGAGTTGCCCAAGAGTTCTTTCCCTTTGTGTAACTCTTACGCACAGTGAGACGCAAAACATTATATCGTCCACAAGCGGTGGGTACAAATGCTTATCGCTGCCGTGATATATTGCCTAAAGGCCGATTATCAGACATCATGCAACCACCCAAACTGCAGGGACACACAATATTAGTTAGTTTATTAGTATTTCATAATAAAATAACTCAAACAAAAATCGATAATCACCATTTTTCTTTGATTAAAATATCACTCGTGCAGAAGAGGAAATAAAAAAATAATTTCGTATTTAATTTAATGGCCTAATTCAGTCAAATATTATTCTTGACATAGTCAGTTTAATATATACCAATGGGTGATATAAACAAAATTTACGCTTTCATTACTTTTATCCGTATTAACATAGGTAGTCTATAATATATGTATACATCTTGTACCCACCCAAGCATTCAACCGAACACTGAATGTACCTCTATCACAGAAGAACTGATATCTCGGAAGTTGCGTATTGCATTATATTTCCCACGTTCAATGATAAGGCATATAAAATGTTAAAGTCGTATAACAAGAGCTCTGTCCTCACATGTTGGGTGCTAACTTTGGGATATGTTTTGTCCTGTTATGGATATAGATACTAATGCCAATACTTTTTGCTTCACCTTCAAACATGGTCACGCAGTGAGATATACCATGCAGTTAGTACAGCAAATATAGCTTTAAACAACACTCCTGGAGTTCAATTTATGATTTAAGGACCAGAAGTATTACTCGTCTGACTACTGATCTATGTATTCCATGTGTACCTCTGGACTTGGCTCGAAGTCTGGGTGGGCAAAAGGTCCAGTTCTTTCTAGCAGCTTCTGAATGTGGCTCCATCTTCCTGGCCAATCCATACTGTGTCTGAAATATACATAGAATAAGGAAATTACCATCGCATTGTTACACGTGAAATGGTTAGATGGTTAAATGAAAAGATATCCAATAAGACCAATGTGGACACCAAAACTTCCTGAAAAATCTTATAGCCTCACAACTTCTCGCATCTGTTTCACATTGAACTGAAAAGACGAGTGATCTCAATATGCATATTTTCTACTGCAACACAACCAAGACTAGACTCTCAATAGAATCTCTTCGGAGAGCTGAATAACTAGATATTCATTAACAAATCCTCACCTTTCAGTATGTGTCAATGTTACTCCTAAACTTCACAGCATTACTGTATCTGCCTTACCTAAAGCGCTCACAAGATTAAGATATGAATTGTTTTGCTTATATCAATTAAAATATTCAACCAAAATTTATAAGTCATAAGCTTTTCACATCATTGGAACTTCTTTTAACAGAATATAAAGAAAATATTTCGATCTGATTTTGTATTTCCATATCAGAAATTGTCTTTAAATCTGAAATGTTCCCCTTGTGATATAAGCGGTCGTAATTTGTCAGCAAACTTTTCAGAATGGTAGACGTTCAGTTTGCTCCGCTGCGGAGTCTTAGCGACTTTCTGCTGGAGTCGGCGCGCTTTCAAATGCCGAATGTGAAGGATCCTGACAAATGGGCGAACAGGGTGATGAACAACCTGTATTACTACCAAACAAATTACTTTCTGATGACGCTTCTCGTTTTCCTCATCATCGGGTAGGGCCACCTCATCTGCATCAACGTGTAAATCTCAGTCGGCTCGCCTTTGGTACATAGGCGAGGTTTCAGCTTGGCTGTAATAAATCGGCGATATTTTAGCTTGGCTGTGATTCCCCAATGCAGAATTCTGCTTAGCTGTAGTTTTGAATGATGCTTACATGAATGTTGGTAACAATGACCTGGCGGTCCAGGATGAGCAAGAAATCTAAGATCTTATATAATTTCCTAGGCAATACCTCAAAGATCAATTTGAAATTTTTAGAACATGCATAAAAAATTGTCTGCACTGCAAAATGATAATTAGATATCCTATATATATGGAAAATATTAGTGACTTAATGATTCTAAGTTGGTAAAATGGCTATAATAATGAGATCTAAGAGAGATTTTGAACAAATTTTATTTACTGTGGGGGAGTGACTATGTAGTGCTCTATAATTTCAATGAGTGATGAAATATGCATTTATCATATTAATAGATTGACAGTAAATAGAGTGTAATTTTGCAAATCTATACAATTTCAAGATATTAAGCTGGACCATTCTGCTGTAAATTTAAAGCAAAGAATTATGAATTGACTAATGCAAATGATTCTGGTTTGTCCTGAACAATTAAATCTGGTTTTACTGGGCTGGGTTTTTTCTTCTTTGAAAAATGGGAACTTTTATGAAATAATGCTTAAGATTTAATGTCCTTCCTCTGCTATCATGGCTGTGATTTTCACACATTTGTAATCATTGAATATTGGCAGTTCACTTCCCAGTTTACTTAAGACTTAAATGGAAGCCTCATTAGCCATAACACACTGAAATTACATTGATATGCAGATCCACCCATATCTTGCAGGGATTATGTCAATGTACAGACCAGCCAGTTGAGATTAAACTGATTTATCTTCTAAATAAGTCTTTTTTTATGAGCTGAAAATATGATTCTTTTATTGTTTAACATATATTTTCTAAACACATAATATTTTCTTCCATCAGGCCAATGTTTTCCTTGTTCTTTGCTTTACACATGTGTTTATTCGTCATTTACAATTCAATTTTAAGTCCTTGCTCTTACAAAAGCATAAAAATCTTTTTTCAGAATTCTTCACCCAGTGAAGATGGTGTGTGGGTTTGCTGCAATTGCTGCAGCTTTTGGAGTCTTTGTTTACTGTACAAACAGTCAATGGACGGCACGACGATTCAAGCGGAACCACCCAGTCATCAGCCTCATTATCATTGTGGCAGCTGGCTATCTTCTGGTGTATATGTTTGGAGCAGTCATTGTCTTCATGTTTGGTATAGCCTTTCCATTACTGCGTAAGTCTAAACACATCTTTCTCAGCTATTGGTTGTAGTTTGAGTTTAGACCATGTTTTAAAGTTTATTTACAGTTTGTGTATAGATATTTTCAAAGATACAAGTGTTTTGTACTTTCTTGAAAATTCTATTAATTGATGCTATGTAAAGAAATCTTCACACTGAAATATGCGTCGGTAACATGTATTATTAATCACTTAATGAGCACACAATTTAACATATTTTTTAGTGACATTGATCCATGCTTCTCTGAGAATGCGAGGATTAAAAAACAAATGGACCAACAAGTTAGAGACTGTTGGGCTGAAACGTACACCCATGGGTATCATATTAGACGGTCTCGGACAGGAACAGGAAGTAACAATATAAGGGTTGGAGAAGGAAGCAAGGGGCATTTTGGGGACAGGAAGTGGAAAGTCAGAGGAATCATGGGAATTATATAACACAATGCATAGGAAATATTTGAAGATGAAGTGTGTAATTTTTTGCGCATAAGTTGTTGATGGAATTTGTTTTATCCATGACTTACAGTCAATTTTGAATTGGAGATTGTGCAGCAAACATTTCAATGAAATACATATAATTTATGTTAATATTTTTTCTTATTGTTTGGACACCATATGTATTTACCTTAGTCCAACGTTTAGTCTCCTGAAGTATGTGTATTCAGTGTTAAATGTTGTTATACCATATATTCGTGCCATATAGCTTTCACTCATGCAGGCAGAAATTTTATTTGAATATTTGTAAGAGATTTGTCATTAAATGCTATGTTACTGTAATTGAAAATTGTGTAACATTTGTTTTATTTCAAGAAAAACTTGATTAGCATCTAAGATGGCCAGAAGTTAAAGGGACTGACTCATGATTTTTCGCCATATTTTTTCATTTTTAATGATCAAAATCTACTGTCTAATGTATTTGAAAAGGCTCACAAAAACATTAAGGTTACACATTATCACAGAAGCTCAATTTAGAGAGTTTATTATTTCTTTTGTAAACAAAGACTGCAGTATGTTATTGTTTACAAAGTTTTCAAAAGAAATGAATATTGATCTAAGTTTATTATATTTATCACATTTCAAGCATTCTTTAGGTAAAATGTGTCGTCTAAAAGTTAAATTGGTAAATGTGAAAAATTAAGCTGCTTTAAATTACAAAATTAACATCACTGCTTGTTTGTAAACATAAAAAGACTCGGGTCTTTCTTTACATAACACAGAGTTAAGGCTAAAATATTGCTCTTATCCTTGCATTCAGAAGGTCAACATTTTGGCTGTCAACTTTAAATGGGTTAAATTTTTGATATTTAACGTCAAAAATTAAAAGTTTTTTATTCAAAAAACGTGAATCTGTCCCTTTAAGATAATCTAGGTATTTTTTTATTTAGGTTCCAAGGTATTGATGATTTAAGTCCCCTGATATTGAATTAAGTCCCCTTATATAAGCACTTGCTGCTCTTCAATGCCTGTCATGGCATTGGTTTTATGCATGTATGTGGTACTTTTGTAAAAGGCATAAAAAAAAGTATTCAGATATTTGTATGTTGTGCTTTGAATCTCTTTACATACATATGAGGCTGACAAACACTGTGCAATAATTTGTTCATGAACCAATCTTTTCATGATTTAGTGGAGTTTCTTCACTTTTATTTTTGTAAACATTAAAGCTGAAATGAAGAGGAAATGCTTCATCATATAAATAGAGATAAAATGTTTATTAGTAAAACCTATCAGATGTTACTCTAGGTTTTCTTACCATTCGCCAGATAAAATTCTGATATTTCATAATTAGCAAAAACAATCAACATTTATATCACATGTTTAAACTTTTTTTAACTTTCATTACAGAGAATATGATTTTGATTTATGAATATGCATGTTGTTGACATAGAATTTCTATCCTTAAAGGGTATGCAATCCAAAGTAAATACTCACTCTGTACAGATAGATATGAAGCAATTTGCAGTTCAAATATTAGTGCACGAAATGAATGCAATAGTATACAGTTATTTCCGTGGGGTCAATTTTTGTACATTTGGGGAAAGTAGTATATTTATGTAGTGCTGATTGGTTGAAGAATTGTCAATCTGTATGGCTCTTTATTTTCTTCTGTTCATGTAGTATATGAACTTTTGGGTATGTCTGCACCAACAAAAATTGCACCTTCACACTCATGAAAATTAGCAATTTTGCCCAAAATTAGCAAATCTGCTATGGTGTTGTGCATACCATCTATGCAAAAGCTAACCATTCTATCATTCAGATAACAAAGCTATGGTTTGATGAAAATCTATAAACTGTGACATGGACTGGATACTTCCTGTAGGCAGTGATTGTGTGCTGGTGTTTTACTGTGAGGATGATTGGGTTATTGCATGCTTGATTTGATGCTGATGCTTAATGCTACATTTCCAAAACAGACATCTACTTTTTGATATCAATATACTGGTATAGTTTCAATCTTGCATCACTATTTAATATTGGGTATATTGATATGAATTTATTATCTATATTGTGAGTTGCTTAAAAAGAGTGTCCATTTTTTGTATGTTTCTACATTTTGATTTCTAATGGATCCAATGGCATTGGTTTACATCTATTAAGGGTTTCTAGGATCAGGACCAAATGTCAAAAGTTTTGATTGATGCTTTAAATATTGATGTTTGACTTTTTTTGTTGTGTCAAGGCATTGATCAATGTGTGTATTTAAGCTGTAGAACTGAATTTCAAATCATAATGGAACAATTTAATAAATCCAGTGAATTTTTATCATCTTCAGTTTATTTCAAAGCCATTTCACAGAAATAGTTCAATTTGAATTTTAAACAAACTAGAACATTGACAGCGTTGAAAAATAAGGAAGAAATTTTGTAGAGATTTTAGTCCCATCCTTAGGTCCCTAAAAGGAGAGGGAGACTATGAAATTCAAAATTTTGTTCTTCCACCCTAGATGATATGTGCAGCAGTTTTGAAGAAAGAACAATATGTGATGAGGCCTCTACCCACCAAAGTGGACATTCATGCATTTGATACACTCATTGTCAAGCAGGACATATTATGTTATGGTGCTGTCCATGTGTCCAGCCAAGGTCATGTTTTCCAGACTTTTCAGTAATGGATGCATGAAGAAGCATAAGAGTGAGTTTGTATTTCAGATGGTTTGGTGCACCATGACCTACTTTAGGGCTAAACGTACGCCAAACAGTTTTCCACACTTTTTTTCATTTATGGATATATATATATTGCCCTGAAATTTAGTCACAAGCTTCCTCTTGGAGGAATACAAGTTTATTTTGCATGTAGGTCAAACAGTTTTCCAGATTTTTGTTGTTGTTGGTGTTATGGATACATGTATTGCCCAGATTGATTGATTAAATATTGTTTAACGTCCCTCTCGAGAATATTTCATTCATATGGAGATGTCACCATTGCTGGTAAAGGGCTGCAAATTTAGGCCTGTGCTTGGTTCTTACTGCCTTTGAGCAGGGAGGGATCTTCATTGTGCTTCACCTGCTGTGACACGGGATCTTGGTTTTTGCGGTCTCATCCGAAGGACCGCCCCATTTAGTCGCCTCCGACAAGCAAGGGGTACTGAGGATCTATTCTAACCTGGATCCCCACGGGATTGCATTGCACAGAAATGTAGTCGCAACCTCCCTCTCGAGAAATACAAGTTCAGTTTGCAGTTCAGCTTAATTGGTGCTCTGTGACCAACTTTAGAGCTAAAAGTATATCTAATAGTTTCTCGGGCTTTTTCTCATGGATGAAACTTGTCCCCGCTGTCTGATGGGTGCATGATGTATCATTTGTGGTAAGACTCCCAATGCAACTCGGTTGTTCTGCTGTCTGATCAAAATGATGTGTAACTGAAATTAGATATAGGCTATACATAACATTTTGCTGCTATATTCGATGTTTTGAGAAAATGGCTACTTTTTGTGCAGACTGATGGATGCTCCCTGAACTGCAACTAACCAATGAACTACATCATATGATGAATGACTCACACAATGGTCAATAACTTGAAATGAAGGTTGTTTTTTCATATACAAGGTATATGTTGGGTGATGTTGACCTTGAGTGACCTTTGTTTGGAAGTCATTTACCGATTACTTATTTGTATGTTCAAAAACTGATGAAATAAGGAACCTTTTCCTCATGTAAGATATATGATTTGAGTGACCTTGACCCATCCAAAATGACCTTGAGAGACCTTGGTCTAACAGATGAATAACATTTAAAATATTGTTAAAATGAAGGTTTTTCATATATAAGGTATATGTATTTACAAAATCACAATGAGTGACCTTTGTCGGAGAGCCAGTTACCTGTTATTTATTTGTGTGATATATGATCAATACCTGTTCAAAATTGTTGAAATAAGGAACATTTTCCTTAGATAAGGTATATTCTCTGAGTGACATTGACCTTTACTAAATGACCTTGGTCCAAAAGTCACTGTCCCAAGGAATATTTATGATCAATTTCTGATGAAAGGTTTAGGAGTTGAGAACTTTAAAAAAAAACCTTTTGAAATGTTTTGAATTACCTTGACCTTTCCAAATTGACCTTGGGATATCTTGGTACAGAAGTCCTCATCTCAAGGAACATTTGTAATCATTATATCAATTTCTGATGAAAGGTTTAGGATATATGAGCTCGAACGGACGGACAGACACAACAATGACTAATACATATGATCCCCCACCCCAAATTCCTCGTGTTCAAAAGGTCAACATAGAAGTAAATGACGGCCCCGTGTTCTAAAGGTCAACACAGAAGGAAAAGTCAGAGGCCAATACACAAATATCAGAGCCATGTTCTAAAGGTCAACATAGAAGTAAATGTCAGACCTGGTTCTAAAGGTCAACACAGAAGTAACTGTCAGAGCCGTGTTCTAAAGATCAACACAGAAGTAAATGTCAAAGGTCAACACAGAAGTAACTGTCATAGCCGTGTTCTAGAGGTCAACACAGAAGTAAATGTCAAAGGTCAACACGGAAGTAAATGTCAGAGCAGCGCACTAAAGGTCAATACAGAAGTAACTGAATATGCCGCGTCCAACTAGGATGTGATGAATTATCCGGTTATAAAGGATTTTTTTATAGCTACATTGTTTTGTGCAGTAACACAGAGTGTAATGTCGTAAGCCCGTGGTACATGTCTCACTGACTTTGTTGCACACGTGATAAGTATGGGTATCCCAATTTGGGTGTTCTGATCAGTTTTTTAAACTGGTTGTACAATCTAATTGCTCAATTTAAAGAGGTATGAGGAACGGTATTTGATGCTGTAGATGTAACATTTAAGAATTAAATCACATGACCGTTTCGTTTGTCATGGTTCTAGTTGGTTGAGATGACGTTCTCCGATCTGCTATGGAATTCATTGGCCGAGCAGAAAGGTGGACACGGGAGTAGTCACAGCACTAGTGTGACAGATCGTTTCTGTGATACAGGGAAAAGGGGTGGGTTCAGCACCACCCCTTGGGGTACACCGGATAACACCGGTGAATCTCGGGAGGCTTCTACCACAACTCAGATGTGCCTATTTCATAAGGGGTAGAGCAGCCTGTCACGAGGGATTTAAATTGGCCACCTCTTCACTGATAGACAGTTGTATTTAACAGAATGACCCTTTAAAAAATATTCAATGGGGGTGTTGCAACACCACCACCCCCGTAATCTCTCTCTCTCTAGATCTGCCACTGATACAGGGGCAGATCCACTAAGTAAACATTGGTTTAGGAGCTCAGAGTATCACAGTTTTCCAGATATTCTGAGAAGTGGCGAAATATTTCAAGCATTCTGACACATCGCCAGGGGCGGATCCAGAAATTGTGGTTACGGGGGGCGCCACTTTATGAGGCAGTGGGTCCAGGGCGAAGCCCTGGTGGGGGTCCAGTGGGCGAAGCCCCCGGAAGCTCCTGGGTTTTACAGATTTTATGGGGCTTGAAATAGTTCTCCTATTTAGTCGTTTGTACTATTTTCTATCATTTTAATAAACCTTTTAATAAGGTGAAATTAATAAAATGACCCAAATTTTAAGGGGTTTTTGGAAAAAATTAAGTTCTCCCAATAAAGTAATTCAAGAAATCAAAAGATTTTGTCATTTATTTCTCCGGGAGTGGAAGAAATTATTGCTTCTTTTATCGTTTAGTACATTTTCCGAAACAAGATACCGCGATTTACCTTAAATTTGAAAATTTTAGGGGGACCGAATCCGCCACTGATCGCAGTATAAAAGTTGTTTCAACATTTAGTCATCTCCGCCAATCCATTGATTATTTGTAAGTAAAAAAATCAATAAATTAGACACACAGAATAAAATGAACAGGCCCGTTTGCCTTCTTTGATAATGGTAACTTCAAAGTTATACCGCGAGATCATGTATTACTTGACACCCCCCCCCCCCCCCCCCCCCCCCCCTATCCTTCAGTTATCGGAGCAGTAACATTTCAGAAAGTGGCTATGCACATAGAATTTTATGCTTCTAAACATTATTTTGCATATATCTAATTCTATTATGCATAACATATCGGGATTACGCAGCAAGCAGAACCCGCCTTCTCCCAAGGTACATGTGAGAAATACGGAAGCCAATAGGTGCCAGGGTATAAAATTAATGTTCATTTAACTGGCGGTCGCCACTTAATTTAATTTGAGACCGCCACTTATTATCAGGCAGCCGCCACTCATGGCGGCCGCCACTTAATTCATGTGGGGCCGCCACTTAATTTAATTGGAGACCGACACTTATCATCAGACAGCCGCCACTTATCATCTGGCGGCCGCCACTTAATTTACACATGGCGGCTGCCAATATCAAAAACAAATAACTCATATTGCTGAGTGATTATTTTGAAAAGATTTAGAATAGTACAAACACACAGCTAGATCGTTTTTCAAAGTGTAGAGACAGTCGGAAGAGAACTTGTCTTCTACAATTGTTGACAAGCAGAACAGAAACAAAACAAAAAATCAGTTCAGTTTTGCCCAAACTTCATACTCGACAAGAATTGGAGGTAGGGGGCTCCGTTCGTCCTTTAATTCATCAGTTAATTCATTATTACATTTTACCATTCATTACTACCACCAAAGGAATGGGATGGGGGCTAGTCCGCCAATTAATCTTATTTCACATGTGAAAATAACTTAGTTTGCATAGGGGGAAGAAAAAAGAACGTTGTCACGTGTCTGATACTTTGGTATATTAATTAAGTTCAGTTCAGTTTATTAGCACAAAACCATACGGTTTACAGGCATGTACAAATGAAGAGTTGCTCGGGCGCGAATCTGTCGACATCTGATATCGTGAACATTTACATAGAGTTGTAAATTAACAGCACAATCGAAAGACAATAAAATTGTATATCACATACATAGTGCTAAGTATTGGAGATGGAGATTACAGGGATATTGCACCCCTTTGATCGAGAGAGAGAGAGAGAGAGAGAGAGAGAGAGAGAGAGAGAGGTTGAATATAAAGTAAGTGGTGGCCACCAGTTAATCTATGTGGCGGCCGCCAGTTAAATTAAGTGGCGGTCGGCAGATGATAAGTGGTGGCCGCCAGTTAGATTTTAAAAGTGGCGGCCGCCATATAAAATAAGTGGCGGACGTCAGTTAAAATGAATACTATACCAGCTGGCACCCATGGCTTCCGTAATAACCACTGTATACATACACACATATATATATATATATATATATATTAGTAGTAAGTAACATCTTTGTAATGGCAAATTCAATGAAGTGCATTTTAACTTAGAGAAAATAGAGATTTTATAACATAAACCTCTATAATCTTTTATTACTAGACAGCGAAGCAACAATAAAGACTGAAGGTTGCGCCACATATTTTTTCTGGATCTACCGAAGTAATGAATGCATTTGAACAGTCTTACATTTTCGTTATATATAACAAATGTAAATTCTTTAAAGTCTACTCCTCCCCTAAAAATCTCATAACCATTTATAATTCCGGATTATTTTGATTTAGCCAATACAGTTTTAAAATTATTTATCATTTTTATTTTCCGGTGTTGACAATGGCGGGAAGTTTACAATTTGGAGAAGATTATCATGTTGGACAAGAAATTGACTTGTAAGTAGAAGAAATAATATGTTTTACGGCGTGACCGTGTTTGGGGGCGAAGCAAAAAAAAAAGTTTTGGCATTAGTATCTATATTCAAAACAGGACAAAAACAACCCGGTTCCCTGTTTTTGACTGCCTGGTGTTTTCATCATTATCGTATTTTCCCATAATTTCTAGCGTAACTTATGGTTTCTCGATTGATCGATTCTTTACATATATAGGCCTAGACAGGTTGGGAACACGTCCTCTGTAGCGAGATATTCTCGCTTAAACGCGATTATCCCTCTCTAACGAGAGTAAATATATCCCGTACAACCGAGAAAAACACCCGTGGAATACATCTCTTCGTGTTTCACGTGAAAAGAAGAAAAAGTGCTAATATGTGTGATACTTCTGCAAATATAATATGTTTTACGGCGTGACCGTGTTTGAGGGCGAAGCAAACAAGTTTTGGTATTAGTATCTATATCTATATCCAAAACAGACCAAAAACAACCCAAAGTTAACAGGATTTGATCCGCCTATATATTGAACGCGGTAAATATAACTCAACTGATGTAAACAGTACATTGTGACGTCATATTCAGCGTCGTATTTTAGCAAATTTACAAACATAGCGTCTGAACCACAACAAACATGGCGTTAATGGTGGAGTGATTATAATATTATTAAGAAAATAAGATTTACATGCTTTTACGAATTTTTGTAACATCTCAGAACGACGTGAACTAGGGTAGACGAGATTCAAAATGGAGAAATACATGTCCACGCGATAGTATTCGAATCGACGCCATTAGTACCAAAGTTTTTAAGTTCCATAGGTATGGTTTAATTTTTCATTGTTTTCCTATATTTTCCTTTTAAACATGTATATACGTGTTACCTATAGGGAGATCTCCGCTCTCACGGCCCTTCGGGCCGTGAGAGGGCTTCGCCCTCTATTAATCAAAACAAAAACACTCACGATATGTATTGGATTTCAGACTGCTTCTCTCTTACGCAGCAACTTTGATATTAAATTTCTTGACTCTGTTGTCAATTTCATAGAAACAATTCGCTTCATGTTGAGTGTGTGTCGCACTTATTCAGCATTGCACGGGATTTGCCATTATTTTCAATAAAGACGCCAAAACACTTGTTTATGGTAATGTTTATTTCTCGCTAAAGAGGGATAATCGCGTTTTAGCGAGAATATCTCGCTATAGGGGAAGTGTTCTCAACCTGTTAGAGATCTTCACTGTTGTTTACATTGAAGACCTTTACATTTAATACTGCCAACTCGCTTGCTACACTCGCAAAGCTCAATGGTTGTTGTTTACATTGTAGACCTTTACAGATAAAACTGCCTACTTTTGTGGAATCTGGATTAATTGATAACAATATGATTAATTCTAATACTATACAGTAAAATATCTGTATCTCGAATATGGTTTGTCTCGAATACCCCGCTTGAGTCGAAGTCGACCGCCGGTCCCGGCCGTTTTCCCTATATAAATGATTTTAAAAACTTCTGATATCTCGAACACGGTAATCTCGAATACTCCGCTTATGTCGAAGTATTTTCAAGGTCCCATGCCCTAATTTCACCTGGCTTATCTCGAAGTGCAGTCAATTTTCCGGTCTGCTTACCATACCTGGCGTCGTTAAAACACACGTCTCCGCCCGCGGCTACATCAATTATAATTAATGACCGCTAATCCACACTCGCCTTTTCCGAGTAGTCACGGGTGGCCATAATTGTTTCAACAGCTCCGGTGATTAGTGAAGCCTTCCAACATTACGGATTAAGTCCACCGCCAATTATGAACCGACACGCCCGATTCCAGGGATGGTGTTTTGACTGATACACGCTATATCATTAACATGTGGGTTAGATAAACGCACAAAATTGTCGAAGTGAGCTTGAAGTTAATGCTCATAATAACGATAATGCATTTAATAATACACGCCTCATCATTAAAACTAGAACATAGAAAACACGAAAATCTTCAAAGTGAACAGAAATTAAACACTTTGGATCACAACAACATATAAATAGAGACCCGTGAAATGTTCATCATTCGACAACATGTCTCAAGACAGTAAAGACAAGCTGCTAATCCCTGGCATTAAAAGAAAGTTAAAATCGCATACCATAGAAACTAAGATTCAAGCTATTGCAGATGTAGAGAAAGGAATTGACAGTAAGGTGGCCATCGCTAAAAAATACGAAATCCCTCCAAACACATTATCAACATGGATAAAAAATGCTGAATAAAATAGCACATGCGTATTAGCTGTACTTAATAAGATATTGTATTTAATAAACATAAAAAGTTCTTTTTAAAAATCCGTCTTTTTTGTTTCTTACGTGATAGGTTCTTTCATTACAACGCAATAGCTACATCCTAGTCGGGCCTAGACATCAGTAAAGTAAGCATACAAATTGTACGATCATCTTAATTTTGAAACACATTGTGAATGTGATGTTTATAGATATGGAGAAAAAAACACCGAAATATTTGCCTTTGAAATTCCACAATATCAATCAACTTGCATTATAAGAGACGGCAACGGGATTGTTGTTTATAATGCAAATCCCATACTATGCATCATATATCCCCCTTCAAAAAAAAAATTCAAGATCGATTTTGGATATCTCGAACCCCCGGATATCTCGAAGTTTTTTCGAAGTCCCTTGAACTTCGAGATAGAGATATTTTACTGTACTTTTTATATATTGGGCCAATATGGGAACACTTTCCCTATTGCGAGATTATTTTTCACTAAAACACGATGTCATCCTTCTTTAGCGAGGAAGTCTTACGCCAATATGGCGTGACCGTTTTTAAGCGCAAAGTAAAAAGTATAGGCATTAGAATCTATATCCATCATGTCCATAACAGGACAAAAATATCCCAGAGTTAGCACCTAGTAATAGGAATCGGTGATAATTTCATAATCGATGATTGGTTGACTAACTAATTATCGATTATAAGTGGACCAGGGTTTGACATTTACTTTTTTGAGCACTAGACCAGTTGGGCTACTTCAAATGATTTTCACTAGACCTGACCTTATATCCGCTAGCCTTGACCAACTTTCCAGAAAAAATTGTTTCTCCATATTTAAATACTTAATTCAAATTACAAACGTTAAGTTAACTAAACAATATTCAATTGTCTAAAAAAAATCTTTAATCTCTTCATTCAGTTTGTTGCTTTTATTTTCAAACACATTTTTTGTTTCTTTAAATTCTACCCGGAACGGGAATTCTTCACTCCATTTAGAATAAAATGACCTCAACTGTTTTTTTCTCTCATAAATTTCTATTTCATAAGCCCTGCTTTGTTTCTTCCCAACCTTTTCCTCTTTTTTCTCTTGGGACATCTTTCCTTGAGGACGAGAAGTCGTATTTGAATAAAGAGACATTCCCGCACATATGTCAACATCGAAAAATGGTTGTTTATGACGTCATTTATTAATTTGATAAACACTTTCTTATAAATATTTGATTCAATTAAACTGTTTTAAAAAAATGAAAACTGAATTTAATATATATCCGAAACATAACTTTACACACATTAACATCACTTCCAACTGCGACTTATTTATTAGAACTAAAAGTAGAGATCATGTCATCACACGGTTCAAAATTGTTCTCAAGCTCTTTGCAGTTATTTTTTTTAGTTAAGAATAAAATATCTTATGGTATAAAGGCCTTAAGTTTCTTGTTTATTATTTTAACACAACCAGTCTGGCTAGTAAATCGACATTTTACCTGACCGGACCTATCATTTAGTAGACTCGGTCGGTAGGATGTGCCTTAGTGTCAAACCCTGTGGACATAGAGCAATTCTATAATAAAGTCATTTAAATTAACTATTGAAAAAGTGTGAATAAATATTTTCAATGTTTATATTTGTTGTTTCTATTGCTGAGAGAGTGTAAATGAATATTTTGTTTGTGTATTTGTTATTCTTTCACTATCTTAATATCCTTTAATTACATATATTAAAGTCAATGTGATTTTTCAAAGGGTTTTAACGCGCCAAAAACATATACCCTGTATTCATGTATATCATTTGCTTCAGCTGTATCCCCGTATATCGAAGTTACATGTCATTAACTGATGATGATCCAGCATAATTAAAATATAATTAACACTCAGCAAAGAAAAATAAGGAAAGAAATTTATTTTATTTTTATTTTTTTAAAAACCAATCGGATCTATGGTCACCAATTAAAAACACAATAAGAGTAACAGAGTAACAGTAGCAGTAACAGTAGCCTTTGAACATGTTGAAAATGGTTTTATGATATCTGCATAATTCACAATTGGCTTTATAATTATGCAAACATGCTTTATTCACTGGGTATGGATACTTTCGATTTCATGTGTGCCGTTAGATAGGTCATGGCAGAAATTTTCTTCAAAAACTGGTCATTGAAAAAAAAATATCTAAAAACTGATTAAATGGAATAAAATTTTCATAATCGAGCGCATAGAATTTTCCAACAATTGACTGTTTTTTTATTAGTGAGGACAGCTAGAGCTCAATCAAAGCATCCTCCTAACTTTAAAGACATTTGATCCACCTATTCATTGAATGTGAGAAACATAACGCAATTGATGTAAACAGTGCATTGTGACATCATTTTCAACGTCGCTGTTTAGCAAATTCACAAACGTATGCAGAGACATGGTACAATCGCATTAATCTAAGAGTGATTATATATGACTAAGAAAATAAGATTTACATGCTTTTACCAAATTTATGTAACATCTCAGATAGGGGTGAAATGATACAGTACCTTCTCGATTCGCTTCGATTTTTCGATACTTTAGTCTCGATTCGATGATTTTCGATTCAATACAATATCATGTACCAAATTCTTTATAATGCTAAGATTTTTTATGTTTTATTGTATTATTACTCTATACATAATGTAAAAACGTAATAACATGGAGCAACACTCATCACTTGTCCTAAAGCCGAAATGTCGCCATACCTAGGATTTAAACATTGGGGGTGCATTTTTCAACTCGACTGCGTCCATTTTGATACAGCAAAGTTTACTCATTGGGCAATTTTCAATTCCATTGGCTAATCAGAAACCGTGTTATCAAGAGCAATGTGTGCAATGATTTTAGAACCGTATCGAACCGAAGCAGACCCCGAATAAATCTAACTTCGAATCGAGACCACTACATTGCGATTCGGTCGGATCGCGATGCATCGTTTCACCCCTAATCTCAGAACGACGTGAACTTGGGTACATGAGATTCAAAATGGAGAAATACATGTCCACAGGCTTGTATTCAAATCGAATGCCATTTTGACCAAAATTTATCAAGTTCCATAGGTTTGGTTTAATTTTTCATCTGCTCTGCTCTCACTGCCCCTTGCCATCTAATATGATACTTTTTACAGGTTGGGTCAATTGGGAACACTTTCCCTATTGCGCGATCTTTTCACTAAAATGTGATTATCCCTCTTTAGCGAGAAAGTAAACGTTGCCATAAACGTGTATTATAGTGTTTTGATTGAAAATAGTGGCAAATTCTGTGCAATGTTGAATAAGTGTGACACACACTGAACATGTCAGATGCGAATTGTCTCTATAAAATTTACAACACAGTCAAGAAATTTTATATCAACGTTGCTGCGTGAAAGGGAAGGAGGCTGAAATCCAATGTACATCGTGAATGTTTTTGTTTTGATTAATATATTTGCAGAAGTATCAGACATTTTAGCACCTTTTCTCCTTTTCACGTGAAGCATGAAGAGGTGTAGTCCTCTGGACGTGTTTTTCTCCATTGTACAAGATATACAGTAAAATATCTCTATCTCGAAGTCCGAGGGACCTCGAAAAAACTTCGAGATATCCGGGGGTTCGAGATACCCAAAATCGATCTTGGATAAAAAAAAATTGAAGGATAATATGGGATTTGCATTATAAACAAAAACCCCGTTGCCGTTTCTTATAGTTTAATACAAGTTGATAAATTAATATTGTGGAATTCCAAAGACAAACATTTCTTTTTTTAGATATATATAAACATCCAATTGAATTCACAATGTGTTTCAAAATTAAGATGATCGTGCCTGTATGCTTACTTTAAGTTTACTGATATCCAGGCTCGACTGGGATGTAGTTGTTGCGTTGTAATGAAAGAACTTATCTCGTAAGAAACAAAAAAGACGGATTTAAAAAAAAAAACTTTTAAATGTTTATTAAAGAAATTTTCGTGTTTTCTCTGTACTAGTTTTAATGATCAAGCATGTATTATTGAATGCATTATCGTTATTAAGGGCATTACCTTCAAGCGTACTTCCACGATTTTGTGTGTTTATCTAACCCACATGTTAACGATAGAGCGTACGTGTGTCTTTCAAAACACCATCCTTGGAATCGGGTGTGTTAGTTCATAATTGGTGGTGAATTTTAGCTGTAATGTTGAAAGGCTTCACTAATCACCCAAGCCGTTGAACCATTTATTGCGACCTGGGTCTTCTCGGTAAAGGCGAGCGTGGATTAGAGGTAATTAATTATAATTGATGTAGCCGCAGGTGTGAATGTGTGACTTAACGACACCAGGTATGGTAAGCAGAGCGGAAAATTGACTGCACTTCGAGATAAACCAGGTGAATTTAGGGTGTGGGACCTTGAAAATACTTCGACATAAGCGGAGTATTCGAGATTACCGTGTTCGAAATATCAGAAGTTTTTTTTTAATCATTTATATAGGGAAAACGGGCGGGACCGGCGGTCGACTTCGACTCAAGCGGGGTATTCGAGATAAACCATATTCGAGATACAGATATTTTACTGTATTTACTCTTGCTAAGAAAGGTTAATTTTACGTTTTCGTGAGATCTTAATTGCCATAGGGGAAGTGTTGAATAAACTCCATCTCAGTTAAAAACAGGAGGGTTTACTGATGCTTCAATGTTGACAAATATGTAGACATGATAGAAGGAAATTTGTATTTCCAAACTCGCCTTTGTGTCACTATTGTTATTCATAAAGCAGAAATAATCGAAGATAACACAACTTAGCAGATAGACAGATCCTCAAAATTTTGAGTGAACTGTTTTCATGCTAGTTAGCAGACATCTTCGCTAGCCAAGGGATTTTGGTCCACCCCTTTCCCCAGGTTTATAGGCAGCAAAGTGGACTAAAAACCTTGGCTAGCGAAGTTGAATAGCAGATAAAGAATATTTATTTCCATCAATTGCAAAAGATACAATAAATACAATGTGCTGCGAAATTGATTGAAGGTTTTTAACATGGTCTGTTTAGATTTGGGAAACAGGATAACCCTCTCAGACCAACCCTGTTCGGGACTGTTCAAAGGAACGGACTGGATCTGGATCAGGAAATCCTGCGACTGGAAGAAGAAGTTGCGCAACTGACTGAAGCAATTCAGGAGAAGACAACTGTAGTCACAAAAAAATCACAGGAACTGTAAGTCTATAAAACATCACAGGAAGTGTAAGTCTCTAACAATCACAGGAACTGTAAGTCTCTAACAATCATGGGAACTGTAAGTCTCTAAAAATCACAGAAACTGTAAGTCTCTAACAATCACAGGACCTGTAAGACTCTATAAAAGTCACAGGAACTGTAAGTTTTTAAATAATCACAGGAACTGTAAGTCTCTACAAATCACAGGAACTGTAATTTTCAAAAAAATCACAGGAACTGTAAGTCTCTAAAAAATCACAGGAACTGTAAGTCTCTACAAATCACCGGAACTGTAAGTCTCTACAAATCACCGGAACCGTAAGTATCTACAAATTACCGGAACTGTAAGTCTCTACAAATCACAGGAACTGTAAGTCTCTAAAAGTCACAGGACTTGTAAGTCTCTAACAATCACAGGACTTGTAAGACTCTATAAAAGTCACAGGAACTGTAAGTCTTTAAATAATCACAGGAACTGTAAGTCTCTAAAAAATCACCAGAACTGGAGGAAACAAAGAGAGAATTTTATGTTGGGATGTTGGCAATGTTTTTTTGTATGAATTGTTGATTTTAACAAATATTTATGCAGTTTTCAATATGAAAATGTTGTCTTCAATTTAAACAATGTTTTATCCTTTTGATTGACAAGTTTTGTGCCTATTTATGCCCTGTCTACCAGCCTCAGTATATGATTCTGTAGAACAATTATTAGTATAGTAGTGTGGAAATTTTCTACCAGCTTAGTGTAAAATTCTATTGTTATAACAATTATACAACAGCAGCAAACGTTCTGCTGTTTTGAATGTGGATGCAGTTGACGGGATGAATAATTGTAGGTATGATATTCAGTATGGTGAGAAGAAACAGAGACCTGATGAGGAAATTCTAACTGAAGTCCAGCGATTACAGTCACAGGTTAGAATCCATAATCTCCCATCAATTGTACAATTCATTCTTGAAAGTCTCGATAAATTTATTTATGAAATTAACACACATCTCCTATTAATCATACATTTCATTCTTGAAAGTCTCAATAAATTCCATCGATCGTCAGAAACCCACGGTCGGTCACACTTCTTTTAAAAGGTAAAATAAGTGCGACTATATACTGTGGGTTTCTGACGATGGTTAAATAAATTCATTTATTAATTAACACATCTTCCATTAATCATACAATTCGTTCTTGAAGTCTCGATAAACTCGGGGCCTCTGTGGCTGAGTGATTAGAGCATCACGCTCAAAATCACATGGCCTCTCACCTCTGGTCGGCCCGGGTTCGAATCCTGTTTGCACCGGTAAGTGAGAGTTTCCCAGTTTACTTTCGGAAGGTCGGTGGTCTCTTCCCAGGTACATTGTATTTGGGTTCTCTCTTCCACCAATAAAAAACTGGGCGCCACCAAATAACTGAAAAATTGTTGAGTGTGGCGGAAAACATCAATCAATCAATCAATAAGCTCATTTTTGAAAGTAACACACATCTCCCTTTAATCATAAAATTCATTCATGGAGTTTTCAAATGAATTTATCTATGAGCAAAAAATATCAATTGTAAAACTGTTCAGTAAGTCATAGGAAGGGAACTTGATGGTTTGTGCATGACTTTAAGGTAGCTATTGATAGCTAGCTCCAAAAAAACCGCTCATTGAAGTTTTTTCAATTTTATTTTTTATAACATTTTGACTTTATCCTAAAACATATCAAAAAATCAACAAAAGTAATCAGGTTAATTTTCGAGGAATGCGAGATTGAAATCCCCTCTTTTGCAGCCCCAAAAGGCAAAAAATGCCAAAATTGAGCAAATTAACAAAGAAGCCAATAAAAATTTTATTGACACCAGAAATATTGTTTGTCATATATAGTTATGTAAATTAAACACAAACAGACAAATAATCAACATTGATCAGAAATTCAAAATGCATCTAAGGAAAACATTGGGATGATTCGACTTGGCAAATGGCCAAATTTACCCTAAATATGGCGTTTCTCAAATACTACCAGGCATACATTTTCTGACAACAACAAAATTCTGCTCATAAAATTTCTGATTTTATTTCATTTTTACAATAAGTCAAGTAGTATCTAAAATATTGAATGGAAAAAAATATACCAAATGAGGTTTAATCTGAAACTATGTCAGATTTTGTAACCCTACCCCCTCCCTTCTAGAAATGAATTATAAGAGATACAGTCAGCAGAGATAAACTATTGACCTTAAATGATTAAGCATTCCCAAATTGCCACATTGAGCATTCAAATTCACAATACTAGAAGTTTCTATGAGCCATTTAAGAATGATATATAGTGTGTGCTATTGCAGTTGACCTTTTTGCACTCGCAATGATTGCCTAAATATTTAGTTATTTTTCACACAATTTCTTGTAATAACTGGACCAAATCTATTACTTGTACATATTTTTTTTATAGAAATTTATATCACTATACAGTATAATACACCAAATATGTTTAAATAACCATTTCATATTTCAATAAATAATTAATATCAATGGAAAGAGACCCATGGACTGCCCATGGATCACTACATGTAAGTCCATCTGAGTCATCTTGCCCTCACAGATAAGTGTGTCTTTCATAAGTTTAAGATTTTTAATTGTAGTTTCACAATGAACCAAAAACTCACTATTGGATAACTGAGAATGCATGTACATGTATATTGCATTAACTAACAGTAGATTTCCCCAGGTGAAGGTCTATGTTCACTGTATGTATAAGGGGGGGGGGGGGGGGGGTGAATTAGTTCCATTATGAAACTTTTATAAAAATTTTATATACATTAATGTATCAATGATGTATGTTTCAACTAAATTTTGAATTACAAGGAAAATTCAAACACATTGAATGAAGTTATAAAATTGATATTCTATCATGTGCACATTTTTTACTAATATATCTAAGAAAGAATAATCAACATTGAAATTTCCTTTACATCTATGCAATATTATTGTCTTTCAAAAGGCATGTACATGTAATACACGAGTACATGTACTTGTTTTCCCTCAAATTCACAATTTAGTTTTAAGTATGTTGTACAACATCCACTGCTCTGAGCTCATATAAGTGAATTAACGTTTTTCATCCAAGTCCCAAATTTTGCAGTAGTTCTTTAATCTTCGGAACTTGATCAAACATTTTTAAATTTGTGGAGTTGTGGGGGTCCAGGGGATATGTCATCATCACTGTAAATGGAGTACCTGTTCAAAATATAGATAAGTATATTTAAATATAGCAAAAAAGATGAATATCTGATATACTCAGAATTGTCTTTACAAATGTTTATCAAAAGAAAATATAGTACCTCTCTTGCTGTTATACTTGTTGACTCGAAATCCACATCAACCTGCACTGGTCCTATCTAACCTCCCTTGGTCCTCAGACTGATGCCTAGAAAAAAGATCATCATAATTGATATTTGCAGAGTTAGGTCTATATTATACCATTGAGTAATTAGACTGCGTCAGACAATGTGAATTTTAAAATTGTGTCGCAACACTTTTATACTGATGCTTCAAAATTATGAATTGCAATATGAGATGACATGTATATATGTATATATGTTTTCATAAACTGCCATAGACTTATCATATCTGTTTTATTTACAAAATGTGGGTCAAGAGAAGGGCATACGTGTAGTATACATATCTTACTTATACATACAGTGCATACATTTGCCTATGAGAGGGCATATGCAGACTTGTGATTAATTTACATTATTTTTAAAAAGTTTTTGCCAACCTACATGTTTGTGTGAAACACGAAACCTCAGGTTTGATATATTTCTTAGGTCACTGAAATTTCAAAGTAATAGTATATGTATACACACTATAGTCTAGGGAATTATAATTCAACACATGCCCCCCCCCCCCCCCCCCCCCCTCCCCTCCTCCACTTTCTATCCGGTTTCCTCATACCCCTAGATAGTAGGTCTATACAGATATTTGTTTTTCATTACTTTTATACATGTAGTTCAAGGTATGTTATTTTCGTAACGGTTATTTTCATAACGATATTTTCTTAATAAAAGAGTTGTGAGAGCCCATGTTTACAAATGTGGTATACATTTACATGACATCCGTTCGTTTACAATCACATGCACAGGTGGGAGTTACATTTTAAGCACACATGGAATACATATATACATACAAAATAATACATCTACTGTGTATGTCGTGTGTTTAAAC